>NC_054059.1:32050826-32367172 GCF_017639655.2 Falco naumanni
GCAAAAAGAGCTTAGTAACGGAAAAAAGGTACTAAATTTCCACTTCTTTCTGGAAGTATTAAAAGGAAATGTAACTACAAAAATCATAATCTGAGAGTGAACAACTATTTCATTTCCTTCCAATGCAATGGGATGTATCTCACCAAATTCTATGGAAGTATTTAAACAGAAATGTTTTTCAGGAAAAATTAATCAATTCTAGAACAAAACTTAAAGGTTAAATTATGGTAAAAAACTTCCAGAAACCTTTAAATTAATTGCAAGTGGGAAAGAAAAAAATTCAGGCTGCAACTCTATGGAATAAAAAGAAGAGACTGCTATAGAAAATGAAACAGGACAGAAGTTGTGAAATAGATGCAAGAACAGAAGATAAAACATATTTGATAGAAAATTTAGAATGTGTGTAATGCAAAACAAAAGAATTGGACTGTTTAAAAAACCTATATGTTCATCAGAGCACATAACTCTAGTGAGTCAATTAAAAATCTTGCGATCTAACACAGACCAAAAGAAAGGTAAATGAGAAGTTTCTTGAAGGATATTCATAATTTCACTATTTTTAAGTTAGACCAGTTTGTTCTGTTACATAACTTGGCTTATTTGGAGAAAATTAAGAGTGCTGGCAACAATAAGCTCTCATGTAACAGGTGCAAAATATATTTAAAAAAAGCTTACAGACTGTGGCTTGGAAACAGACTATAGCACAATTACTTTGGAAGCTGAAACACACTCTATATAGAAAAACTAAATTTTGGAAACAAAATCCCAGCAACTATCAAGGAGTATCTCCTGTTCAGCTGAATCATGAAATCACAAAAAACTCTGCAACTTACACAGAATAACTATCCTAAGCACAACTGAAGTAGTATAGCTAGAACTGAAGCAGATTTTTAATAAAATACATATTACATTCTGGAATTCTGCTTTTAACCTTTTTAAAATTTTATCCTAAATATCCAAATTTCTTCCAATCTAAACCAAAATCCAACTAAAACAATCTCAAATGGAATGTAAAACCAATGTCAGTCCAATTAATAGAGTTAATACGATGAACAGGTATGAAATGGACATTAAAAAAAAAAAAAATAAAGACTATGAAAAAATGCCAGGAAGTACTTCTTGTTCCACAAACAATAACTGTGTGGAATAGGCTTCAAGGCAAGTTCACTGAAGTAAGGCATTTGGACTGAGAGAGATGCCATCAAGTGAGAAAGCAAACGCCATGGGAGAGAGAGGATAAACTTATCTGATGAAAAGAGCTTCAGATTTCCAGTTTTGGGTCTTTAAAAAGGAATATCCCTTTAGAAGTGGAGATAAACAGTCCAAGACTGGTATCAGAGTCTTCCACAGAAAAGCCAGGGGGAAGGAAGAGGGACAACACTTCAACATGTTTATAAATAACTAGATATCGAGATACTCCTTACAGCACTCTGACATAAACACTGCGAAGAAATATGTTTATAAGCAACTGCTCTTCTCCTCAGGAGAATTCATTGGAGTAGAAAGGAAAGTGGTCGTTTCTTAAACATCAGCGTGATAAAAATGGACAGAAATAAGCAGACACTGGAAACTTCAGCAAAAATCTCAATGCTGCTTTAAGGGAAGGATGGCAACAAGGAGGCAAACCATCATATTAATGCAGAAGAGAAAATTCTCTTTTACTGTTTCAGTAATGTCCAGTAAGTCAATTTATCCCTGGTTAAAATGTATTTATACAATGAAACACAGAAGTCAGTTTGGTACCCTCAGTGTAGTAGCCTGGGGGACCTGCTGGGAGTAAAGTTTATTATCCACCCAGGGATTTGAGAAGTCATAGTCCACAACCCATTTGACTTAAAGCAAAACACAGCTGCTACTTTGAAAGTTTCCTGCTGTGTAAGAAATAATTAAGGCTGTATGATCCATATTCAACAAAGCATAAATAGCAAAGATGGTAAATTAATTCTACTTGCAAATAAAGAGTTAAGTAAAGTTGCATTACAGAATGGACTACATAATGTAGTTCAAAGGCAAAGCAGAAGAGTTAAATAACATGAAGTGTGCATCAGAGGCCAGACTCTGAATCCTAACTACAACAACGTTATTTCCTGTTTTAGAAGTCCTTTACTCAAAAGTAAAAAGTACATGTTCCAAAATTAAGTGATAAATCTATGTTTTGCTTTAAGATACTAATACTAATTAAAAAAAAAAAAAAAGGGGGAGCAGCAGCAGAACACACTTGTCAATGTATGTACTGAAAAGTACAGGGTCATTATTTAATATTGATATTAAATATAAATATTCTATTTAAATATTATGCAGAAAGATGTGAGAGATGTTGATAGTAATACAGGTAATAAATAAAAATAACCAGGCAGCTCATCCTTAGAACCTCCTGACCCGAACTTTGATTCTCTCCCCATGCAACCCTCAAACCACAAATCACGTCAGGAATTCCCAGCCCAGGAATGGTACTTGGCCCATCACTGTCCATGTGGGGATCAGGAGCTCAGTTTCTGATTGCTGGACTATTTCCAGGTGGAGGGATATGTGGCCAGCTCACCAGGAAGCCTATGCTATTCCTCAACTACTATATAGAAGAGAGGTGGTGAAACAGACTGAAGCACTCAACAGACTAGAGTCAACCCATAAAGTTGTCTGTTGGACCAGACCCTGTTAAGTCATTAGGATGCTAATAGCTTCAACACTGCTTAAAAAAAAAACCCACAACAAAACAATAAACAAAAAACCCCAACAAAAACCCCCACTCACACACAAAACCCCACGAACCCACACCCTACAGTTTTTGATAAATTTTAAGTTAGATTTGCACTTCCTTGACAGGAGGCAAACAGACAATTAGAGGAGGGCCAAAACATCTGCTTGAGACAGGAATTTCCCAGGGAAAACGTAAAGATCATGCCAAGTCAGGTTTGTGCTAGCAGGTTGCTACTGCTCCTTCAGTTGACAGAAGGCAAAGCTCAGGACAGGGTAAGTTTTACACTACTGCCAGAATATACATGCTCTGGTTGAGGACACTGTAGATGATATCTGCTTACATTTAATTTATTAACTTTGATTTAAAATGTCAGGCCATAATTCTTCATACTTGTTTTGGTGGGGGTTTGTTTGTTTGTTTGTTTTTTTCTTTAAACCTGCACTTTCAAATTGGCAAATTACACCTATGTATTCCCTGGGGCTTTTCTTATAAAAACAACACGAAACTCGGATTTTTTATGATTTTAAGTTGCTCTGGATTATTTCTCCAGCTTTCCAGACCCAGCTTCTCACTTTCAGCTTTGATTGATAGATTTTTTTCTCTTAACCTCTAAGCACACAAAGACAATCCTGCCAATGCCTTCCCGAAGAAGCTGCTGAATCCCAGCTTCCTGGAAAGCAGATCTGTGGCCACATATGTGTCAGAAAATAAAACAGACCAGAGCACATAGCCATGCTCTGGGCTTGGAACCAGTAAGCACGGTACAGCTCATGGCTGTACAAATAAAATCCTGCCACTCCAAAACAGCCTGGCCAAATCCAAATAGCCTTTTGGAAATGGTCCATCATCTCTCCTAACCCCAGAACTGCGTTTGGGCATTATCTGGCAGTGTTAGTTGGCACAGGACAAAACTGTGTCACAAGAGTACCGAAAATGTAACAGTACAGTCACATGCCATATCCATTCCTTATTTAGTTCCTACTATGAACATGCATCACAATTATAGTACCCAGTTGCTTCTGGAGAACATCATTTTTAGAAGTTAATTCTGTAACTGGCCAGCACATTTCAGAACCAAATAAACGTGTAACAGTTGAGCACTTGTGTTTCCACATGTATTATAGGCAGCACACATGAAAATCTGCACTCTCTAGGTTTTGGAGTTTTTTAATGTGTTCAGACAGACTGAAAATGAGCATCTGACTTCTTAATTTCAGCAAGCCTGCACTGCTGCAACAGAACATTGGTCCCGACTCTCAGCTCCTCTAAAGCGGGCATAGGTCTACTGACAGCATCCTAACACGCAGCAGCTGAGACGCTGCTTCTTCAAACTTCACCCACATCAGGGTGGTGGGCAAGGAAGAAATTCAGTTAACAAGATCAGCAATTCAGGAACACATCTGTGTTCTTTAAAAAATTCTTAAACTTACATATGTTGTCACAATTTTGTTTCTTTCTTCCAAGTCAGAAATCCCAACTTACTTTAAAAAAATTCATGCAAACCTTCACCTAAAACATCTACCCTTGTTTTGCACAAAAAAAAAAAACCCATAAGCAAGAAGTCTTTGTAAACATAACAGAGGCATGTAAAATTTTTCCGAAGGAAAATACACCTACCAGGCAAATCTGGATGCAAATATTATCCTTAGCAAGAATCAGTGCTTAAAACTTTATGTATAGATAGAAGTGATTATCCAGTGTCACAGTGTACTAAAAAAAATTACAGTTTTGTCAGTACAAAAACATACACCCCTTTACAGAACTGCTGATCACACATGCATCTCCATTCTCAACGCTGCTTCCCTTGAAGTAGTCTTAAAAATGTAACGACGCTGTGTATTGGGTTTGCACAGCAAGGTTGGGTAGCCGGGGCTACAGGGGTGGCTTCTGTGAGAAGCTGCCAGAAGCTTCCCCCATGATGATGGAGCCAGCGCCAGCCGGCTGCAGGATGGCCCCGCCGCTGGCCAAGGCCCAGCCCGTCAGTGACGGTGGCAGCGCCCCTGGGGTGACACGGCCAAGAAGGGGAGAAAGTCGGTGCACAACGGCAACTGCAGCCAGGGCAGAGGAGTGAGAGTACCTGAGAGAAACGCCTCTGCAGCCCCCGGGCCAGGGCAGGAGGAGGCCGGGGGGCTCCAGGCGCCGCGGCAGAGGCTCCCCCCAGCCCGCGGCGCAGCCCCCGGCGGGGCAGGCTGTGCCCCCAGCCCACGGAGCCCCCGGGGGGCAGCTCCCCCCCCGCAGCCCGGCAGGGCCCCACGCCGGGGCAGGGGGTGCCCGAGGGAGGCTGTGACCCGCGGGCAGCCCGCGCTGGAGCAGCTCCGGGCAGGGCCCGCGGCCCCGCGGGGAGAGGAGCCCGGGCCGGGGCCGGGCTGCGGGCAGGGCCGGTGCCCCCCGCGGGGACCCGCGCCGGGGCCGGCCGGGCCTGAGGGGCTGCGCCCCGCGGGGGGACCCACGGCGGGGCCGGGCGTGGGGAACCGCAGCCCGGCAGGGCCCCAGGCTGGGGCAGCCCGTGGAGGGCCCCCTGCCCTGGCAGGGCCCCGCGCTGGGGCAGGGCGGGCTGTGAGGAGCCTCCCCCGGAGGGGCAGGAGCGGCAGGGACAGCGCGGCAGGGACTGACCCAGCCCCGGGCCCGCCCTGCGCCGCGGCCGGGAGGAGGGAGAGAAAACCAGGGGGGAGGTTGAAACGGGAAGAAAGGAGGGGTAGGGGGAAGGTGGTTTTAGTATTTCTTCCTACTTCTCATTATCTTACTCCGATTTGATTGGCAATAAACTAATTTCCCCAGGTTGAGCCTGTTGCCCTTGCTGAGCCATCTCTCCCTGTCCTCACACCAACGCATGAGCCTCTCTCGTGTTTTCTCTCCCCTGTCCAGCAGAAAAGGGGAGTGACAGGGTGGCTTGATAGGAACCTGGCATCCAGCCAAGGTCAACCCACCACAGCACAGACAAAACTGCACATCATTTTATAAAACCTTGACAAACCATTTGTAACTGTTGGAATATTGGCTGCCAATCTGGTCCAGTGAGTCTACCATCTGCTCCAGCCTAATAGTCCCAGATGATGAACAGCCACACCCTAATTTACCTGGCAATACTTTAATCATAGCGCCTTCAATGACAGGTACAATTTCTGTCTTTCAAAAAGATGAAAAGATGACACATCTACCCCAACACTGACATCCACACTCAACTGAAGACAGTCACTCCAATTAAACAGAAAACTCACTATCAAGATCCTCAAAGAAAAACAACCAAAAAGCCTCCCACATATGTGAAGTAACAAATTTATTAAATCCCAGCTATGATAATACTGCTGGCATGAGACAGACATCTGTTTCTTACAGATCTTGGCGTACATCCTAGTTCTGATATAGAAAAATAAAATTAAAAAAAAAACTAGCCTGAAAGTAAAAGAAAAAAGTGACTTTAGATCCAGAATTAGTATGGTCCTTTTGCTCTGTTCCCAGGATACCTATACTGACAGTAGAAAAGGATGCTGATAGAAAATGACTGCTCATTACTGAAATCTTCATTTTCTCCAGCTCCCTTAGAACTCCTTGACAAAATTCTTCATTTCATAAGAAGGTAAATGTTTGGGTCAAAGATCTCCACTCTTCACAGCTGTCAAAGAAAAAAAGTCTGGTTTCTACAGGTAGATCCATTCGGCTGTGGTTTCTAAAACATCTGGTGTTGGACTGAGCAAGGAAAGAGACAGCTGATTTACGTGCCCCCATACCAAATCATTTCACAGCATCAGTACGTAAAGGGAACATACAAGGCTGACTAAACCCAAGCTGATCAATACTGTGCATCATTGACTCAGAGATTGCTTTGAATGCACGCACATACAGGACATCAGCTGGCAGCATGGTTGAAGCTGACAGTTTGAGACTGCCCTGATGCTAGCTGCACACTCTGATGATGAACCAGGAGCCCATTAAACACCACCTAGTAACCCATGGCAGAAGCTGGGTGGAACTTCGAGCTGTTACTGTCTTAGCTCTATGTAGAAAATGTGACCCAGATCAGTGGGAGGGCTATGCTTTTTGTCAGAATATGTCAAAGGAAGTTAGGCAACTCTTGCTAAATTTACCATACACTGCAAGTCAATGTAAGACTGCACAGCAAATGGGCTCAAGGACTTCTTCAGCCACAGAAAGGCATCAAGATATCCAGATTTGATTTCTGGGCAAGTTTTCTGAGAATCACCGGAATGGTCTGTTTTCTGAAAAACTGGAAATGAAACTGTTAACAGTGCAAAATTAAGTAATCGACTTTGGCATGCCCACCTACTGTCACTGCCCAAGATGGGAGAATACCACACAGTCATTCTTCAACCACCGGCAGGAAAGTGTCTGCAGGTTTGGGGGATGGCTTAATCCCCGAGAACTGTGTTTTTTATCTTATTTCCAAACCCATCTATATCCAACTTCCCTTCAAAATGCCTCATCCCGGGGGGGGGGGGGGGGGAAGTTATTGGAAGAATGAAGCTGAAGGAAATGCTACCACATACTCTGCTAGTAATACTACATTAAACACAGAAAGCAGAATGTCTTGTACCATGTACAAGAAACAGAGCTACCTGAATAACCTCCCCCTGTAATCCTGTTCTTCTGATTCTCTCTAAAGCGAGTCATATGGCAGCACTTTTCTCCTTTTATGGGGGGTGGGTGGTGGTGGTGGTGGTGTAGAAGAGAAAGGAAGTCAGCACCCCCAGCAGGACTGCCTTGCCATCTGAATCAAGAAGCTCAGAGCTGTGCTACTACTCACTCATCTCTACCTTAGTGCATTGAGAATACATACCCTGAGAGAGGGATACCATGATCAACTCCCATTTACTTAACACATATATAATTGTCACCAAGTGTTTCATGCTGAACTTGTCACTAGAAAATGTATTAAAAACTGAAGGATAGAAGGCATGTAATATATTTGCATTTGCTTATCTACCATCTCCTATCTTTGTGTGAATGTCCTATCAATAGTATGTGAGACTCTTTGGGAAACAACTGTAGTGACAGTATGATGCAGAGCAGCCATTAAAATTATAGTACTTTCTGCTGCACAAGTTTCCACACGTGTACCACAGCACCCCAGTGCTCACCAGCTCACTCCACCTTCCTTTCCTTCAGCAGCTCTACAAGACAGTCAGGGAAAGTAACTAATGATCTGACTTACTAAATTTGGTGCTTTTTTGAGAGAACTGTGTAAATTTCATTAGCTCAATGCTAGGGAAAGGTAAATAACATACAGAATTCCTTATGTATCAGGCAAAAAAGAAATAAAAGCCTTGTTGTTCTTTTATCAATAGAAAGAAAAAAACCATTGTTTCTGCCTCAATAACGATATTAAGAGTTAAAAGCCTAAATCATAAGGACTCCTACCCATGAATCGCTAAGGAATTAAGGAATTATAAGGAAACCCATCTCCTCTCCATGCACATTGATGGGATCAAGAACCTGTAAGAACTCCCACCTCCTGCCCAAGCACAGGCAAGAGGGTGCATCAGCCAGACCATCACTGTGTACACAGAGCCACACACAGCACACCTGCACACGTCTTCTGTGGAGTCAGGGAATGTACCTGGTGGCCTTACAGGTACCTATCATTGATTCAGAACCACCTTGCTTCCCCTCAGCTGTTTCTGTGCAGTCACTCTGAGTTTGTTTGAATATTGCAACTTAATATTTGACTGCTTTGTTTCAGAGTGATCCTGAAAACAACTGAATTCCATTACAGAGTTATGCTGCTTGCTGGGTCATAGCCCACACATTAGGAGTTAAAATACAGATAAGCATTTTCAGGGTCAGAGTCTCTGTCCTTAAAACAGTTTTTTTTTTTTAAGGAAGGAAACAGTCTGCCCTGATTATCAGATCATTATCAGGTCAGATCAGATGGCCAAAACAGCAGAATTCAGTAAGGAGTTCAGAACAATCCCATCCATTTTTGAAGTCTACCATTGCTCTTACACAGAAAATGGAATCTGTTAAATAGATATATTTCTTATTGTTAAAGATGCCATTTGTTCCTTGGAAGCTTTGAAGTATTACCAAAGCGTATTTAATTCTCTTTTGACAAATGTTATTTCCGTATAAACATGTAGAAACAGAAATATAAACATGTATTTCTTTAAAAAGTAGTATTTTAATCTGTAGGTGTCCCTTTGCCTTATGAATAAATTAGAAGACAGTGAATAACAGCGACCGCGAAAGTACAAACACTTTATTACGACTGTGGTGACTCAGACTGCCAGGATTTGGCAGCCCACAGTGTTCCTCAGCAGCAGAACAAAAGGGGATTTTTTTTGGTGGATTTACTTTTAGTTCAGTAAAGGACAACATGATACTGTCTGTGCCATAATGAATCAAAATCTCAGTAAAACAAAAGCGCAATTAGTCAGATCCCAATCATTTTTTGTCTCACAGTATAAAAATGGACAAGCAGATTATCTATACCTTTAAGGCCTCTAATATGTGTGCTCTGTCCCTGTCCTTCAGGGAAAAAAAAGTAAAAGTAGTAACATCATCTTGTTGCAGAAATACCAGTAAGTTCTATAGGCAACATATTCCCAGAATACTTCAAGATCAAGAAATATTTTCTATTTTCCTCCTGAATACAAGAGATGTTGATACAAAATTCTAAGTGGATTTTTTAACACCCTCTCTAATTAAAAACATAAGTCCTGTAGACCTAAGTATCACGCTCTAACAAAATCTCTCAAGTATTCACAGCATGAAACACATTCTGAGACTCGTTTTCCAGCATCCCCATCATGATCTCATTTGGAACAGCAAACCGTCCCCGCAGTAATTGGTATTGCAGAGCTCTGCTGCAGCACAGCCTTGTGAGAGGGTGAGGGAAGTGTTCCAGTCCTATGGGGCATTTATGCTTTAATAATAAAAACATAGGAAAAACGATTACATAATATCAGCTCCCATTTCCTCTGCCACCATCAATTATTAGGGAGATGATTACAGACTAATTTCCAGAAGCTTCTAAAAAGATGCCAAAGACCATCATGATATCTTTATCTAAAGCAGTCAGTCACCAACAGTCTTACAGATGATCCTTGAAGCAAAACACAATTAAAGAGCAATACAGTACGAGGAGTCAGACCACGTATATGTGGGTGGGAGAAAGTATAACCAAGACAAAATTAGACTGTTCCTGGAAATAAAACATAACAAATTTAACAATCTAGCTTTCCAAAATCTAAACAGGTTTGAACAACTCTGAGGAATACTATAAATTTTTCCCCTCATCACTGCCTTCCTCAACCAATTTCCACAGCATTAAAGGAACCCTCTCTGAAAAATTAGGACCAGCAAATAATCTGTAACAAATAAGTACGACTGTACATCTCTCAAAGGCTATTTAAACACAATTCTGGAATCATTTTACTGGAGACAGGATCACATGGATCAGTTACCAGAGAGAATTTTCCTTCTTCAAAACCAATTCAGCTCCGTAAGTGCCACCATCACTCAGCATTTCCATACCAGCTAACAACCAACAGTAATGAATTTTTGCCCCACAGCTCCACACTGCTGTTAATATGTATGAGAGAAACCAGAAAACGAACTTTCTCCCCCTCTTCCCAGAAAGCTATTAACTCAAGCTAACCTTTCAGACTTAATCTGAGGCAGCTGCAAAATGAAAATTGTAATGATCAAGCTAGGTATCAAATACACTTACAATAAAGAAAATAAAACAGAAAGCACGTTTTCTTTAAAATGTCTTTGGGAAACAAAGAAAACAACCTCTTCCTCCCACTTCTCAGTCTAACCACATTCAGCCTAAACAGCAATAGTCTTAGGGCACTACTAGTTCAGTTGCAGAGGCAAATAGTGTTGAGCTGTCTTAAAATATCCCACCTTCCCAGCAGGTGCTAGTCCAAGCATGACATGGGTCTTCTGACCATCTTGCATCTGCTAGCCAAGCATTGATGCAGTAGATGTTGTGAAGCATCTCAACAAGGACAAGATGCCTATGTTGGACCTGGTTTGATTCAGTTGTCCAAGTTGTGCACTAACCCCAAAATGAAGACTTTCTCCTGAAGGGAACCTCAGTCTTGCCAAACTCCGGCCTTTATCCCCCCAAAATCTACACTTGTCTTAGATTTACTAGTCCACGTGAGACTAGAAGCACAAAGTGGACTCACAGAATTTTGAGCACGGCTACAATAAACTCGTGTATATAATGGAAATTAAGATAACTGGGATAGCAAGCAGGAAGCCATCTAACTTAACAGGAAACAAAATTGTGAAGGCTGTACCCTAAAAGTCACCTACTATAAGCTCAAGAGGTACCCATGTCATTAAAAAGGGTTGGAAAACCCTCAGGCCTCCCCAGGAGCAAGACACAAAGTAATCCCTTTCACAAGCTGATGAGGAAAGGAGTCAAGCCATTCTGAAGTTTTGGATGAGAAGGCAGAAGCATGCCCCCAAGCACCTTCGAGCAATTTAAAAGCATCCGGAAAGCAACCACAGAGGAAGGAAAAGTGGGTGGCAGGCTCTTTCCAGGTTGAAAGGCATGCCAGGCTAGTGCCCTAACCCACTGACTACAGTCTGCCCTAGATTATTCCTGCTGAAACTACGGAATGGGAAAATACGTACTGGGTGAAAGAATGAAACACCCACAGAAATCCTGATTTCCCTGCCCTGAATGCCTTAATCACAGGGCAGGAGTCACTCTCCCCCTAGCCTAATTAATTTTTTTTTTCAAAGTAACACAGCTGCAGGTGAAATAAAGGACAGTTTATGACAAGCTGCTTGTTGCACTCTCCTGGGAAGAGAGAGATGTGAGCTCAAGTTGCTTCAGGCTGAGAAGACGACAGAGGAACAAGCTTCACACTTCATGCAGTAAGAGATTCAGTAAGATTCAGTAAGAGATGTAACTAATACACCACCAAATATATGAAGAGGGAGAGAGAAAAATCATTGCAAATGCTTTTTCCTCAAGTTTGAGAAAATAGCTTACGCTTACTTATTTCCGAGCAAAGCAAGCTTTTCAAATCCTGAGGGAACATTCCCATCTCAGGGTGCCAAAGGCAGTTAGGCAGGAGAGAGATGCCATTCCCCACAACAGTCACGGTGGTAACAGCTCCGGATGGATGTAGAAATGAAGCTCTGTGCAACTAATTTTCTTCACAGCAAAAAATACAACAGTGTGCTTTCAAACATGAGTTTTAAGAACATCAACCTTAGCTTTGAGGCATCTAATTGTAAAATAGGCCACTCAAATAATTTATGAATTCAGGCTGCAATACAACAGGGAGAAGGTTTCCCCCCCCCCCAGTCCCATAAATTATATATAAAAGAAGCTTCTAACAACTACTTAAATATTAAGTTAAACCTATGTTTATCAGAGAGATATAGGAGAGTACAGAATGGCTTTTATCTAAAATGTCAGTGTAAGTCTCCATACCCCCTTAAAAACACTGAACCACCTCCATAGCGTTATTAAATTGCACGAACTCCAATGCCTAGATAGGACTCAGTCATCCAGAGCTCACCACAAACACGGGACCAAACTCAAGATCCCAGTATGCTCCATGCCATAATCTAGACATGACATTTCCAATGCCACAGCAATGCTCTTTGACAGGTCTGAGAGACATACGTTCATGAATCACGTTTATTAACTTAAGACTTTAACCAAACTAGACCAGCATCTGTGACAGGCACACTAACGCCACAGTTTGCGCTGCTACTGGAACCTTCAAAATAAACTTTTTTTTTGCACATTTTACGAACTTCACAAATTCATTACACAGATTTACTCATAAATAAGCTTCAGACTTATGCATTAGCTTCACCTTTTGCACTGCTGGTCATCCAACCATGATGTTAAAAGTCAACCTGTCCATTGCCACTCCAAACAGCCCTACAGAAGCATTATCACGGACACGAAAAAAAAGAATAAAATGCACAAAGAAGTCCATAGAGTAGTGGTTTTCTAGTCTGTTGACATGTTCACAAACTAGACAAGAATATTTCAGCCATTAACATGCAAAAGTAACCACTCCTCAATTAAGGTAAGACTGAGTGATATTTAACCTAATGTCAACAAGAAGATACCAACCAGGAGATTACTTCTAAGCCTTTAAAATCCACAATATCTTCAAGCGCCTGTGTGTCAGTGGTGCAGTGGGTCACATCTGTCCTAAAAGGTATTTGTCCTGTATCTGTTACTGTTATTTTTTGTGTAGAAGCGACTACTGCTACCAGTTTAAATCAAGAACTTGTACCAAGAAGTATATAAATACAGAAAATAAGACACACTTTCATTTCAATTGCAAGTGTGAATTGGAATTCTGTGAAAATAGCAGAATGGTAAATTCAGAGCTTCACAATAATAGAACCTGTGCATTTCACATCATTCACATCACTCTCATCATCATTCACACATGAGTGCATAGCAGCTTCTATTACAATTTTAATTTAAACAACAAAATTCAAATTTATGACTGTGTTTTCTGCAACTCCCAAGCTGCACCATACATTAAATATTTTAATTCATGCCTCTCAAACTGTTTTCTCTGATTTAATGTTACTGTTTTGCATTTCTAGATAACATTAGTAGAAAGAATGCTAGAAGAATGATTGATAATATTGAAACAGTTCCAAATACATATTAAATTCAGTATAGATGAAACACTAAGAGGTTTCCTTCAAACCAACATATATTATTTGTATGCATATTCCGCTGGCCACTGACGTTATAGGTCACATTGACATAACTCAGTTTGTATTCAGGGATTTAATAGGAAACCTAATGATGTCTGGATTGCACACAGGTTTTGGATGTAGAATAGTATTTTTCTGTTTTGTATAAAATGTGAACTGAATGATAAGTTCATGTGCTACTGCATGCATTATGCATCTAGTGCTAAAGAATGCCAGTGATTCTACAGAAGTCTTTTATAGTTTCTCTAAAAACTCTAATTAAAAAGGATATTTGGAAATACATATAAATATGATCAATTAAAGTGGTCTTATAGTATCTGTACACCTATAAAATATGATTTCTGTTAAAAGTATGGGAACTGTTAATTGTCTAAATATAATCTTGAATTTTTGACACACATTTTAAGCTCTCGTTTTGTATAACACATAACATTTGGAAATCTGCAACATACTGCACATGCAAATATTCAACGTCTTTGTGAGACGACCATATTGCTGAGGACAAGATATTTCAGCCTGACAAAACACTGTCAAAAAATGATGTCATGAAGACAAGCGAAGCACACTAACAATGAATTATCTTCCCTGCACTGTAAAATTCACTAATAGACTCGCTATTATGGCGAAATGACATCTGCTGACAGTAACTATGCAGTAGTATCCAAGATGATCACCATTTTTCCTTTGTAAATTAACCAAGTATTTTTTATTCTAATTACTAGCATACATTGTCTTTTTAATCATTTGTGGTTTGTTTATTTTCTGTTTTTAATAAAGAACAAGTTCACAGAAAAAACAAAGTGTCGCTACAAAAACAGCAGAGAAGGGTAGTGAAAAAGTACAGAGCACGATACAATAAAATATTGGGCAGTCATTAAGAAAGTGTATAAATCCCCCAGAGAACCTCACTTACACTTGCCATAGTTTACATTTAAGTGAAACCTTAAAGAACAGACAGACTATACTGTAGTGGTTCGAACTGAAGCCAAAGAATTTTATTCTTTGTCACTACTTTATGCTTTTTATGAATTTAAGTCAAACCCTTCATGCTGTTCCCATAATCTGTAATTTCATTTCCGTAAAACTTTTTTTTTTTTAAAGTCTACCCTCGGAAAGCTGAATTCATGAATAGTAAGGCTTTATCATTAGTTTTTAATTTGGGGTGGGGGGTGGGGGGGTAGGGGTATTACAGGCAAGTAGACAGGAGACAGACACAAGAAATTACAAAGTTTACTCCTTAAAAAAAAATACAGTACATTGCTGATGTATAAGTCTTCCTTATACGTTGTAAAAATACAAAAGTTAACAGAGAAAAGGGAAGTATGAGCTTGGTTCTTCCTGGTGTAATCTGAGTTGGGGTATTTTTGTAGAGCAGTGCTGAGCATGTTAAATTCTTTGCCCACAAGGCAACCTCATGTCACGACAGCGTTTCATTCCAGATTTCCCCACCTAAGAGTTTAGAGCCAAAGCTGTTCCCATTTTTTTCTGACCTTGCAGATGGTGACAACAGGAGAAGCAAAGCAAAACCATCCCTGTCCCCCCTTGAACTTACCCTTTCCCTTACACACATACACTGCCTTTAGGAGCCAGTAAACAAAAATGAGGGTGCAAAGATGGGCTGTATAGCAACCAAAGAATACCAGGAATAGCCTGGAAACATAACCGCACCACCACCCTCGCACGTCAGCAGCAATACCACCGAAAGCATGGGAAGTTAAAGTCTTGCTGCGTTGCCAGTGGATTATGGAGCGTTCGATTTTACACAGTGGCATCATGCATTGCCGAGACCTTAGCATAACAAACCCCAGATAAATAAAATTAAAGCTAAACGGTCTGGAAATTAAATTACGGGGAAAAAATAATAGGAAAAATAGATGCAAAGCATGGTGTCTGTTCACTGTAACACACCCCAACACAGACAGCGATTTGAACGAGATGAAAGCAGTATTACAGATCGGGTTTTTCATCTCGTGTCCAGGTACATCCCTCTGGAAGCACCACGTTTACAGCGCCCAGTGTCCAACAACGACCACCAGCTGGAACGGAAAGTTTTCGGTATTACCAAAGTTGTGAGCTTAATCCCCCCCCTCTCCCCCCACTACAGCACCGGAGCACCTTCTCCAGCAAGGCACCCAGGACGTGTTCGACCGACCTCCTCGGCCAGTGCTAGAGTTCAGCCAGGCTTCCCTGGCGCGGCTGCAGGCGGAGACAGGTCCCCGCGGCTCCAGCAACCACGACCCGGTGGTTCCCAGCGGGCAGGGCCTGTGCCCGGGGGCAGCGTCCCCCCGGGCTGGGGCAAGGCCAGCCGGGGGAGATCCACCGGGGCCCGCACCGCAACCGCTGCCCTTCCAAAGGCAGCCGGCAGCCGAGGCGAAGCGAGCCCTGCCGGCGCTCACCGCCGCGGCGCTGCCGGAGCCGGCACCGGTCTGGGGCCGACGCCTCCCCGGGCAACAGTTGGCTGTGCCCCGCGGCCTCCCTCCGCCACCGCCGGCCCGCGCCGGCCCCGCCGCCAGCCCCGCCGCCAGCCCGCCCCCGCGGGGCACCGGGCCGCCCGGGGAGGGGTGAGCCCGCATCACGGAGCGGGCACAAAGGCGGCTGCGAGGGCTCAGCGCGGCGGGGCAGACCGCGGGGGAGAGGGGAGCCCTCCCGCTGCAGAACGCCCAGGGGCTGCGGAGCCCCGTCCCCGCCCCGCTGCCGGCGCGGTCGGTGCGTGGGGCGCTGTGGGCACGACCGGCAGACGCGGCTCAGCCCGCCCGGCCCCGCACAGCCCCCGGGAGGGTACCCGGCCTCGCCCCGCGTCCCCCCACCCCGCCCCGCCCCGCGCTTACCTGAGCCGCCCGTCGCCGCTCGCCGCTGCACTGACCCACGTCCATCCCCCGCGCCTCAGACACCGCCGGCTGCGCTGCGCGGCCCGGCCCGGCCCGGCCCAGCGCCACACTCGGGCCCGCCCCGCGGTGGCTGCGTGCGGCTCCTACCGGCGGCCGGCCCCGGGCGGAGGGCGCGGCTCCCTCGGACCCGCCCCCCGGCGCCGCGGGCTGGGGCCGGGGGGGGCGAGGTGCCCTCCGACGGCCGCGGGGGCAGGAGCGGGCGGGGGCGGGGATCGCGGGGCGGTGACGAGGGGGGGGCAGGAGCAGTGCGGCTCCGAACAAGGGAAGCGGGGAGAGGAGGCGGCAGGGTAGCGGGGTGCGCCGCCTCCGCGCAGCCCGCAGGCGGGGACCCTCGGGCTCCCCAAAGCGCGCAGCTCCTGCCCGCGCTGCTCCCCGCGCCCGGGGGCTCGTCACCGACCCAGGTCCGCCCCGTTCCGCCGCGATCCCGGCCCCGATCCCGGCCGCTGGGCTGGTGTTCTTCGGGGGAGGGGGGGCCGGGACTGCGTGTGTTCAAACGCTGGCGTTCAGCGGGGCTGCGGATGCGTTTTCTGTTTCTGGCTTTGCAGCAGGCAGCACTTCCTCCAGACGTCAAAAGCAGATCTGAGCCCCTTCACGGCTCGTGAAAATACTTGGTACTTCCTCTTGCTGCTGCGAGGGTTAAGTAAGGTTAAAGTTGCAAGAGCGCTACGAAGCGCTTGGTTTCCCCCTTCCCCAAAAGCCGGGCTGTGAGTCATTTACAGGAAGACAGAAAGAAGGGGGTGGGTGGGGGGAAGGGAAAAAACCCAACAACCTACAAGGAACAATATTGGAAGTACCGCATGGAAATATCTGGTTATTTATTCATACCGGAGTTTTGCTTGCCGAGCTCTTTAAATGTGAGAAGCCGTGATGCTGACCACAAAGCCATTACAGCACCGTGCCAGTGAACCTGAGAGTTTGCAGCAGTGGTCTGCTGGGGGCAGATGCGTGGCAGAAAGGGCCTGTGCACACCCAGAGGTGTGATTCTCATGAATACGGCAGGTTTTGAAGCACTGTGAAGCCGAGTGGTTTGATAGAGCTGCAAGTGCATAGGGTACGCTGCTGACTTGACCCTCTGGCCCGACGCGGCCGCTGAGCACGTGTCCCACAGCAGCATCGCTTACACGCTTTAACTTCTTGCCTTTACCCAGGCTGTATCCAGATGTCCTTGAATTGTTCTTCTTTGGTCTGAAAATTCCAAATTTTCTAGTTAGAAAATAATTCAAGTGACATACTTAGTCTATTAAAAGGCTTGGTGTCTGTTGCTGTAGCACATGTTTTATATAGCTACCCTTGCAGCACCCAGCTTACTAGAACCAAGCTGCTGGCTTGCATTTTTTATCCATGAGTCTCCAAGTACCTTTTAAAAGAAGTAAATAGGGTTGCTTCACTTTCAAGCAGGAAGAACAGTCACATGGAAAACTTGAACCAGGAAAGAGAACTGAACCTCAGGTTCCCAGCTAGCGGCTTAATGTCCCCTTTTATTTATTTTTCTGGGACATGCCTTCTGACTGCTGTATAACGGACATGTCTTCAAGTGGATGCTTTTACAAAAAAAGAGGCAGCTGTCACCCATCATTTGGAAGTATTCTGTCTCTATTAGTGCATGTTATGTATGCTCTCAGACTGTCTGCAATGAATGCGTCGGGGACTTAGCCAGAAGAATATTTTGATTCTGGATATGCATAGTATTTAAGAGTTAGAAAAGTCCAACTTTTTTTGCTGCCAAAACAAAGGGACTGTTATGTATTGATGAAATGAACTACAGAGCATCTACATAGCTTTAGCATCACATACTGCTGTAAGAGTGAAGTTGAACAGCCTGTAGGGGGAATGGCAGGCGAGTGATAGATTTCAGATTCTCAGCTTTGGACAATGACGTTAGAGACCAGGAAATAATTGTTTAACCGGCTACTTGCATATTAGCCAAGCCACAGTAACTGTCTGTGTGAAGCTGTTGTCCCAGTGCTGGGCAGATACAAATTCAGTTTGAGGCACATCAGTAGGGTTCAGATTGCTCAATAAAGTCATCTCTCATCACTTGGATTCTGTGAGGAATCTCATATAGCACCCAGTTTTTGCTTTGAAGAGGTGCAAAATTCCCATAAAGTTCTGTCACATTTCTACCAGCCCCATCCCAGTACTTTCCCAGATTAAAGGATATGCTTGCATTTACACAGGTGAACTGTGCCTCTAAATTTAGGTGTACAGACACCTGCATGTTTTTAGACATAAATTAGGTGTCTAATCTCCCCATAAAGCCAGGAGTAGGGTCCAGGCCTGGTACTTTCATCAGGTTGTCTCACACATCGCAAGCAGCAGGTAGATGCCTATAATCAGTTCTCTGGTGAGCAACACAATGGATCAGCCACTGAGAGGCTGTGTTATCACAGCTCAAAGTATACCCAGGCTCTGTTCATCCAGGCTGTGATACACAGACAGGGTGATCAGAAACTTTCAGGGCTTTTTCAGAAGTGAGTATCTTGCTTTTTTTTTCTACTGTTCTTCCAGAAGCATCAGATCTCCGGTAGGTCCTGTGACCCACAGAGGTAGCTCAGGTAGCTCAGAATGCCCATTGCTGCACAAGTGAATCTGTCTTCACTACAGTGGAAACGTAGACACCTAGCTGAAGACACCTGCATACAGACATTTGAAATTTAGGAGTCTGAATCTCACACTGAATCCCATCCAAATCCATTTGCAATCTCACATCTCAGGGGAATTTAACACATTTTGTTTCACAGTTATGGCAATGTATGCACAACCAGTTGCCATGGCTCAGCTGGGACATAGCAGCATAACAGCAATCTCCTGATTTTTTAGATGCTGGCCTTATAACATCTGTTTTAATTGGAATGGTGACATAGAGCTGCTTTTTTTTTTTTTTTTTTTTTCCCCTACAGAAATGGTTCATAAGTCATCTACAATGTTGGCAAATGCTTGAATTTTTATCTACCTGGAACAGATTTGTCTAGTCTTTTGTAGACTATGGTGCCTTGCAAGTCTTGAAACTCATGGCTTTATGCAGAATTGCACTAACAATCATCTGGATGCAACCAGCAGTCTCAGAACAGATGGGAACATGAGTTTTCAGCTTTTGATGTTTAACTTGCTAAGCAGAACTAATGTATTTATCTTTCAGTTTTCTCAAGTATTACATGTAGGAGTTGATTTGTGGAATAAAAGGACATCTTTCTTAATGCTCATTTTAGCTCTGTGCAGATAAAAATGAAGAAGGTTAATACAAAGAGCATTCCCAGGAAAATAAAGGTTTAGAGCCCAGTTCAGAGATTACCAAATTCAAAAGAAAGTGTCTTCAATTTCAGTGGTCATTGAATCAGCTCCTTAATCATCTCCTCAGTATGGAAGTACTTTATTTTTGTGGTTAACACTGAAAAAAAGGATAATGCTAATATATTCTATGAAAGGAATTGTATGAATATTCAACATGATCTTGTCATCACTTGCATAATTCATGGTACTGATATTGTTTGGAATTGTAGCTCTTCATCACTTGTGAAGATGAACCTCAGTGCTACTTTGGCATTTAGGGACATATTTTTCTTCTCAGTTATACCACTAAGAATTAAGAGTAAAGCTAGTAACTTTTGAGACGTGACAAACAAAGAGAGGAGAGGGAAGAGTTAGTCTATCGTTTTACAGCTCTGAATTGTGTCTGAAATTGTTTCCTATGAAAGAATTGTGCTGTTGTGACTTTGTCAGTATTTTTATTTCCTCTCAAAGAACCAACCGTTAGTAAGGGGGCCGAGAAAACTTCTGCATCTCAATTTCTGTAGATGACTTCAGCTTGAAGGGCTTGCTTTCTCAGCATACACTGAGTCTTTATTGCAGTAAACCCCCAGTATATTTCTTGTATCCACTGATGCATGACGCTGGGAGAAGCACTGGCAGCCAGCCCTTGGCTGTCAAAGGACCAACCATGGCAGATTAGAGCAGCTACGCCACTCACCAAAAATACAGGAGTCTCAACTGAATACAGCTGGAATTCTGACCTGTGTTTATCTACCTGTTTGGAAATCATTATGTAAGAAATATAGTCCCCTTTAAAATACATGTATGTACCATGAATGGCACACAATAAAAATGTATTTATTTCATACATTAATTATCTTCATTAGGCACTCAATGCAGACTCATTTTCGTTGTCAATCTTACACAAATTAAACAACTTTACTCACGAAAGTGATATAATTAAGCTTCTGGTATAGGCTTTGAAAGATATCGATATGCATGCACACATCTTAAAAATAGTCAAGATTTATAAAATATATTGCTTAGAATAAAAATAAAAATAAATTATTTATTTTATATTTTTAGCAAGTCAGAATAATATACATGAGCTAAGGGGACTTTGGCTATGTAATTGTATAGGAATGTGGTTAGACCCTATGACTTTTTTTGAGTATGGTTCTCTACTTTAACTACCTTATCCACATATACATAGGCAAAGCATAGTAATGGTGTTCCTATACACTGATAGATGCTTGTTGGTAATGCTGTAGCACTGAAAATCATAAAACCAAGTAACAGGAAACTTACCTTTTGAACTCACAAGTTTATCAAGAAGCAAGCATAGAATAGTTATTCATTCTGTATGCTGCTTCTGCAATGAAACTTCAGGGTATTTTAGTGGAATTACATTGCACTAAAACCAGTTCAGATTTGCTTGAAATAATATTCCTATTGCAAACCAAATAGTAATAATTTCAGTTGCTCACTGGTTATGTATTGTTTCATTTATCACTATTAATGTTAATAAGAAATTGTCTAAGTACCAAACTATTTTAAGCTGGTCGGCATAAACCCATTTTCATTTGCATCTAGCAAGATGTATCCTGGCAACCGTATATTTTTGGATTCGTAACAATTTATTCTATTCATTTAATGCAAATGAGGTAACCAATACTGCAAGGATCATGAGAATTCAAGATGGATAACTTCCATCATTCAGAGCTGTAGATAGATGACTAGGAAGCTATGTGAGTCATAATTCTTTTTTAAGTAATCTATTAAACATTTCCTTCAATATGGAATTTTGAATCCAGCTAAATGTTCATCTGACATGATTCATATACTTTTACTCCAAAATGGAAAGCAATAGCAACCTGAGCTGTGTCCTGTGAAGTAATGGTTATCGCGCACCACAGCCCTATTTCTGCTTTGTTATTTTTTGAGTCGAAAATGTTGCATTTTTCCCCAAACTCACACAGAACTTGTGGAGGGAAGAGCAGAGGCTCCAAAAATTGACCGAATCTATGTGTGCTGACTTGATAAGCTGATAAGCTAACACAGTCTCTACAGCAAACACTAGGTTTAAGTGATATATATGGGGATTCTATCACATAGTGGGAGGATATAATTGAAAGGACATTTTTCACAAGTCTGTCTTCTGATTTTGATGGGTATGTGTGAATGATTTGTTTGCATTTGCTATAGAAGGTTTACAGAAACCTGCATGTCTTCAGTATACTCTTATTATTACCAAAATCTTTTTTGTTTGTTTTGAGAAGATCTAAGGAGTTCCGCTGTGACAAAGCTCTGTTTATAGAAATGTACAGCGTATAATACCCTCATAAGTGCAGAAGGTTTATAAAAATAATGCATTCCTTTTTTTTTTTTTTTTTTCCCCCCACTTGTGCTTTTCAAGAGCTTGCAGCCTGGATCAAAATCACTGAACCTGAATACTATTAACAGCCAGGCCTATATAGTTCCTTCTAAATCAACAGTAAATGAAACTTTCTGTAGCAGCATAGCTGATAGACTGAACCAGAACCCTACCAGCTAGTCCTTAGTGAACATGATTGCTATTGTTCTTCCACTCTAAGGCAATAATCTTCCACTGCGAATCAGCATGACTCAATTATACCCATAATAAATTAAAACAGGGCAACTGAAATGGTCCTTAGTCACTTTTGCTGTCCTTATATCAGAGTTAAAGCATGCATGCAGCAAGAGTGGTTGAACAGTTTCTGAAGCAACTCCCAAGCCACTGAAGTTTTCAGGTGGCCTAGGGCCTCTTTTTCCATTTACCTTCATACATGGTACTGACCAACACAATATTCAGAAAGTGCTTCATAAGATAACCAGTAGAGCCTTCTCTGAGTTACAACAGGCTCTGTCAGAGAAGAGGAGGACGTAGCTGATGAAAATGGAAGTTTCAGCCATCTAATTTTGACCTGGAAGTCAGTGAACTTAAGTTTGACTGAAATCTTTGTAGAGAGTTAAAAGGTCAGGACTAAAATTTGAAGATAGATGAGGTGATGAACAGTTGTTACAGGAAATTACACAAGTGTGTTAAAGCAATGGTTGGATTGCTAAATTAGATTCTTAGCTCTGGTAACAGGAAAAGGCAGAGTTTGAATTGCCCATACAATCTCAGTGTGGATCCCAATACATCTACGTTATGATATTTTTGCAAACTCCATATACACGAATGCCTGATGTTTATAAATCAACACACATAGCCTCTGACTCAGCCAGAAAGCAGGGTAGGTGCCCAACTGGACTACAGGAAAGGTATCTTAAAATCTTGATTCTGCTATTTCCTAATTCTTGAAATTTTAACTTTGCAGCTTTAAATACTGTATTTAACATATACTTTATGTATGCAGCACAATTGTTTAAGAAATACATCAAACCAAATAAGATCTAATAACCTGTCTTGCATAGGCTGTTTGGAAAGGATTTGCAGCATCCAGGCTCTCCTTTGTAGGAGCATTAAATTGTGAATGGATGTTATCTTCTCAGTTCTGTTGTATTGGTAAAGGACACTACCACTCCCAGCTGTTTGTCAACTTCTTATTGTCTCCAAAGATTTGCTGGGATGATTTGCTAATATAGTAAAAATCAGACAGGTTAGATTAAACAGTTTTAGCAGCAGGTCTTTCCTGGTTCACTTTGTTTTGACTGAGCCATATTATGATATGCTCACCCTGTCAACTCTGCAAGAAGACATGAGTAAATGCAACAAGTTCTGGCACAAGGTGGAGAGAGATGGTCAGGTTATTCCTGGAGTGCTCATCTGCTTAGCACCCAGCTAACTTAAGGAATTCAAAATGGGGTTTTCCTACAATTATTTGGCTCTTCTGATACAGCAAAAAATGAAAGCACACGCTATAAGTTTTATTAAAGTCACTCAGATTTCTCTGTTGTTTGATGTGTCAATCAAAACAAATCTCAGGATATATAAAAATCACTAGGTGTAAACCTAATGATTTTTTCCAGCAGGGTTCTTTTTCCCCTTTACCCATGTTTCACAATTTGTGGAGGACCTATACGACATGACCAGCTCCTCTGTTTTCTTTTCAGTTTTTGTTTGAGAACAAGGAGGATAAATACGTTTAAAATAGTCTTACATATTTTAGTCATCTGACAAAAGCACCACATTCAATTAATTTTTTTCCCCACGTAAAATCTGAAAAATAAGAATGGTACCTCTTTAAAAAGAAGTGCTTCTTTCTTTTTGTCAAAAGGTCAAAGAAAATGTAAGAGCACTGTTAAAGACTGCATTTGTGATGGTGCCAACATGAAAACAAGTTAAGTCCTTTACAATCTAGGCATTCCAAGCTTCGACTATCATTTGTCTAGTTTGTAATACAAACAGCACAGCAATAGAAGTGTTAGGAACATTGAGGTAATGCTTCCCTCAGTTCCCGAAAGTGCATTATTCTTTTTCTGTCTTATTAGAGTTAGAGCGATTGTAGCCCAAATACTACCCTCCTGCTAGATGATGTTAAAAATACTTAAAAAAAAAGTAAATGTCCTTATTATTGGAAAACTCTCTGGGCCTTTTCTGGCATCTGATCTAGGAAAGCTAAACACATTCTCTTGAGTTCTCTACACAGCCTTACAACTCTTCTTGTAAGTATGGAGTCTGTATGTAAATGAAATAAAATATTGCTAATCTGAAAGATAAATGCAGAGGTAATTAAGAAAAGGCAATAGTCAGCAGTCAGGCAGATGTTTATAATGAACAGTAATTAATGCCAAGGCAACTATAAGGACAAATGGAAAGTTCATTTATATGGCTGGAAAAAGATCTGTTTCCACAATAAACTGAACAATCATAGGATCACAAGATCATAAAAAAATTATGTTGGAAGGGACCTCAGGCAGTTTCTAGTCCAACCTCCTGCTCAAAGCAGGGTCAGCCGTGAGATCAGACCATGTTATCTGGGGTTTATCCAGCTGGGTTTTGAAACCCCCTAAGAATGGAAAATGCACAACCTCTCTGGGCAAGCTGTTCTACGGCTTACTGTCCTCATGTTGAAAAGTCTTTTCCTTACATCCAGTTTGAACTCCAATGTACATGCATTATATCTCCTCCTTCTGCCATACGTCACTCCAAAAAAGCCTGGGCATTAGAAAGCTGCTGTTAGTTCCCCCCTAACAGCAATATACAATAGACAGTAAATCTTTGCCTCGTTTTTCCCATCAGTTGTTATAAACAGTAAATAAATACCTTATTCCAACTACCCAATAATTTCATCTTTCCTAATCCCTTGTCCCCCTCCCTGTTATGTCTTTTGGGATTCATTCACCCCAAAGCCCCCAAAGCCATCTTCCATCATGATGTTGCCTTGAGGTTTTATTCTAGGGAGAGGAGCTCCTCACTTAGCAGCGGTGGCAAGAAGTTTCTAGGAGTCAGAGAGCATCTTGTTGCATTGGCATTGCTTCTTGCAACAGCCCTAGTTAGACATCCTGCAGATCTACCTCGTACAGTTATTTCAGCTTTGTCACTGTGATGCAAGGCAAAGTATTTCTCTGACAACGTATGCAGTCTTTTCTAGTTCATTAATAGGTGGCAAAGGAATGTTGTTTCTCCTATGGCAAAAATTACGTTTATTCAGTTGTTAGAAGGAACAACAGAGCATTGAATTGTAGAACAATTAATTTTGCTTAAAATTAATAGCACTCATAAAAACATTATCATCAGCTTTTTATAGATCTCCTAATAGGAGTGAAGCATATTCTCTGCTTTAAGCCTTTCAGTGCATTTTCTACATTTCTTTGCTTATGAGATGGCTTACTGCTGCTGGTGTCGCTTTTAAAAGGAGCTGTAAGACTGAGCTGAGAGCTGTGTCTCAGTGCAGCCTTAACAAGAAAATGTCTAACTGTGCCACAGCTTCCATCAGGATGAAGTCAGAAGAAAACCATAGATGAAGACTGAAAAAGCATTAAAATTTTTCCTGGATAAGGCAGCCTCTATGTCTCAAAGACGTCAGAGGAGAAAACAAAAATACCTTTTCTTGCCATCATTGCAAAGTCAAATCATAAGCAGATCTGTCTTCATCAGAGAGTCTGAAACTCAGTTAAAATCCGAAAAAAAAGTGTGACTTAGGTGGATGCTGTTCTTCCTAGTACTGCATGCAGAGCAGAAAGGAGCTGCTCAGTCTTTTGCTGAGGTTCAAGAGGAGGGAATAAATTTCCTTTCTTTGTGTTTTATTTGTGTGACTAATGATTACAGATGATACTTTCTTTACCTGAAAGTTCAACGGTAATATGGAAAGCCACGCAATGAGCATCATGTAATGTGCCATTAGAGTTTTTCTTTCCTAAGCATTAGTTTGTATCACATTTTGTACTGAACTGAACTAACTTCTTGCCACCAAGTAAAGCACAGTATAAAGAGGAGGCTTAGTGCAAAACAGTCAGTGAGGTAATTAGTGTTTTATTAAAACAAGCAGGTTCAATTCATGCAGTACCAAGTAAACGTTTCCAGCTCTGCTTCCCTGATAATCTTTACTATTAATTGAGCACATCTAGCTTGCAGTTTGCTGAATAGCACAAAGATGACGACATGGGCCATGCTGCCACACACAGCTTACAGTCCATTGATTACCCTACAGCAAATGGAGAAAAAAGAGAGAAGGTTAAAAGTTTTATTTTAACCTCTTAATGGCCGTGGAACCTACTGACTTTAGGGTCTGGTTCAGGGTTTCGGTGTCTGAAAGTCAGCAGCTTTCAGATCTCTAAAGGGTTCCTCTCTCTGCAAGGGTAACTGCTGTGTGAAGCTCAACAAGAAGAAGCACAGATATGCATATTCAGTTCTGGGTACAATAGCTCCATTCTCACTGTCAGGTCAACAGTCAAGTTCAGTGTAACTCCTCCTTCTGTTTCTGAATCAGGACTTTATGAAGATGCTGAGGATTTTTAATAAAGCAACTCTGCTGTGAAACAAATCTGCCCTTCGTGACAGGTCTTTGCTAAAGCAGCACCAGTGTGGAGCTTGTTAAGTCAAAATTTTAAAGTTCAAAGGCAGCATCAGGTTTCAGTAGGCGTCTCTCCTCATCTGCTTTTCACAGCAATATAATTTGTTACCACCCATATTTTTATTACCCAAGCAACGCCTACATGCTCTTGCTGTTGTAACACTCAGTCTATTTTAGTAACTAGTGAACCATACACACATTTTTTCTCAAAAGCTAAAACTTCAGATCTTTAAACTGATTGTCAGCCTGTTTGTACCTAAATTCAGTTGCACTCTGATTTCTAATCAGTGGCAAGCTCTTCTGTAAGCCTGGAAATGGTCATTTTCAGTGATCCATGTCACTGTGCAAAATTAAATTCATGCACCACAGAGCAGAGAAGAATATTATTCCATGATTCTCAATTCAGTCATTCATATGAGCTGACTTATGGACAAATTTTGCTTCATAGAATATAATTTTTCACGTAGGTAAATTCCATCCTTTTAAATTCTAGTGTTATAGCCTTTGCAAAAGAACTGTTGCTGGTGATTATAATCTTGAGTGAAATCAGCATCCAAAATATTTCATTTTTAGAACAAAAAATGCAAAGTATGCCATTTCTGGTAACACTCTAATAAACAGCTTTCCCCTCATTATTGTTATAAAAACCCTAAAAACCCTTAAAATATCTTTGTACCAATTCATGGGAATTTGTCTGGTTTTATAGTAATTTCCATGCTTTGAGTTGCAAACACGTGGAGCTCAGTTTTTAAGGGCAGGGGGTTGTAGTAGTAGTAAGTGCATGGAAAATGATTTCCTTTAAATGACTTGTTCTTGTGGTGCCCACCTGTAGGCAGTGTCAGTCAGCCCTGCAGTTCCCCCGTGATTCAAATCCAGCCACTGGCTTGAGTGTGGTATTTCTAACTCTGTGACTGGGTCTGTGGGTCCATCTTTTGAGGATTTATGAATGCAAACTTACTTCTTTCCTTCTTTATCCCACAGTAATCCTATAGATTGCTGTTGAGGATCGTTGCCTGATCTCCCTGGATATTTTTCTACTGACTGGGAATCCTTCAGTCAATGCCAGAATGAAGCGTCACCTGTAATTAAAAGGTTTTACAAAACAGTTTTGAAGACAGCCACGCCTCTCAGAGTGTAGTGTGCAGTGGGTGAAAAAATAAAATATATATAAAAAAGTGTTTTTTCCTAACAATTTCTTATTAAACCAAATAATTCAATACCATATTCTGGGATCAATTTCATATTTGACCAGTGGACTCAATGGGAGCTGGATGGGTGTATCTGAGGTAAGAATCTAACTGATATTTTTTCCAGGGTAAACTCAGTCATAATTTTTTTTTGTTATTGTTGTTTTTTTGTCAAAGTTTCCATTTTCTGTGCGGGAAGTTTTCACCAAAAGAATTATTGTGCTTGAAATGGTATGCGGCATATCGTGCAAGGTGACAGTAGAGTAAATAGGATGCCTGTTAACGAAAGTGAATTTCCTTCTACACAATCATTACTTTTGTCATGGTAACTTTCCACATCCTGTAAATATGAACCTCAGCTCAAGCAGGAAACACATGTGCGCACGTTCTTGTCATTTAAAAAAATGATAGAAGGCAAAATTAGCTGGCACTGAACTTCTAGACTGCAGTTTGTGAAAAGTCACAATCATACCAAGAGGAGTTTTATGTAAAAACCATGAAGCATGAAGTTGTAAAGTAAGAGCTGAAAGTGAACAGTGATATTTATTAGATTTTCTTAAATAAACCTGAGCATTCTGATTTCCTTTCCTTCAGGCTGAAGCCTTTTCTTGTGTATTTAATAGAACCTAAAAAGACCCTAATAATGAGAATTCATCTTTAAAGTCTTACAAGGTTTATAATACTCTCTCTACATAGTCCTATAGCTGTCAAGGGCCAGTTTAGGTCAGCAGAAGCTGATATAGCTCAAACTGCTTGTGAAGTACTTGCATGTGTCAAGTAACCTGTGTTCATGTATATACGGAAATATTAGGACTATTTTAAAGCGCAACAAACCCCCATCACTTCACAAAAAATTGTTCTCAAGGGAGACTTTATATACCTCGCACAGAAAACCATTGCACAGATTGAGTTTTAATGAAGTTTGGGAGTGGAACTTCAGGGAGCCAAGGGAGAATCTGCTGAGGAGTATCTCCGATAGCTTTAATTACAGGGAGACTATCTGCATGCAGTAAGGAAAAGTGTGACTCTTCATCCTTGTTTTCCCATTCACAGCTGGATGCACTAGGATTGTGCTGTGCTATGTGCATAGTAAGGTATAATGGCTGTGATGGCCTGGATGAGTTGCTAAGAACAGCAGTAATGGGCTGGGAATATTGATGTAGATATAGCAACAATACATGTCATGAAGGAAAGAGAAAAAAGGAATCTTACAAAGTATTAGACAAAAATGAAACATGGTTATAGAAATTTACCTTTCTATGGCGTCTGTCATCTCAAAACTCTTAGCTGATGCTTGTAGTGATGAATGCAGGTTGTGGTAATTGGGGCTGAGGCTGAAATTTGATGGCTCAATCTGAAAGCAGTTCTCAAAATCCCTACTGTGTTTCACAGATAGCTCAATATTTCATCAGTAGTGTTTCCTATGGCCTTGATTTGAGCCTTTGCTTAAAATTGCTGCCATTTTAGAGCAAGCATCTACACCCTTATTTCATAAATTAAGACCATTCTAGGAAACAGAAATAGGTCCTCTGCTTCAGCTGTGTAAGGGGCACAACTGTCAACACATTCCTGATGCACACCGAGGACAAGGCACAAGAGCAGAGCTCTACCTGCCAGCCTGGCTGCTCCTTGTGGTCAAAGCTGCCCTTGGAGGTCCCCTGCAAACGATGTGGAGCACTGGGCTTCTCCCATTCATTTTCTGCAGAAGATGCCTTGGGAAGGGCTGAGAATTTCTGCGTTTCAAATGATGTGTCAGGAAGCAGCTGGGTGCCAGGCAGGGGCAGCAGTGTGGAGAGCTGAGGGTGTCCTCATCCCCCAGCACAGGTCCCCAGTGCCAGCGCCCAGGGTGGGAACTGGGCTCAGTCACAGCCCCTGCCATGGTGCAGCAGGACCAAGGACTGCAATATTCAGTCCTGTTATAATTATTTTATAACTCTGTGCCTGTAAGAAATATGAATATTATTGGAAACTAGGATATCCTAGGCTTGAGCAAGAAATTTTCTAAGAAAAGGAAAGCTGCTAAATTCTGTCTTTGCATTGGTTATGTCAGAAAATAGTATTAAGTTTTCTTGATAGCTATTTAGAAATCTAATGTCCCTTTTTAGTACAGGTCTGTTCTGAATCTTCATCAGCGGCTGGTGTTTCTGGCAGCCCTGTAATTTCTGTTGGAGCATTTAATCATCTTTTGCCTTCAGATATCCCTATGAGGCACTACAGGCACTCAAATGTAACATGGGATCTATCACAAGTCCAGTGTTTGTAGAAACTTGTAAACGTACAGATTGATTCTTGATCAAGCCTTGTATGGCTTTTCTTCTTTATAGGCACACACTTTGAGTTAGCTTTTGTTTATAAGCATGCTAAAAGAAAAGTAACAAAGTGTAGGGGGCTGGTGTCCCATGAGAGAGATCGCTTGAGAGAAGGCTTCACTGTTCAAAGAAATGGCAAATATGGGTCTTGACAGCTTCTACGTAACCAGTTCTAAAAAGCCCTTACAAAAGATCTAGTGAAATAGGATCTTCTTTATAAAAATAAATAAATTACTACACATACTAAAGTGCTGATTGTGGGAAGTGACACAAGGAACCTTAAATCTTTGTGCCATAGTCAATGAGTATAGCCCTTAAGAGTCATTGCACGTCTTTAAAATGTAGCTTTTTTTTCCCTTTTTTTCTTTTTCCTTTTTTTTTTTTTTTTTTTTTCTACTGGGATGCCTTGTAACAAAGTCAGACCACTTATGGTAGCAAGCTTAGGCTGCAGGAGGTATTCATTCCAATTGTGACAATATTTGTAATAGAACATTCCTGGGAGGTCTACTGGCTTATTTCAAGATGATTTTTTTTAATAAAGGCTGTCTTTAATTTGAATACTTTTTAAATGTTGTGTTTGCCCCCCCCCCCCCCCCCCTTTGTTTTTTTGTGGAAAATCTAGGTGCAAAATTCAAGACAATAAAAGCATTTACAATATTCATAACTTTTCCAGAGATACAATAATGATAGATGATACAGAATGCATGGAGGTACAACAGAAAAAACATGTTACAGTAATCACTAATGTGCCGTAAAAGTTGAGCCAAAAAAAAAAGCCCTTAAGCCACATAAAATCACTTCTAATAAAGATTCACACCTCCCTGACAACTGCAAAATGCAGGTTATTTTCCCTATCTCTTTCTTTCTATGAAACTTCATTTTCTGGTGCTCTCCTTTTTTAATTCATGTGAAATAGCAAGGTGTTAAACATAAATTTTATCCATTACTATGATGTCCAACTGTTGCAAGTTCCATGTTTAGGGTATGGGGAACAGAACCAGGTCACCCAATTGGGAGCTGCCAAAGAGAGCAGTCTTCTCATTATAAAGGCATATAAGCAAAGATAAACAGTACTGCCACAAAGGCTTATAAAACACAGTTTTAAAGTAAATATAGGAACACATGTATTTATGTAATATTTAGATTCTAAAGTTTTCTGTCATCCTTCATCTGACTAACTTATAGATGCTTCACAGTCCTCTGGCTAAGGATATGTGTGTACCTCCTTCAATATTAAATCTTCAAGCTGCACAAAAGCTGGTACTTAGCTGAACTTCTGACCTGCCTTTGAAGGATATTCAGGTTCAGTCCTCCATGTCTTTTCCTTCTTTATGGATTTCTTGGTCCTCAGTTCCATCAGGAAGGTGTTTTGACTTTCCTGTCATCACATGGTTGTTCAGCCCCTTGAGTTTTAGAAACATGATGTGCTTTTGTTATGGCCATATGTAATTATTAGCTGCCTAGTAGTAAACATGTGGCATTTTCTTGACACTGAAGCCAGTTTGACAGTGAAGCCTACTCATCTTCCTCATTCCTGATTTCTACTCCTTTTTCTCCTTCTGTTTGCTGGACTTTCAGATTATGCCAGTTATTTTTAATTCCCATAATTTCACTAATCTGCTACAATGCAGTTTCTCAAGGAATTGTATTTGCATAACTGAAGATTTGATGAATTGATGCAAGGGGATTCTTCTATGCTCAACCAAGCATTTAGTGAAACATTCACTCGCGTGAGACCTTACTCAACTCTCAGTCATTGTTTAGAGGATATAGTAAATTTAAGTTAGGACTCCTAACAGCAGATCAAAGTATAATGAACACATGATAGTAGTAATTTTTTCTAGTATAAAGCAACTGCATAAGTTCAAGTCTCTTTTAATGATCAATTTATGTGAGGCATGGACCTTGCAGTGGTAGGTTTTGTGCATAGCAATTTATTGTCTATTTGATCCACTTCATGCTGTATCAAATGCTTGCTGTTCTCCCATGTTCAGCATAAAGATGGCACAAAGACATAAAACCAACAGAAATTTTGTGTCATATGTTCAAGGCTAACTCTGTGAAAGCATGATTATCTGCTTGTTTTTAATCCCAACCAGTTTAAAATTCTTGGGTGATCAAAAAATTCTTGGTCGAGTATTGATAACGATATACCTATTTACTCAGTGGGGAACTCTTCATATGTTGAGACTTACAAATAATAAGAACACGTGAATCAACGATCATACTTTGTACAAATACGTAAGTAGAATTAATCTTTTTGACTTCTGACAACCCCAGACACTATGGTAACTAGTCACTTCAGAAGAAATATAACTCCTCCCTTCAACTCTGTCCTTAAGGGATACCATATTACATGATTAATCTGACCTAACTTTAGATGTCTACACCTGAGCTAGCCATAGAGACAATAAAGAGAAATGGTCATGTGATTCATCTGACCTATTTTAGCCAAATACTTTAGGATGAGTTTAATTGCAGTCTAGAAATGTGTCATAGTCTCCTTGACTATAAAGTTAGCCTATGAGACCTGATCAGATGAAGGCATCTGAAACAGGACAGAAGAATACTATTTAAACTATCTGAAATCAGAGACCAAACTATGTAAGAGATTCCACAAAGGAAGGGGGAAAAAAACCCCAAACAGATTGGATCCTAAAGCTACTCAGTGCCAGGAAGAATGACAGGTGTTGGGTGTTTGCTGAGCCATTTTTGTGTTGTAAAGGGATTCATGAACACAAAATATCCTCTGTTCACTTGTGCACACAAAAGCATCCACTGCTTTTTGAGATGCCTTGGGTATTTGAAAGAATTGGAGAGGCTTGTAAAATATGACATAGGTGATCCAGGCCATTTTGGAGTGGCAGGTAGGGACCAGGTCAAACAGACATATCAAACAATCCTAGATGCCATTGTGTGGGCAATCACATCAGCTCTCTGCTGTCCTTGTGAAAAGATATCTAGGGTGGGATTCAGCTCCAGATGGAGACATCTACGCTTAGGTTTCTACCTGTAGGAGTCTGTGCTTGTGCTTGGTGTCTAAAGGTCTTGTATTCAACAAAACTTACAGCTTGATATTCCCCTGCATATAGGTAGGTCATGGTGTATAAGATGCCCCAAAGCATCATACCTTGCCCCCAACAACTACTACAAAAGACAAGTCTTCCAGGTCCTATGACATTTCTTAAATAGCAGCAGATATCAGTTTTTGCAATGACTGAGTTGAGCTGAAGATGTCCAAATCTGGATTTGAATTCCATTCCTATATTGTGCCACTCAGTAACTGTAAACAAGAAATAATATTTTTTAAAAACTAAGCAATCATCTAAAGTAAAATATATTTTTAGAATTATTCAACAAGACTATCCAGGTCAGAGAAGATTATCAATGAAAGACTTTATCAAGTAAGGTAAATGCACGGAAACTTCCCAATTTCTTGTCCAACATAACTAGTTCGTATCATTCTGTTTATAAGTTTACGTATTAATTTTTATCAATTACACATTGACCTCAAATGTTACCAGGTCAGAATGTTGTTGCTATACATCTACTTTGGCATGTTTAATGAATAAATGAATCTCCCATATCTTCATTAGCATCAACTTTATTATCATGACCAAATTCACACCTTTTTAATGTGGCATTTGGACTGTTACTGTCTTCTCTATAGTTTGTGTTAATAGAATGATGTTTCTGTTCTGTAAAATTCGATCATTTCTAGCAGAATTATTCAATCATTTTGAAATGCTTCTAGTGACGTTAAAAACAGAATATAAAAATGCAAAAAAAATCCAATTTTCATGTCCCATAAAAATACTCATTTGTTTCTAATCTCCAAAACATTAATTTCCCATTTTAAAATATTATCTCATGTTGCCAGTACATTTTTTGATGAATGTCATGAGTTACCAGAAAGATTTCAATCTAATTTGTTACACGTTTTATAATACCTGGAATACAGGTAACGTACTTCATGTTTGCATGTGGTGGTTTAGAAGTCTGCTTCTAATGGAAAGATTAAAGATTTTTTTTTTACATACTTCAACCCAAGTTATTTCTAGGTTTGGTTTATGCTCAAGAGGCATGCATTTATTACTATTTTATTTATAACTTTTAGTGTCATACAGATCACAAGAATTGGAAAAAAAAATGCATATTTTACATAGCAGTACAACACAACTGAATACCCCATAATCCAGAGATTTCTACATTCTGTCATCACTGACATCTGAAAAATATTGACAGGTGACTATTACATGTGAAGACCTTGTCCACACAGTAATTTTGAGCTTTAGTCAGAACTCTGAATATAAATAATTCCTAGATATTATTCTCCTGTGAATAGCAAAAAATAATCAGCTTTATGAAGGTCTTAAGCCCATGACAATATTTATTCCCCTACTTACTGTGATAATAAAACAATCACTGAATAAAGGTTCAGATCTGGCTTGAAATTTATGCACATTCCAGGCAATTTACTCTGTGTTAGTGCAAGTGCATATTATAGATCTTGTTGCTTAGAGACATGACAAGACCGGACTATCTGCAGAATAGGAGCTCACTACAAACATATTTCAGGTTCCTGAGCCAATTTTCCAAACACTATATCTGTTTTATCCCCCTTCTTATTTCTTCACCCTTCCCAGCAAATACATAAAGATCCAAGCTGAGAAACCCTTTACCAAGATTCACCTGTATTATTAATTTCCTGACCTGAATAGATTAAAATACCCCAAATCGCTCCTCCTACTCCCCCTTTTTTTTCTTCTTTCCTTTTCCATGAATGCTGCTAAAATAATGGCTGCAAAGCTTTTTTTTCCTGTGGTAGACATGAATAGACCTTTGACCAATGGAGTCAAAGCTTTAAGACTGACCATCCCAGTGCACTTCACCATGGTGGACTGTGGTGTGGATGTCAATCTCTTTTCCCAAATAATGACAATAGGACAAGAGAAAACAGCCTCAAATTGTGAAGCTTAGATTGGATACCAGGAAAAAATTTCTTTACCAAAAAGGTTGTCAAGCATTGGAACAGACTGCCCAGGGAAGTGGTTGAGTCACCATCGCTGGAGGTATGTTACAGATGGGCAGATGTGGCGCTCAAGGACATGGTTTAGTGGTGGACTTGGCAGTGCTAGATTCATGGTTGGACTCCATGGTCTTAAAAAGTCTTTTCCATCCTAAATGATTCTATGGTTCTATTAAGAAGAGGATGGAAAATGTTTTAAATGAAAAAAAAATATATTTTTTTGAAAGGCTTCTTGCAATGCTTATAAAGTTTGATGTTTCTTTGTTGAGGTAATATTGCTGTACACACACATATATTTTGTATCTAAACATTTTCTTTTCTTGCACATTGCAAATACAGAAACACAAAAAATAATGGAATATTTAAATAATCCAAAAAGGGATATTTTTCATAGGTTCCTTGAAATTCATCAGGGAGTTTCCTATTATCTTTGACTTTATGTGAAGAAACAGATCTACTTGTGATGAGGGGCAACTCAAAACTCAGAGATGGTTCTAGGCCTGTCCTGGGCCTGTCTTTCAAAGATATGCCTCAAAAATATTGTAGTTAGACATTGTCCCACAAGTAAGAAAGTTTCCCCTCATCTGTATCGATATAAAGACAGGCTGTATATTAATTGCATGACATGCTCCCCAGCAGGAATTTGAGACTGCCGATGAGACAAAAGTGTAAGGGCCTACACTTCCCCAGTGAATTCAGTGGGAATGAATGCCTTCCTTTATGTGCCTTTGGGAAGAACGTGTTCCCTAAGGAATGCAAAGAAGGGTAGGACATGCCCTGCCAGGTAAAAATGATCTTGACATTCATGCAGGAATGTGGAGAAGAAAGCTACCTGAGCTTTATGGAGCAACCCACTAATAGAAGAGCTGTAAACTTTTAGGTCTGAATGAGCATCAACTTAAGTTTCAACCAGCAAAACTAAGTGCATTGGGTGTGCCTGAGAAGTTCGTTTGATCCTCCTTTCTCCCAACATGAAACAAATTCCTGTTGCCCAGGATCAAAACATGGTACTTTGTGTCATGCTGTTGTTCTGGGAAGCTTGGATAAAATTATTCTCAGGGCTGCGAATAATGTTAATACACACATTCTGCACAAATGTGTAAGTGTCCACGTTATAGAACTACTTTCTTTTGCAAAATACTTTCTCTGACTGCAGAAATCAAGTGTAGATGAATTTTATCTTCCAAAGAAAAGAAATGGTCGAGAAATGCTGTGAGGACAAGTATTATTTCCTGAATCTGAAGACTTGCAATGAAAGTTTAAGTACTAGGTAATCATATTGATGAGTTCTTGCTTAACCAGACCTAGACTAGCTGTCTTAACTTCCAGCCCCTATCTGCCTGCTGAGAACATTAGGGCAGATGTGTCATTCCTTAATGAGTTCTACCCTATTGCTATCGAATCTCCTATTTAGCCTACTTATTTTATATTTCATGTTCATTTATTACTATTCACTTTATTTTTTGTAAGCCTGTATATGCACCCGCTACTTTTTATCATCTCTGTTAACCTATTTCTTGTTTTAGGACACAGAATAAATTCGGTGGCATAAAACAGTGCCATCTTGTGGCGTTGTACAGCTATTTCCTGATTTTTCAGTTGGATCATAAAGTCAACATTTTCAGGAGTGTTAATTCTTGTGATATAATAAGCAACCCTAATTTTAAGGTCTTCAGGAACATTTTTGAGATCTTTTATTTCACTTTTGACATAATTTTTCCTGTTGTTAAATAAAAAGAATAAACCCCTACCTTTTCTAAAAGACATTTCAGGATTTGAAGCAAGCAACTGTCTAATCATGCTATGAAAATACTGTGTTAAAAAGGTAGCTTGACGAGTTGTCCTGATAAAAATGGGCTTCATGGAAAATAGTCTTTGAAATGGATGATGAGTATCCTGGACACCAACATACTGTAGACAAAACACTGACTACCTGAATTACTGAAATCGTTTCAAGAACCTATCTACTGCTATGCCCATCTATCCTAGCTGGCTATTCCCACCCCCTCACCCCCCGAACTGTGGAATTAACCGATTTTCCCTTTTTTTACTCTGTGTTGCTCATAATGGGAATGTTAGCACTTGGGGAGGAGGAATCTGATTCACTGTTCATGAGTATGATACGTACTCAAAATAAATTAAAGGATTAGAAGGAGGGCCTCCTCTTGACTTCTGCTCTCTGCTTGACCTTGAGTTAGAAAAAGTAGCATGAGATTGTCAAAAGCACTTGGCCTTGACCTAGTTCTCCTCTAATTAAATCATTCCCAAAACTCCTACTCATTAAGAGGTCATTTAGGCCATCACTGCAGACTTTAAATTAGTTCTGTTGCTTATTTATGCTTCAATTCCTCCCCTCTGCATAATGGATGTAATAATTACCTGCTCCATAGGAGTTCTACAAAGCTTCATTAGTGCTGGATAAAACTACAGAAGTGCCAAGTGGTGTGTGCTGCTACTGCAGTTACACTTGCTGTGCATCTGCCCACGTGACATTTTGCTATACAGCCCATAGGAGGAATTTTCCAGCTTACAGAATTTCATTAAGGTATTATCTTAAGAATAAATAACATGGCTTATTGCCGCAACACTCTCCAAACTATCAAGCTGCAACAAGGTCTTTTACCACCTCATACCAGCATACTCTTCATACAGTGCCTCTGCTGCCTTCTCCTCACCTCATCCAGGGCATGACTTCTCCCTCCTCTTGCTTCTTCCTCTCTCTCTCTCTTCCTTGGCTGCTCTCTCTTCATTGGCTCTCAACCACTTAACTTAACCAGCCACACCTGCACCTTATCTACATCAGCCAACCCGCTGCCCCTGAAGCCAGCCCACAGCTGTATATTATCAATGATAATTAACCCAGCTTCATTCCTCTACACCTTACATGATATGATTACTAATTAAATAATAACTGCAGTTAACTACAGTTTTTCTCTGAAAATTCAGTTACAATCCAACACAACAACATTGCAATTATATCACAACAAAAAGTACCCACTGGTGTTTGGTTTATATGCAACCAATTTGTATGTAATGCAGTGAAACCTAAAAATGTACTGGACTTTATTAATAAGACCACAGCCAGCAGGAAGACGGACATTCAGTGTCTATTCAGTGTAACACTTGTAAGACTGCTTCTAAATTACTATGTCAAATTTTGTCCTCCTTAGTACAAAATAAGACAATGATAAATTGAAATGAGTACAGCAGAGGGCCATCAAGACAATCAGGGGATGGTACACATGACATGAAGACAGTTGCAGAGAGGTGGGTTTGCTCAGCCTGGAGAAGAGTAAGCAAATTCCTTTTTTCAACTATTTAGTGAGTGTTTATAGAGAAAATGGAACCAGATTCTGCTTGGAAGTGCACAGCCCCCAATGCTAGGGGCAATGGGCGCAAGGTGCAGACAGTTAAAATTCCAATTAACTAGTAGGGCAAAGTCAATTACTGTAAGGGGGGTAATGAAACACTGGAATGTGTTGCCCAGAGATGCTGTAGGATCTCCAGCCTTAGATACAAGATTTGGTTTGACAAAGCCCTGTGTAACCTCATGGTTTCAAAGTTGGATTCAACTTTGTGGTTGGCTCTACTCTGAGTGGGGAGTTGGACCACACGACTTCCAAAGATCCATTTCAACTTAAATTATGCCGCAACTCTGGCTCTGTCTCAGTAAATGTGTTTTAACATTAACAGAAATTACAAGAATGTTCTTCTCAGACACTAAGAACATTGGCTCGTTCCATTTTTCCATAAATCTTAATATAATGTAAATATAATAATATAAAACTTCTATCACAGTGGCAATAGTACTGTGCCATCTGGAACATGCTAATAATGCTACTGCTGCTGATTGCATTTTTTGAGTATCAGTGGCATAAAATGATTTCCCACTTCTTTATTCTGTCCCCCAGCAATGTATTTCTTCGCTTATAAACCCTTAATATTATAATTTGGAATGCTAAAATAGTCCCACTAGGACTAAGGGGAAAAAAAACTCTCAATTTTTTCATTGCAGAAAGCAAAGCCTCTAAGGAAATTAAAAGGATGTTTTAGGACAAAAATATTTCGGCATTCATGATGACTCTTGCTCTACCCTTTGTAGATACATTTTATTATCTAGAGTCCTCTGTTCTTCATATGTTTCAGTAAAAGTAGAAGGAATTTATTTACTGTAAGCATTGTAGACTGCATATTCCATTTGGTCTACATATCCCACGCTACCAAAGGAAAAATAAAAAATAAAAACTTTCCTGAAGTTAGTTTTGTTTCACACATGTCTTTCATGGAGTAAATGGCTTGAATTTTGGGGCAAGTGTACAGAACCCCTATCAAATGTCCCAGACAGGCCCTGTTTTGCTCCCTCCTTCTGCACAGCTTTGTCCTGCCTTTGCCCTTAGCAGCAGCTCCGTTCCGCCTCGATTTGCAGAGAGAAATCAGGGTGCTTGTTAACAAAGAAAAGGCAATTCCGGAAGGGAGCCTTCTTTCTTAATCTTATTTCCTCTTCAAGAAATATCTTGATCAAGGCTACTTTTGTGCTTAAATACATTTGCTACAGTTCTCTTCGTAACTGTGTTCAGCTCCACACAGGTAATAATTGTATGTTAGTGACTGAGCAAGATAATAAAAATATATTGCCATATTTTCCAAATGATTTGCATGAAATGCCTGTCATAAAACTAATTTTTACAAAATTAATGTAAAAAATCCTTAAGGAGCAGCTAATAAAGACCAGTGTTGACACTTCACTGTTGCAGTTTACATGCACAGAGTTGGTAAGACATCTAAAGTAGGTGTCTTGGGGATTACAAAACGAGAGGAGATTGTGTTTTCCTCATACAAGTCTAATAATCTCTAACGGGGAAGTATCAAAGTCAGTGAAACCAGACCTTTTGGAGGGATTTGGAGACCTTTGGTTGGGATTTCCTAAGGAGCAAGTATGCCAGTGTATGGCTGCGTCATTACAAGGCAGGATAATAGGCCTAAAACAATTGTGGAAGGTTAAAAAACTATTTCTACAGCTGTCTTCTAACACCAAGTAAACACGAGGCTGATAATTAGAATTAGAGCTTGTCCTTCTACAGGCATGTTCTGGACAGTGCTTGCCTGGTGGAAAGAGCGGATTAGCGCCTGCCACACAAGCATGCAGCTGTAGCACTGACCACTAATTTATTTTAGCACTTCAATGACAGCGTGCAATCTGTTGACATACTGAGCTTCTTATATGCATTTAGAAATAAATGATAAAACATATGTCAGTAGCATACGTTTTATCGGAATTGGGAAGATATCTATATGGAAAAAATGTGTTGTCCTTTTATGTGGGGCAAGACCTGCCTCACTCAGCTTGTGTGTGTGAATAACCTGTTCTTCACCCTGGGGGTGGGTGTCGGTGCAAGCGGGCACCATCCAGCAGGTGGTGCTCAGTGCTAACAGAAAAGAAATTACAAAAAAAGAAAAAAAAAAAAAAAAAAGGGAAGCAGCAGGGAATGCTTTTTGGGGGAGGATTTTTTTGTTGTTGTTGTTGTTTACATTTTCCTGTGACTAACAGCTATTTTGGTGTCATTTTTTTGTGATTTATCACCCTGTAGCTAATATTTTAATGTCGTTCACAAGTGATCATAATGAGCTTTAGGTGGTGGATAGGTGAGGTGGTGTTGATTAGCTGCTGACAGATATTCTGCAAGCTTCTTAATGGCATCGTGTGGGATTCAAACTGCTTTGAGACTCCTCTAAACCAGACACCATCATAAAGTGAGTAGAAATGACAGTTAATTGCTGTGGATGAGCACCAGTTTTTAAAAGAGAAATTCTGCACATCCTTTAGAGATCTAGTCCTAGTACAGACCATTCACTATACTACGTTACATAATATTTAGCATAAGAGTAAAAGCTTTTAAATGCTTGAAGTCAGGGTATTGATTATAAAAATACTAAAAGTAAGTCAAGTATTGTCCATATTTACAAGTGGCTTGGTTCCCAGTCAAATTAGCTATTATAAAGGAAAGCCAGATTAGTCTCAGATACTTGTTTTGCCTTTGTACAAGAAAAAAGAGCCTTGAGGGCTGTTGTCAATGGGATCTGACAATGACTTGGAAACTGCCTAGCAGATTTTTCAGAGGCTGGACCTGTGACATCTCCACCCTAAGGGACAGTGCAGAGCCACTGTCAGCCAGCAGCGCGGCAGAGTCCATGTAGAGGACACAGACTGGCTTTTCATCGTCTCTAAAGACCGTGTTGGAAGTTGTGTCCTTGCTGGCAAACACAGTGAAAGCTACTTGCTGCTGCCCTGGTGCAGAAATACCAGGATGCTTCCTCAGGGATGGTCATTCCTTAGTGCACTGCTCTCCTCTCCCGTGGAGGATATAACTTCATGCTTCATTTTGACCTTTTAAAGACATCACTGTGTTGACATTTGGTCCTCTTTCTTTTCCTCCTCCATCAGTGCAGAAAATAACTGTTATAATCCCAGGCCCAGAGAGAGATGAGAGGCAGATGCCTGAAGTTACTGATAATAAAACAACAGCTACTGAATCCTCTCCCTTCAGAAATCAGGTTAATCTCAGATCTCGCTACATTTAAAATTCAAGAAATCTTTATTCTGGTCTGTATCCAGACTCAAAGATGGATGTGTAAATAGCAGAAACAGAATAAAAAAGTGATTTCTTCTTCTTTCTTTTACTAAATAAAAATCTTCTGAAGTTAGAGACAGCTATACTGCTCCTCCTGCCTTACATAAGGTTAGGAGCGAGTGCAGAATCCTTATGACAGCTGTGTGCTTTAAAAATGTTGCGAGTCCCTAGGACAAAAGCACCAGGTATAGCAGATCTATTGCTGTGTTCCAAAGCAATCGTATAATGTCATAAGGTAAATTAACCTATGTAAGCCCCCCAAATCCATCTACTCTCAGCAAATGCACTGGTGGCATATAAAACCTGGTAGAAAAATGTACCATTGTAAAAGCCTGTAGAAGATTAGGATTTTTGACAAATTTGTCATTGACAATATGCTTTTATTTGCTAAGCAGTAGTTTTTCTCCTTTGTAATATACATATACATATGCATATGTACTTTTCAAACAAAAAGAAATAATAAGAGTTTCAAGAATGACATCAATAATTTATATTGTGCTGAGGTAATTTGCTGTCTCTTAAAGGCCAGTTCTAAGAAATATTTCACTGGTAGGAGTGGATAATAACAGTTTATTTATTTATTTATTTTAGGGGGGTGAGGGTGGAGGAGTAAGAGCAAAGAGTAAATTAAACTCATTTATTTAACAAAAACCCCACGATCCTGACCTAGCTCCCTCTATGACAGACTGCACACGACCGTAAAGCATAGCACTACAGTACACATTTGATTGCCCTGTGGCCCAAAGACAAAATTTTGTGGAGTTTTTCTAGTGGTTCATAGTGCCTGCAGTACAACTGGGAACAGCAGATGTGAGGCAGCCTGCCCACCGCCCCAGCATGAGCGAGAGTCAGGGGTGCTTGCTTGCAGATGGGGAAATGGGTGGGCCAGAGGGTACCAAATTTGGGCTAGATTTAATGATATTGCCTCTTAGGGGGTAAACTGCCCCAAGTTTATCCTAGGACTTCTCTTGGAGAGATGTTGTTGGAGATTTCCAGAAAGAGGCAGGGAAATGTACAGTGCTGCAGTGTGGGAAAATGGTCCAAGTGCTCAGCACCCTTCCCAGGATATGCTTCATTCTACAGTACAGACATATAAAGACACTGTGGAGGAGGAGGAGGCAGCTGTGGATTCAATATCCCAATAATGAGGACAATCCACTAGAGTTGAGAAGGCATATGGGCGCAGCAGCCTGTGTGATAAAAAAAGGGCAGAGCTTGCGAGACAATTTCTCCTGACTCAAACCCTCCAGACTCCATCCATAGTCAATGGAATAATGTGGGGACCCTTATGCTAGTGTGTCAAGGTGACCAGAGGTGCAATGAATAGATGAAACAAAATTAATTAAACAGATCATATTAATCTTAAAATTAAAAGTATTCACTATAGAAGTCCTTTGGACAGTTCTGTATTGCAACATTCATTTCATATATGCAAAAAGTGGGAAATCTATCAGATGGGAACTTTTCTGCTCCCAGGATCATTCATAGCTTCTTGGAATTATATAAAATATGACTACAGCAGAATTTAAAAATAACGCTATGGTAGAACTATGTTAGCACTTATATATGACATTACATTAAATTATATTATTAATTTAATTATAATGTCAGCATCAGGCATAGTCTTATTTAACTAGAATGTGTCTTAATAGCAATAGACTTTATTCTAAGAGTAGAGCTAAAACGTTACTTTGGGTTAAGGTAGACAGTGAGTCTAATCTGCAGCAGTTATTCCTGCATACCAATGTATTTAGCAATATCTTTTATTTTATCACTTATTCAGATTAGTCCAGAAACCAAATCAACCTAAATACAAATAAGATACTTCTATTTCAAAACAGGAATATTCAGAAAGAGTTGCTGAACAAATTTCATGTGCAGACAAACTCCCAAGAAGCCAGTGAAAAAGCAAAGAGTATCAAATAGTGTGCTGAAAGGAGGGGAAGAAAACATTAAATAGAAATAGAAATACAAATGTAATCTGACAGGAGGTTGAGTCTGAGTATTTATAGGTGACAGGGTACTAATGTATTATGCAAAAGGAAACAGAAAGCTGGTTTCTTTGTCTAGATCTTGCACAAAAAACTGTTTAGTAGAAGCATTGTCCTGGTTTCAGCTGGGACTGAGTTAATTTTCTTCTTAGTAGCTGGTGCAGTGCTGTGTTTTGGATTTGGTGTGCGAACAATGTCGATAGCACACTGATGGTTTTTGATTCTTGCTGGGTAGTGTTTGTACTAAGTCAAGGACTTTTCAGTTTCTCAGGCCCTGCAGTGAGAAGGCTGGAGGGGCACAAGAAATGGGGAGGGGACACAGCCAGGACAGCTGACCTGAACCAGCCAAGGGGATATTCTATACCATAGGATGTCATGCTGAGTATGTAAGCTGAAGGAAGAAGAAGAACGCAGGGGACGTTTGGAGTTATGGTGTTTGTCTTCCCAAGTAACTGTTATGTGTGATGGAGCCCTGCTGTCCTGGGGGTGGCTGAGCACCTGCCTGCTGGTGGGAAGTGGGGAATGAATTCCCTGTTTTGCCTTGCTTGTGTGTGTTGCTTTTGCTTTACCTATTAAATGACCTTTACCTCAACCTGAGTTTTTTCACTCTTGCCCTTCTGATTCCCTCCACCATCCCTGTGGGGAGAGAGTGAGCAGCTGTTCGGGGCTTAGTCACAAGCTGGGGTTAAACCACCACAAACATATTCTCTGGACAATGCTATGTTTCTTCTCCAGCTAAAATGGAGTAGCCTTAAGAGATGAAGTCCAGATCATCTTTATTATCCTGCATAATTCCTCAGGGGGCTGGAGGAAGGCCGGTGAGTGTAATTCCAGAGAAGATGTGTGCATCAGCATGGTCATTATAATGCTTTGTTCCCTTCTAGTGCTGACTTTTTCTGGCCTATCTTCAAAAATCAGTAGATCTTTTTATTAGCAAAGATGAATCTTTCAGATAATGCCTGAAGGGTTAATGCTTTATGACCTATAAGTGCAGGTAGAACTTCACAGCTGCTTGGGAGTAGAAAAGCAGGATGTCAATGCCTGAAATTGTGTGGCCAGTTACTAATGGACCAAATAAACCACACCTAAAGTAGATCTTTGTGTTTTTGCAACATAAAACTTGATGTGTTGTAATAAACCACTTAGAAACTTAAAGTTCTCAGTGTGAGTCCACTTGTTCTTTATGTCATATGAAACATGATGTAGTTTCAGGCTCAGCTGTTGCTCTGATTCCCACAGGGTTTTAGATGGGGTAGAGAAAGTCGTCCCATCTTTTCTTCAGTCCTCCTTCTCCCTGGTGGCAATTTATGGCAACTACTAGCACAGCTCTTGGATCTGAGTTGCTCAAGAAAGGATAGCCACTGGTTTTGATGTGAATTCACAATCCAGATAATCTGAAATCAATTTGACCCTGAACTATACTTTGGAAAAACTATCAGATTTATCCTGCTAATACCATACAGCTATTTTTTCAAGCTATTCTGTACAGTTTTCACTTTCTTTAACTCTAAAGTGAGCATCCTTTTAATGGGAAATATGAATGTTACAGCTTTTCAGCATGTTTACATCCCATATGATTAATTGTGTGAAAGCATACCGTAGCATTTATAGATAACAAGTCTCATTTGTCCAGAAACGATTTATGTAGCTTGCAGATTAGAGACTGGCACTTGCTCTGCTTGGAATATTATGAGTCCAAGCACAGTAGCATGTAAATGCATTTATATTGCTTCCAAGGCTAGCAGCATAACCACTTAACAAAGCCCAGGACAACTGTCTGTGGGTAACAAACCTGTTATATCAGTAAGCTGTGTTCCTGGAAGCTGGAGTTCTCGAGGTTACAGGGAAAAGACACATGGCTCTATCCCTTGTCAGCTCCTGTTCAGAAAGATTTATTAATTTTGCCTGAACCCAGGCTCTGCAGGAGATGTGTTAACTCCTGCACATCCTCTTGTGGGTGTTATTTCTAAGAAAAAAACCCAATATTTAGGATTAATTCTACAATGTTATAGGACACATGAAGTTAGAAATACAAAAGCAAAGAAACAGTTTGTATTTTCTACACTGAAAAAAACCATGTTTTCTCAAAAAGTACTTAGCCTTAAAACCAAAATCCTTTCAATGAACAAGGTTTGATGTCTCATATAGTTACTTCTTTATGCTGCAATTATGTTTGATATAATAATCCTCAGAAACACTTTGTCATCCAGACAAGAGTAATATTTGCTATTTTTTCCTCATATATCTTACTAACTTCTATTTTTGTTACTGTTCCAGCATTAGTGTGTGGATAAACTGCAGTTTTCTAAAAACACCATGGCATGACAGATTCTTAGAATCTGACCATAATCAAACTATGCTGACCAATACATATCAAATATATATATAGTTGCTTCCCTCCAAGTGCTGCAGCTTTGAGAAATCATGTGATTACAGGAAATATCCAGCTTTTATAAAAGAGGTAAGCTCTGAGCTCTCTTGTTATTGGAGAAAAGGCCTAAAAATGTGCTGAGGTGCACCTGAAGGGTGCAAACCCTAGACTAAATAAACTGACAAATACACTGCATTTTATGAGGAGTACTACCACCAGATATGAATTCTGATATTTTAAGCTTCTTATGTTGGGGTCATTAGGTTTGTACTTGAGGTTGTATGTTTGGGAACATGTTATGCACAAGCATGATTTTAGGGCCAAGACAAAATGACTTAAGTCCTTGAAAAACTTATTTGTGGTAAAAAGCTTGCAGTCAACCTCACATGGCAAAGTGTGAAGCCTGGAGCTCTAGAAAGTTAACAGCCTCTATCTACGCTCTTTGAGTCACTGAGGTTTATTGGAGTGAATCTCATGGAATTAGTCCTCTAAAATTGTTCTCTCCCTTAGCTGGTCTCTTTCCCCAGCTTACTCTTCTGTTCTTGTGCTTTGATAATTCTGTTCATAGAAGCAGTCTCATGAAGCATGCAAGAAACCTGCATATAATAAAGCTGTCTTGAGCAGTTGCTTGGTAACTCTGTGTATTGAAAACATCTAATATTCAAGGGATACATGGATTACAATAATAAAAATACAGGAATACAGCAGGGAATCACTAACAGCTGTTAGATATTTAACACACACATCCAGATGCTTGAAAAAAACATGTTGTACTAATAAGCAATGGATTATTAGCTGTTTGAGTAATTGTTTTGGATGCAGCATAATGATGAATTTTCAAAAATCTTTTGTATTTTTTAATGAATAGTCATTATAAATATGTAATAACATTATAAAATTCACGGTAATGGATTTTAAAATTATTCTCCAATAGCAAGGTTTGAGAATCTAGATAAACGAAAGAAATAACAGGTTTTCCTAAAGAATTCACACGGCCTATTCAGTACCTATTGCTTTGTGTTTGATTTTCTGTACAAAGATCATAGCAAATGTCTGTGCAAGGAAGGTTAAGGGGGACAATGTCTTGAAAAGTTGCAGTACTTCTGTGAGTGTGTGTGCTTGTTTTAAAAATGTGTTTTGTACTGAAACAAACTTTATTTAGTAGTGTAAACTAGGATTTGTAGGATTTAATATTCATAGATAAAATCTTCCTTCCAAAACCACTAGAAAGAGTATTTGTGTTCCTCTCATACTACCTAAAAGACAATTGATTGTAGCATTTACCTGCAATGCCTGTACTGAAGCCTTACCTTATTCTGGAGCTGCTGTGGAAGCCAGCCACAGTCTGAGATGGGGTGTCAGACTGACTCTGGAAGCTGGAGGTTAGGACAGTCCCCTGAGAAGTCAAGCACTGGCTTTCTAATCCATGCTCCAAAGACTATGGAAGCACGTTTATACAAACCTGAACAGATCAGTCAGGAAAGACTAAGGGGATGTTGTATCCTGGTGGCCAAGGCATTATTGCAAATTTTAAAATAAGTCCTAAACTGGAACTAGAAATTAAACTAGTTAGTTTTTTAACTTTTTCGTTGCTACAGTAAGAAAAAGGAAGGGTAAATATTGGGTAAACGTTGTGAGTGAAATTCAGTTACCTATACAGTTATCTAGTACCATGGCTAAGGCCATCCTGTAAGGTCTGCTGCTGCAACTCTAGAAGGAAAGCCACGTGTCTTTTACAGGTCCTGTGTCATATCTGTCAGCCCCTTGTAGATGCCTTGTGGTCTTCCTAAGATACCCCAAATCCCCTAGACATCTGTGCATGCATTGTTGAATTGAGCTGGAGATGCCTGACTTTATGTTACACCTGATGGAGATCTAGGCAAATGAGCTCAGTGGAGCCAGTGTACTACTTCAGCTTTTCTAAAGCAGAAGATCTTAGGTACCCCAGGGCATCCTAAATGACATAACATGCCTGTGCTACTCGTAAGCTCCTCCTGGCTGTGCAGACAATAGCTCCATTCTGGCTGTTACTATGCTGTCCTCCAATTTCCACTGTCTGTACTGACTACATCTCTGAAACAACAACTCAGCACAAGTAGACATGTAAATTTAGGTGTTTTAAACTCAGACTGAATCATGACTGATCTGTGCATGTCCACTGGGTCAAGTACGTCATGTATCATTAGGGTGAAATATAATTCTTGAAATTCTAATAATGGCCTCATCGTGAATCAGCTTTCAGGACTTTGGCAATTTCATGTTGTGTTCCACAAAAAAGGAACACATCAAAGGAGTTTAGGTGGATTCAGAAAGGATGAAAGTTTTCAGTAATATTTATTTGCTAGGGCCTCAGTGCTACAGTCTTTCATGCAAAATAACTTTTTGTATATTTTATTAACATATTTGCAAAATTATCCAGTAGACGTTTCTTCCCTAAAGTGTATTATCTTCTGTGTTAGCATGTTTTTTAATGGTAATAACAGTACAAAAAAATATTCCTTTCCTCTTTGTAAAGACTATGCCATAGGTGATGAGACCTCATGGTTCCTAATTTTTCCCCAATTACTCTTTCCTAATTGAAGATCCAGGTTTTGCAATGGGAACATAGCTTTAACCTTTACTAACACTTTTGGGGGGGTGGGCGTTGGGGAGGCTTCTGGTTTGGGTTCAGTTTTCAAGGTCTATATTATGAAATCTTACTGTCTGAAATTTTTTTTCATTTTTGTCTGTTATGATGCACACAAATTTGTTGTCAAGCACAGCCACAGAAGTGAACTGAATGAAGTCCCTAGACTCCCTCTACTAAAATCTGACAAAGGGTGCCTTCTCTCAATGTGTTTCATCATTGTGAGTTATATGGTTCAAACAAATGGGATGATTTATATTCTGAAAATGTGTATATGTGTGGTCTCAATTCAGATGCCTAAACACAGGATGTCTAACACCATTTGGGATGTCCGACTCTGTCCAAACATCTGCATTGGGTTGACAAATACAACACATGGCTTGGCGGAGACTTGCACCCTTCTGTAGCAGCAGCCTGGGGTTTCTCTAGGCTATCTCAAGTAGACATGAATGCTTATGTTCAGACAACAGAATTAAGCCTGTTGTCTCTTTGTTTCAGATAGAGAGCAAGACATTCAAGTCAGGGAAAATAAATCCAATCAAAAGCACACAGAATCAAGTGAAATTGATGTGACGGACAGCAATGTTGTGCAGATGTGATAAAGGTTTTGTAACATGGATGACAATTCTCCATTCTGTCCTGTATCCTTTTTCCAGAATTAATTATCTGTTTTTTGGGGGGTGATAACTTGTCCTTTATTACAAAAGAAATTGTGTTACCACTGCAACCAGTGAATACTGTGAAGTATGGTATTTCGAGTTTCCTTCACAGAAATATGTCAGTAATATTGGAAATGTGGGGTGTTTTCTAAATTTCACCTCTTCTTTTTTCTGACATTTGTTAATAATCCTTTCTCATTTCACTATAATTCTCTGTTGATAAATAGTACAATAACAATGTCATCATCATTAGACCTTCCATAATGCTGAATAAGATGTAATGTACTATAAAGTAAGAAATAGAGACCAAGATGGTGTGGCTGAAGGGTAAAGAAAAGACAAGAGAGAAATATAAACAATACTTACGTACCACATGTAGTTAACCTTTTAGAGGAGAGGTGCTATGCTAATACAGAATACTAAGGCAAAAAGAAGTCACCTTAGCTGTCTGAACTGTCAGAAAGATTAAAACTCAATTACTCAAGTGAATAAGAAAATGAAAATTTTGTGTGCATTTACAGAGGCACAAAAATCTAAATATTTATAATATTCTTCTGCATGTTAACTGTTAAAATAATCTACTGCTCCATTTTGTTGTTTCTTATAGTGGAGTCTAATGGTATTATGTTTACTAGAAGTTATGCACCAGGTGCTGAGACTACATAGAAGAAAAGACAGGATTTGTTGTAACAGTACTGAATTTCTATCTGGAGCTGCTAGAGCTCAAAGCACAAAGATCACAGCACATGGTGGAAGTAATTTTCCTTTATGGATCAAGTGATGAGAAATCCATCCTTGTGCAAATCATGTTGTGAAATAGATTGCTTAGCTTACAATATATAGAATTGGATGTCACAGATAGGGCTTTTATTTGCTGGTCAAAACTAATTCTCATATTTTATACATCATAGCATAATACAATAATAGAAATTAGCTATTTTATATATTTTAAATTATTACCAAATTTAAAAAAAATACCTTTACTAACTTTAGCAACTTATTAGAATCAAGGAATTCATATTATTCTAGCAATTACCATAGGTTATTCTACCTTAATAAAAAACTTTGAATATCTTTATAAAAGTATTTTCATTGAATGATTACAGAAAATGCATGATTTTATCCTCAATTTTATTTAGGAGTAGCTGAGAATGGAATTTATTCTGCTTGTGATTTTCTTTCATTGTCATATTTACAAAGTGTTTAGTTGTTCGACTGTAGTTTTTCATCAGTATGCCGTGCACAGCCATCAGTAAGTTATGGCTTGGCTATCTGCTATCAATACAGACAAAAATATTTACACTCATATATTTAATCTGACACAGAGAAGGGACATATAATTAACAGTTCATAAATCATATCATATTGCCAATCTGGTATAGCTATACCAGAACACTTTGATCTAATATGAATTTCTATGTGCACTACGTGAAATTCTATGCCTAGCTTCCTCCTTTTCCACTAATCAATAATTGCTTTGGCAGTATGACAGATTTAGAACGATAGAATCATAGAATTGTTTAAGTTGGAAAAGACCTTTAAAATCATCAAGTCCAACTGTTAACCTAGGACTGCCAAGTCCACCACTAAACCATGTCCCTGAGCACCTAAGCACCCTACATGTCCTTTAAATACTTCCAGGGATGGTGACTCGGTCACTTCCCTGGGCAGCCTGTTCCAATGCTTGACAACCTTTTTGTTGAAAAAATAACTCCTAATATCCAATCTCAACCTCCCCTGGTGCAACGTGGTGCTTCCTCTTGTCCTATCGCTTGTTACCTGGGAGAAGAGACCTACCCCCACCTGGCTACAACCTCCTTTCAGGCAGCTGTAGAGAGCAATAAGGTCTCCCCTGAGCCTCCTTTTCTCCAGGGTAAACCACCCCAGTTCCCTCAGCCGCTCCTCATAACAGTTGTACTCCAGACCCTTCAGCAGCTTTGTAGCCCTCCTTTGGAAATGCTCCAGCACCTCAAAGTCTTTCTTGGTGTGAGATGCCCAAAACTGAGCACAGGATTTAAGGTGCAGCCTCGCCAGCGCTGAGCACAAGGGGACAATCACTTCCCTTGTCCTGCTGGCCATGCTATTCCTGATACAAGCCTTCTTGGCCACCTGGGGCACACTGCTGGACCATATTCAGCCAGCTGTCACCTGCCAGGCATCTTTCCAGCCGCTCTGCCCCAAGCCTGTAGTGCTGCACAGGACTGTTGTGACCCAAGTGCAGGACCCAGCACTGAGCCTTGTTGAACCTCATACCACTGGCCTCAGCCCATTGACCCAGCCTGCCCAGATCCCTCTGCAGAGCCTTCCTGCCCTCAAGTGGATCAGCACTCCTGCCCAACTTGATGCCATCTTCAGACTTACTGAGGGTGCACTAGATTCTATTGTCCAGATCATCGCTAAAGGTATTTGTCCTGGTTTCAGCTGGGATAGAGTCAATTTTCTTCTTTGTACTTAGCACAGTGCTGTGTTTTGGCTCTGATGTGAGAACAATGTCAATAGCACACTGATGGTTTTAGTTGTTGCTGGGTGATGTTTATACTAAATCAAGGACTTTTAGTTCCTTGGGCCCTGCCAGCCAGAGGGCTGGGGGCACACAGAAGATTGGGAGGGGACACAGCCAGGACAGGTGACCCAAACTAGCCAAAGGGATTTTTCATACCATATGGTGTCATGCTGAGTATATGAACTGGGGGAAGAAGAAGGAAGTGGGGGGACATTTGGCATTATGGCATTTGTCCTCCCAAGTGACCATTATGTGTGATGGAGCCCGGCTTTCCTGGGGATGGCTGAACACCTGCCTGCCCATGGGAAGTGGTGAATGAATTCCTTGCTTTGCTTTGCTTGCATGCCTGGCTTTTGCTTTACCCCTTTTCCTCACCTTTCCATTTTGTTATTATTATTGTTATTATTGTTGTTCTTACCTCTTTATTCTGTTTAAATTATTAAATTGTTCTTATCTCAACCCTTGACTTACATTCCTTTCCTATTCTCCTCCCCATCCCTCTGAGTGAGGGGGAGTGTACAAGCGGCTGTGTGGTGCTTTGCTAGCTGGGGTTAAACCATGACAGTATTAAACAGAACTGGCCCCGACACTGAGCCCTGGGGAACACCCTGTGTGATCAGCCACCAGTGCGATGTAGCTCCATTCTCCACCACTCTTTGGGCTCAGCCATCCAGCCAGCTTTAAACCCAGCATAGAGTGCACACATCCAAGCCATGAGCAGCCAGTTTCTCCAGGAGAATGCTGTGGGAGATGGTGTCAAAGACTTTACTAAGGCCCAGGTAGACAACATCCACAGCCTTTCCCTCATCCCCTAAGTGGGTCACCTTGTCATAGAATGACATCAGGTTCATCAAACAGGACCTGCCTTTCTAAAATCCATGCTGGCTGGGCCTGATCATCAGGTTGTCCTGTACATGCCATGTGATGGCACTCGGGATGATCTTCTCCATAACATTCCCTGGCACTGAGATCAGGCTGACAGACTTGTAGTTCTCCAGATCCTCCTTGTGGCCCTTCTTGCAGATGGTCATCACATTGGCTAACCTTCAGCCTTCTGGGACCTCCCTGGTTAGCCAGGGCTGATGATAAATGGTGAGCACTTCTGTCAGCTCCCTCAGTACCCTCGAGCGGATCCCATCCAGCTCCATAGACTCATGCATTTCTAAGTGGTTGTCACTGACCATTTCCTCTTGGAATATGGGAGTGTCATTCTGCTCCTCATCCATGTCTTCCATCTCAGGGAGGTATGGGTACCCTGAGAACAACTCGTCTTACTATTAAAGACCGAGGCAAAGAAAGCCTGAAGTACCTCAGCTTTTTCCTCAGCCTTTGTCACTGTGTTCCTCAATGCATCCAGTAGAGGATGGAGATCACCTTAGCCCTCCTTTTGTTGCTACTGTATTTATAGAAACATTTTTTCTTGTCTTTTATAGCAGTAGCAAGATTAGGTTCTAGTTGGGCTTTGACTCTTCTAACTTTCTCCCTGCATAACCTCACGATATCCTTGTAGTCCTCCTGAGCTGCCTGCCCCTTCCTCCAAAGGTCATAAACTGTCCTTTTTTCTCTGAGTTCCAGTCAAACTCTGTGTTCAGCCAGGATGATCTTTTTCCCTGCCAGCTTGTCTTTTGGCACATGTGGATGTCCTGCTCCTGATCCCAAGATTTCCTTCTTGAAGAATGTCCCGCCATCCTGGAATGCTTTGCCCTTTTCAGGACAGCCTTCCAAGAGACTCTGTCAACCAGTCTCCTAAGCAGGCCAAAGTCTGCCCTCTGGAAGTCCAAAATAGCAGCTCTGCTGACCCCCGTCCCTACTTCTCCAAGAATTCCTATCATTTCATGATCACTCTGCCCAAGTCAGCCTCCAGACATCACATCACCCACAAGTTCTCTTTTCACAAACAACAGGTTTTCATATACTTGTAAAGGGCACTGAATAACTTGATTTCTGTTTGCATCTTCACAATTTGACACCTCGATTTTATTATCAAATTATTGAAACATTTCACAGAAAGGCTTCATTGCAAGTAGCAGTTGGATGACTCTTGTCTGCAACCCAAACTGCATATGCATTGTTGACAGCAACAAGGATAACCGTTCGAGTTTTGCAGAATAGTTTATTTGGTACTCTTCAGATGGATGTGGACAAAGAAAGAAAAAAAACCCACAAAACATAACCCCCCAAAAATGGAAAATTCAGTGTTATGTAAGTCATGCAGGATGTTATTTCTTCTGTAGTGGAAGCTGAAGAGCTAATTTGGTATTAATTCATTGTTTCTAATCACCTTCTTTCCTTCACTAAAAAGCCATTTTCTTCAATACTCAGCCTAGCTGGGGTCTAACTGACCTTAAAGAATCTTGAACGTTGCCTTAAACAGCAGACAATTCTGTTGCCAACCTATAGGTTTAACCTTGATCTTCTTAGTCCTGATTATGTGCATTAATCAGAACACCATCACTATTCTTATCAGCACTATCTTAGAATTAGCTATGTCTGAAACCTGTTAAAACAGCTAATAGTTAAAACCAGAGAAAATCTTAGCATTCTGGAATCTTTGACCCCTTGTTATAACGCTTTGCTGAGCGAACTGCTGGGTAATATACTGTAGCTTGCAAGAAACTTTTCATCTGTAGAGGAAACAGAAATCATAATTTTTTTTCATATATGCGCAGGAGAATAATTGCCTTTTATTTTAATTTCTTCTACAATGGTCTGTATATCTGTGCTATCTGAGATTGAAGATATAAGTCATTTATCAAAGACAAAGAAAAATTATAGGAAAGGAAGTAGGGCAACATTCTAGTTTGAGTGCTAATGGATAGATGCTTTCTGTAGTTTGTGACAAATTTACTGAATAATAAAAGAAATACCACTTCATGTTTCCTTGGTTACAAATCTCTCTATTTAAGGCATTAGAATTTGAAAGTCCAAGCACATAGTAAAAACAGGTTAATATAGTCCAGGCTGAATTTCTGAATGTCCCTTAACTACAGGGTAAAACATATTTACCTCACTGACCTAAGTCAGTGAGTCAGTCTTCACAAATCAGAGGTCTGTGCGTTTCCATTAAGAATAAGGTGTGAGAATATAGAAATGGAGCTGCCAAGGCTTTCTGCCTTTTTGGATGGTGTGTATGTTCAGATCTAGGAGTCACTACTGTTCCCAGTGGGTCCAACTTGTAATACAGTTGTTCCACTGTGCACTTTAATCAACGTCTTGCTGTAACAGAAGTAGACAAAAATATGATCAACCCCCTGTCTCAGAAAACAGGATAGTTTTGGTGTGATCAAGGAAATAGATAGCCAAATTATGAAAACAACTTGTAGATCAAGAAGTCCCACCCAAAGTGTCCAGAACAAGCATATTGTGAGCACCAACAATACTGAAGCAAATCAGAAATCAATTGCAAATCAAAAGCCAAATGGCCTGATTATCAATGAGGTGTTCTTGAGTCAGTCCTGCAGCTAAGGACACTGAAGAGTACTGCAATAACCAAAAGTGGCTGAAAAACAGATTCAGGGAGGAAAGTTTCACAACCATGCATCAGGATCTGGGACCATTTCTCCATCTGCTGGGGAACCCATGGAGCAGAGTAGAGCCCTGGAAAGCCTCACAACCCTTCACCAGGACTATGCATAACACAGCAGGAACCACTGTGCTCACTGCCAAGGCTCCCTGCAGGGAGGGTGTCACATGGAACAAGGAGGTTGTGTAGGAGCCTCTATGTTAACCCAGCTGGCTCCTCTCCCTCACTGCACCATCTCCACCACAGCACAGAGAAGTCAGGTGATTAATAAAACTGCACAGATCTGTGACCGAAGTACTTTAGTATGCAAATCTATTTACCCTGCACGCTGTCATTTGATTTATATATGATACATGTAAGCCGGACTTACTGGGGCAAAGGGGAGTCAGGGGAAGCAGACCTACAACAGCAGCCTAGGGTAACTTGGTGAAATGGATGGTGATGCATTACTTCGATCCTTTTTGGAGCTGAATACTATTGAACAACGCTAAGATCTGAATGAGGAATCTGCAAGTAAAATGTGCTGACATTGTGACTTCTTGCACTTCGAGAGGAAGATAATGTGAAGAGATCTTTTCACTGTTGCTACTTGCATTAACATGATCTGTTTATTGCAAACTAAAATTTTTCCACTCTTTTGTATAGAAAATATTTTAATTATTTTGGTTTTAGATTAAAAAAAACTTAATGGAAAAGTTTCTCAGATTCCACTTGATTTAGGTAAAGTGTACAATTCAGCAGGGTCAAAATGCCAAATGAATGGAAATTATTACTGTGATGGAAAACAATCTGCCTTTCACTTATCTGGCTGACCCTTTCATGTTGGCTGCAGAGCACTGAGCATTATCTCTGAGCCCCCAGTATCTTTTTGGCATTTGTAGCTTTGTGCAGAGAGTGGTAATTTGCAGTAAATCTCCTCACAGAGGGTTATATTCAGAATGACTTCTTATCTGAATAGTGCAGTGAATACTGATGATAATGTACTGAGCTTTCATGCTTGCCAATAAAAGAACAAGTATTTCATAACTTCCGTCCAAAAGATAAAGGTGAAATCAACAGGTAGGAGAAAGAAAAAATAAGAAATATAGGTACAGGATTAGTACCCAGGAAGAACTAAAAGGAAAAAAATAATTAAAAAAAAAATTAGGTAATTACTTAAACACAATATCCTTTTTCTCCTTACTCCCCTATTTTTCTTACGTGTTTGATGTGACAAATCAATCCCCCAGCACACATATCCCTCACACCACTCTAGTTTTTTGGCTTCACATACATCCAGAGGAGCAAATGTCTCCTTCTGATCCCACTAACAAGTAGATTGAATATTCCTCAGTTCTTTCAGGCCCCAGCAAGGAATGTGGTATGCGAGCAGAAGCTGCTGTAGTCCTATTCAGTTTCATCTTATAAAAAATTAGACTGCTGTTAATGAAATATTTGCGAGTCTTGTAAGAGAAGTAAAGTTTCTGTCTAGTGAACATTATTAGTCTACAAAGACATTTCCAAGAGTAGGTCTTCCCTCTCTTCATATATCTGCCCTAATAAAATATATCAGGCACATTCTTGATCATGGTGCAGTCTGTGTCCTTATAGCTGGTTTTCCTTATTCCCATAAAACAGAGGGTTCAAATCCAACCTTTCTGTTGCTCACACTTCTTGCAGGTGCTAACCCTGAAGCATGCCCAGGCATTGTCTAAGAGACCATTAGTAAGCTGGAGCCAAAAGCATGCCATAGACCACAGCAATTTAAGAGTATGGATGATTACAGGGCACAGCTCAGGCCCATTCCCTGTTCAGTTTACTAGTGTAGACATAGACACAGAGAACAGCTGGGAGTGCCAGGGAACACAAAACAACATACTTCTTTGCAAAGACCATTTCACACAGGTTTTGGTACTGTTGACTATCAGGTTAAAGAACATTTGTTTAATAGAATCCTCTTTCTATAGCAAGCACCAGAACTCTGAAATTTTTGTGCTTACAGGGAAGAAAAATTTAAAGAATATAACTTGGTTAAGACAAGAAAAATGGAAAGAAGGTGATTCACATTTATTAAACATTTCACTAGAAAGAAATCTGACATGTCAGAATGGAAAATTCAAGAAGCAGCAACAAGGTCAAATATGTTTCATGTCAGAACAAAACTAGAATGATTTGTATTGCATGTTCTCTGTAGAAGATATAACTAAAATAGAAAAAATCATGCAAAAGATGCCATTTTTCATTGGAAAATTATTTGGCTAAATTTTTATTAACCCTTTATTAAACCTTTTAAGAACTCTTTATCAATGTTTTCCTCCATGGTTCCACTGTATGTGTTACAGAGGGAAGGATGGGTTACCCAACAAATGGGACTGATGTTTAAACTAACTATTGAACACTTCCAACTGAAATTCTCATCATCGCTTCATTTCAGATTATTTTTGGTTTTGGGAGAAGGAAAGACAATTCTAGGCTACTGCTGTGTATGAATCCTGGTTTTGCATAGGAAATGCATCACATTTCAAATACACAGAGTGCCTCATTCAAAAGAGCTGACATCAAATTGTGCAGTATGTTGGCATAATCTTACGCACATTTTACAGAACAGCTTTGCCCGTGGTGCACTGGACTGAGGAATGTCTTAAGCTTCTTTTAGATTTTGACTTTAGATGAGCCAGGAGTTCTGACATAGCCTCCAGCTTCCACAGAAGACCATCCTGCATCTCTACATGCTGACATACATACATCCAGTTGTAGTTTTTTTCACATCAGACTAAATCCTGCTCCTAACTACTGTTCACATTAGCATAATATATATCCAGTTCCTAGAAACATCATTCATTAAACATAAAACTTGATATGAACAATTCAAACACTGTTAAACACAGACCAAGTTTGGTAATGGCTATAAAAAGAATGTAAAGATGTTTAAGATAATGCAATAATGCTATAAAAGACTTCATGTGTGTATATATACACATATATAAAATGCAAAACTTAAGAGAGAGACTCAAAATAATACTTTTTTTTCTTCTAGGATGATACATCATTTAATCTACTTTTCTTTAACTTTCTTATTAGCTTTTACGCTAAACAGCCTAAATTTAATACATCATTTCAATCAGGAAGTCTGGCACTATTGATCCCACAGCATTCTCCTGGAGAACGTGGCTGCTCATGTCTTAGATGGGTGTACTCTATGCTGGGTTAAAAGCTGGCTGGGTGGCTGGGCTCAGTGAGTGGTGGGAATAGAGTTCCATCCAGCTGGTGACCGGTCACAAGTGGTGTTCCCCAGGGCTCAGTATTGGGGCCAATTCTGTTTAATATCTTTATCAATGATCTGGACAAGGGGATTGAGTGCACCCTGTGGGAGATGGTGTCAAAGACTTCACTAAGGTCCAGGTAAACAACATCCACAGCTTCTCCCTCATCCCCTAGGTGGGTCATCTTGTTGTAGAAGAAGATCAGGTTTGTCAAGCAGGATCTGCACTTCTTAAACCCATGCTGACTGAGCCTGATCCCCTGGTGGTCCTGTATGTGCCACGTGATGGCACTTAGGGTGACCTGCTCCATAACATTCCCTGGCACCGAGGTCAGGCTGACAGGTCTGTAATTCCCTGGATCCTCCTTATGGCCCTTCTTGTAGATGTGAGATGGAGCTGCCTATCTTAAATAAAAGTATGTAATGAAATCTCAGCATAATTACGAGTGATAATTTATTACATGTGTATTATATGCAGAATAGCTTTGCATTAAAGGTTGTATCAGAAGCTGCAGAGGCTCTTGTAAATGACTGGCTGAAATGAATTTATGAAACTCTCCAGTAGGAAAAAGCCTAATTGTATTGGAAATGCTTGGGAGTTTAGGTGTTAGTTTTGAGGGGCTTATATTTATAGCTGCTACTATTTAGAATGGTGCCATCTCCCCCTCCAGGTTATCACAGCTGTTATGGCTGAGGTGCACTTGCAAGGGAATTTGGAAATGATACTGTAGTGCAACCAAGCATTTCTAGGTAATGTTGTTGATGGTGAGTTGTCTCCTCTGTCATCTGTGATTTCCATGATCATTTTTTATTCAAGTTTTCAGAATTCAAACCCTGATTATTTTTTTTTTAAATTCTGCTTGAAGTGATACTTGAAGAATGGTTTTGGAGAATTATTTTATATTTCTTAGAGTTCATAATATAGGGGTCCTTCTGGTTGAAAACACCTTCAGCACCCATTCTACCCCATAACTTTTTTTTCCCTCTCTAACCCAATGTTACTGAAATGTTGTAAGATAAATTATAGCTGAGAAACATTTAAACTATTTTTTTTTTTCTTGCACATGGGAGGATAGTCAAGTTAACATCTGGCAGAGAGAATTACTTGCAAGAATACCATATTCTTTAAATACAGACCGGATAAAATGGAGATGATGCTGGCTGACAATATTGAGCATTTTGAGGAACCTGAATAAGGGAAGATGTCCATCTCATACTGAAGTGATATTTTTCAAGAACACCCACTGTAAATCCAGGCAAAGGAGAATACAAGTGATTTCTCTCACCTTTTGTTTGCCAGAAGTTTCTAGATTTTTTCCCTGCTACAGATGCAAGCTTCCCTGTGGCTCGTTTTGCCTACGCTATTCTAAATTTCAACAACTAACAAATTGTTCCAAACTGAGTGATGAGTGCTGCCATTTCATTCCAGTAACTTTAGGACTCAGTTGACGTTTTCTGAGTGGGAAAACACAGTGAAACCATACTGAAAGTCATATTCTAGTCCCTAAAATAGCTGCACCTCTATTTCCAGATGAAGTCCAAAGTGCAGGTTATTAAGAAAATATTCCATGACTTAAGTTATTATTAGGCAGAAATACATTGGCTGCTTCTCCCTTTCAGAGATGAAACATGTGTGAGTCAGAAGCAAGGGAGTTTCAGCACCAGCCTTTTACACATATACAACATATTATAACTGCATGGCAATAAACATCTAAACAATGTTTCATTCCTTGTAAGCTCCCAGGTGCTGTGTAAGGCTAGGCACACCTGTAAATTTAATGTTTCTTCTTTTTATAAAAACATTGTCCTTTATAGATACAAATAAAATGCAGTGAATACATTCCTAATTTCAGGACTCGATCAATTATTTAATTAATTTCCCCATGTAAAATTAATTGCCTTTTCCTAACAGCATGATTCATGTACTTAAAATGCATTGCCCTTCAGGAAAAAAATAATAAATCACAAAGGTTTAGAAACTAAACAACTCCAAGGTAGCTTCCTGGTAAATATCAGAATAGCAAAACATTATCCCAATATTATTGATGGCAATTCTTGTCCTTGAAATCTCAGCATTTTAGGCTTATTCACTGTAGGAGCCAGAAGAAATTGGCATGTAGTTATTGTTCTTTGTCCAGTTTCCATAGCAGCAATAATAAACTGAGGGGTGTGTGTGTGTATTTTATTTTTTTATTTTTTCATCTTTACAAGCCTCCCTTTTCCCTTTACAATACTAGAAGTTTCTGGTGATAGTAACCCATCTGCCCCTGAAGATACAATTGCTTTGCTCCTGCCTAGGAAGAGCTGTGTTGCAACAAATACTGTTTGAGTTTTTGTAAGTTTACACTGGAGAAGTTTCATTGCATCATAACAGTCTGATGTGACATAGTGAAGTTTACCACTTATGAAACTATCCTGATGCAAACATATTTCTCCCAGGCACTAACTAATGTTCCAGTTTCCTTTTCTCCCCCTGGTAAGGAAGAAGCATTGCTGTCCAATGTTGTGTCACAGGAAGAAGTTCAATGAGACTATGCAGCTTTACAGCCATCTCCAAAATACTATTTGAAAAATCTCAAATAATGCAGCAGTGTTGTCAGTCTGACTTCTACAGAGCATGGCTACTACTGGTCAGCATCCATACTGTTCCCTGTGGAGGTCTGAGGTGAGCCACATCCTACACCCTGACTTCTATGGGAAAAAAATAAAAATTGGGGACCAAACAGAGATCAAACCTACAGTTTGTTTCTTGATCTGATCCTGAGTGGGGCAGCTCTGTTTTACTCTCTCCTGGAGTTTACACCAAAGTTCTAAAGGACTTTGAATGCATCCTTTCCAGAGCTGTCATGGGTAGGACTTAGTTCTTGTTAGATGTTGTGGGGGTACATGAGAAGTTACCAATTTGGGTATCATGAAGATTTGTGTGTGAGAAGTTTCATGAACAGGGAACAAAAAGGAGCACAGCAAGTGTGGAAGTCTGCCACTGCTGTGCTGAAGCTACTTCCTCCAGAACGAGGGAGACAGACCTGAAGAATGTTTTCTCCAGAAAAGGGGAAATCCCTTTCTTATGGAGAAAAAGAATGGGTGTCACATCTCCTGTGCTCTGCTTAGCACCAGATTTGGAGGAACTTCTTTTTCTATGAATGGGTAAACACATTGTGAACTCCCAGTGTGTTCAGGATCTCCAAGAAACAGCAACGCCATAATTATCACAACTTTCTTTTTGCCAGTTTTCTGTGCCTGTCTAGATTTGGACTCATGTCTGCATGGATGTGAGCTGACCTATAACTTCAACCTCTCTACATGTTTATTTTCATTTGATCTTGTTTTCTCTTATCAAATGAAAGGGTTTATCTTTGGTAACACAGGCACATTTCTGGGGCAAATAGCAATGTCTAATTTTGTAGTATATTTTAGCTCTAAGGCAAAATCTGTGGCACCTTTGACAGGATAAGCACCCAAGCTAAGAAAATATATGAACCCCCCCTCATTCTACATGACAACTCTAGTGGTGGGAGACTGTGGTTTAGATATGTGTATACTTTTAAGGATACATGAATACTGAAAGATCACAGCACCTTCTCACCAGCTAAGCTCTCAATGCTTTTCTTTCATTTCATCAGATATTAGCCTGCAGTCTGCTAGCAGGTGCTAGCTCTGCTGTCTTAGCTGACATATAAAAGAGCCTCAATGGTGTCTTTAGCAACTTTCTGTTCAATTTTTAATAGGAACTGAAGACTGCTTTGTCATGCTAGTATGAAAATGTTCTTTTAAAAAATCTCTTAAATCACTGAACAATTCTAAAAATGAACATTGGTAAATGTGATATGATTTTACTTCAATTTACTGTGAACTCAGTGGGACAATTTTGGAGATGAAGACAAATCCTTCCTGTCACCCTCTTCAAAGCAAGATTGGGAATCTCAGGAACCAAGGTGCGTTGCACATCAAAATTCAAGAATTTACTTGAGGATTAATAGCATTAATGTCAGTGAATAAAGAGAATTCTCCTCTTTGGCTAACCTTCGTTCATGTTTTCCAGTTTTCATGTAGAAACTTTATTCCAGATTTAGACAGAGAAGATGCAAAAACTGAGTCTGAAATAATTTGTTTTCCAAGATAGAAAGACAATCATAAATCTTTAAATATCATGATCCCCTGACATAAGTTGCACTTCATATATATCCAGGTATAATTGAAATGGAGCAGCCAACTTCTTGTGTCAAAAATGCTACCCTGTCCCTTTTTAATAATCCTCTATCTTTTTCTAATTTAAAATGATCAGGGAAAAAGTGATATTTGCAGCAGAGCTTACAGGCTTGTTTCAAATTCACAAAGTGTAGATATTGACTGCCATGTGAAATGCCATCAGGTATGTGGGATGTCCACCTTGAAATGGCCATATGGGAGACTTGTATCTTTCAACAGCAGGCCAGGTAGGACACTCTAGTGCTTCATTTGCCCATATTTAAACTGCTAAATAAACCCCTTTCTGCCATTCAATTATTTTTCTTTTTTTTCTGTGAAGAGAGAATGCATATTCTAAGGGCAAAAAAGATCTTCAGCTTACATGTGTTCAAAAGCTCCATGTTGTGCAGCAAAGTGAATTTTCCGTTCTTTCACTTCTACAGATGTGGACTGTGATGGTATGGCACAAGAATAATAATGTTTTCTGCCTTGCTTTATGTAGTGTTTAATGAATAAACATAATATGGTCCATGGCCCAGCCACAACGTCTTGTATGGCAGTCAGATCCGTCAGCACAAGGTGGAATGGAATAAAGGGACAAGATCATCGAATGATTTGGATTGGAATGGACCTTAAAGGTCATCTAGTTGCAACCCCCCTGCCATGGGCAGGGACACCTTCCACTAGACCAGGTTGTTCCGAGCCCCATCCAGCCTGGCCTTGAACACTTCCAGGGATGGGGCATCCACAGCTTCTCCAGGCAACCTGTGCCAGTGGCTCACCACCCTCACAGTGAAGAATTTCTTTCTAATATCTCATCTAAATGTACCCTCTTTCAGTTTAAAGCCATTTCCCCCTTGTCCTATCAGTCCCTGCCCTTGTAAAAAGTCTCTCTCCAGCTTTCTTGTAGGCCCCCTTTAGGTACTGGAAGGCTGCTATAAGGTCTCCCTGGAACCTTCTCTTCTCCAGGCTGAACAAGGCTCAGTCTGTCAGCCTGTCTTCATAAGCGAGGTGCTCCAGCCCTCTGATCATCTTTGTGGTGCCTTCTTCTGGACTCATTCCAACAGATCCATGTCCTTCTTATGCTGGGAGCCCCAGAACTGGATGCAGTACTGATGGTGGGGTCTCATGAGAATGGAGTAGAGGGGGATAATCATGTCGCTCAGCCTGCTGGTCCATACATCTTTGGATGCAGCCCAGGATACGCCTGGCTTTCTGGGCTGCAAGTGCACGATGCTGGGCCATGTCCAGCTTTTCATTCACCAATATCCCCAAGTCTTTCTCCTCAGGGCTGCTTGCAGTTCATTCTCCACCCAGCCTATGTTTGTGCTTGGGATTGGGTCAGGACGTCGCACTTGTCCTTGTTGAACTTCATGACATTCATATGGGTGCACCTCTCAAGCCTGTCAAGGTCCCTCTGGATGGCATCCCAAATGGCATCCCTTCCCTCCAGTGTACCCTCCACTGTACCACACAGCTTGTTGTCATTGGCAAACTTGCTGAGGATGCACTCAGTCCCATTGTTCATTACCAACAATGTTTGACACCACCAGTCCTGGTATTGACCCCTGAAGAACGCCACTCAGATTTGTGATAGCTACTGACATTATAGGCCCACTTAGGGATGACCTGTAAGTTAATATATGAATGAGTAAACCAAAGCTGGAGAATTGGATGGGCCTCTGGATATAAATCTTCTTTTATTTCTAAGTAAAATAAGTGAAGATTTTGTTCTCCTTTCCAAAACCATCAGACTCAAATCTGTGAACTTTTCTTACACTGACTAGCACTTAATTATATTAAAGGAACTAATGAAATCACCCACCTGTGGACCAAAGGCAAGGACTGCTCTGCACAGTTGTGAGAGCACAGTCTGCAATTTTGAAAAAGATTGTGTATGATTTCATATCTCTGGTATATATTTGAAACTTAAAACACACTAATAACTATAACATAACTTATTGATACCCGGTATGTGTTTTTCTCAAAGTAGCCCTACAGGTTTGAAGTGCTTCAAAACACACGTTTAATATGTTCAGCTTAGGGACTGGTGAGTATCAGGAGGGCTCTTTTATTGAAAGACAAGCTGCTCACATCTTCCCTTTGGAAACCTCAGTGGAATCCAAAACACATCCCACTTCAGTAAGTAATTCCCCTGAAGCTAATAGCTTTATTGACAGTTGCAACTCCATCAATTCTTCTGGTTTATTTGAAATGACTCATATAAACCAAATGTATTACACACATTTAAATTGAAAATGTTCTAGTTGTACTTGTGTAATAGCTTAGGCAAATACTAATGTACCCAATGGTCATGGTTTAAAAGGGGAACAGGAGAAGGCATTCAGCATCACTAGTTTAAAAGGATCATGCTCTGAGTGAAATCCAGATAAGAGTTGCATGCTTGTGGAAAGAAGGAAAAGTGAAGCTCAGGTCAAATCTCAAGCACTATTAGTATATATTGGCTAACAGGTAACTCAGGATGTTTCCTGTTCATTTGGATGGGAACTGTCACAGAAATGAGAATTCACCAAAGTAAGAGTTCAGCAAATTGAACTTTCTCTATTTTTACATCATTGTTGCCACTGTGTACTGTGGAAAATAAGCAAGGATCTCCCATTATTCAGTCAGACCTATGCAACACATTAACTCAGAGGTCTTTTAAACTTGTTATTATTCTTTTAGATTATTTTTTTGGCTTTCTTTCTGACATCTTTTCCTATCTGCTAAGAATAGTTTTATTATCATGGGTCATGATGTCAATATAAAAAAAATCTGCAGTAAAAAATTCCTCCTTTAATTGTCAGAGTTCAGCACACATGGATGTGATTAAATTCAGACAATGACTGGTCAGATTTCCCCAGCTTCCTCCAACCACTTGTAATCATCAATCTAAAGAGCAAATCCCGGTTTAGAATCTCTGACATTTAAACTCAGGATGAATTTGAGAATTCCTCTCAAATCCCTGACATTGAAGCCAGGTTCTTGCAAAGTGCTGTCTTCCAGGTTTGGAAGACTGTGTTGAATGCTTTTGTGAATCTCTGCTAGGAAAAATGAGAAATGGTGAGTGTAAACTGTTGAATGAGCAGTTCTATCTTCAAGGAATCAGGTGTGTGTAACTTAAAAAGAAATACCTAGTACCCAGTCAGCTGTTCTTAAATAAAATTTTCATCTATAAAAACAAGCAAAAAAGCAAAGGCTGGCACAGAAACCAAACTTTTCTAAAGTTTCCTTACAACATGCATTTCCTAAAGTATACAGCTTCAGTTTTGAATGTTTTTTCCTCCTTCGTTGGCTGACTGGATTATTTTATCTATTTATATACCATAAACTTTGATTAAAAAATAGTAGAAGCAAGAGCAGAGTTATTTCCATGCATAAACTACACATAATTTCACAAATACTAAAAAATATGCAGCTTTTCATAATTACAAACCACAGTTTTCCAAATATTTCTAAAGATAATATAATATGCAGTCAGCCAGAAGGGAAGCACAATGAAATGATGCATCTTGTGTAGGATGACCCAGCAGGTAAGACCAAGTGCATGGGAAGAGAGCTCATACCTCTGATGACCCAACCCAGTCTCCACTTAAGCACACTTCTTGCTTTGTACTTGTACATATGGTTTGGGGTTTGCTACTGTGACCACTTTGGCATGCAGCTGTGCCAAAAGGAACAGCTTCCACTTAGTCTTCATGTACTAAAACAGCCTTCCCAGGGCTTGTCCCTGAACTTCCTTGGTGGTTACTGCTCTACTTCATTGCATATTTCATGCTCAGATGTGGGGGGAATTACAGAAACATAGTAATTCTTTTGTTATCTCAGGGTTCTACTCCCATTCATATTTGCCAGCAATTCCACTGGAGAAGATAGGATCAAATTTTCCAATTTCTTTCATCAATTTCCTCACAAATTAAAATCTTTCTACTGCTGAAAAACAAAGCAATAAACCCCCAAACTGTTCACGTGACAGGTGCTCTGAAGGTCGGACATCTAGCACACATATTTATTTGTGGCCTGTTAAGATTTTTAACAGTGAATTTCACCACTGACCATTACAAAAATGTTGCCCTTACACAAATCGATAAGAAATAGGAGGAATATCCAGGTTAGAGGATTGTTCTAGGGAAGGAAGTGCCGGGGGGAGATGGGACTAATGGAAGTTGAGAAACAGAGAATGAAAAGGAAAGAAGGGGAAAAAACCCCTACCCCACCCACCCCACAACAAAAGACAATATTCCTCACCATGAATCTGAATGGAGATATATGCTTGCTCTGCCTAGTAACACTCCTGATGAGAACTGTAAAGACGTTTAATAGTATTAACCACAATATAAAGAAGCAAGCCACCAAACAGCAACATCAGTTACATAAAGCTAGGGACTCTGTCACAATCTTTCATTAACATCATGTTGGCATCCTCTGACTTTTAAGACAATTCTAATTGTACATTTACTCTCTCCAGTTCACAGGCCACCTTGATTTACCCCACATTTCTGGATGTATTTCATGTCCATGCACAGTCGCCCAAAGTAAGTGAGCATGCAAAATTTAGTACCAGATCCTGGATCTGGGATCCACTTAGGCAATTATTACACATCCAAATGGGCACATTGAAAGCAGCAATTGTGCCACTCATACAAATAAATATTACAAACAATTTGAAGAGATGCAGCCAGAAATGCTCTGAGGGGCTGTAAGCACATCACGCTTTCTTTCTAACTTCCACTTTTCAAAACTAAGACATAATGGTAAAGCCAAGTGAGTAAATTAGGGTATTAGGAATGCTGCGAGAAAGTGAATGATGGAAGAATCTTGTCTTACAGAATTAATATCTGTAAATGAAAAGTACTGCTCTCACTTGAGATCACATCCTGGATTCTTTTTTTAACCATACTGGATACCGTCCAGTCTATATATAACCTTGGGCAAATCTTCTCATTACTTTTTCTCTACTTCTGCTTGGTTTGTTGTTTGATTTTTTTTCTCACCTAAATACATAGCTGAGACTACTAACATTTAGATTTTTTGCCACTAAGCCACTAATAAGCCACTAAGCTACACTACTATGTAATATGCAGCTCTTGAATAAATGTGAGGTTTATTTTGATTTTTTTTTTTAAATCTGAAATTTCTTTTCAAATTTGTATTTTGTATCATCTGTTCCAAATCTTATGTAGCAGAATACTTGAATATGGAAGTGTTTATGCAGCTTTTCTGGGAAGGCAAATTATGTAGTTTATATAGCTTTTTACTTTTTAAAACTTAATTAATCTCAATATATTTGCTAAACTTTCAACAAAAATCAATAAAAAGCTTACAAGGTTCTCATGAGCTTTAGAGGTGAAGAGAAAGAAATATTCCGACAGGTTAAGCCACACTTACAGAGTGAGTCATAGCTAAGATCAGAACTCAGAAAACTTGACTCTGTTTCCCCATTTTTTCCATTGCCCTACCAAATGTTGCCTACAGGACTTTATAATATTTTCAGGTTAGTTTTGGTTAAACATTAAATGAGTCCTTGGGCAAGTGACACCTATACTTAAGGAGAATCTTTGTTTTTAACTAGATCACAAAGAAGAGGGACTATTTCCTATAAACTACATGATGTTCTATCAGAATCACTTTTTTCTTCAAGCAAAAATCATTTTGGGTATATTGAATGGGTGAAATGAAATGTCAAGCTCATCTAGTCTTCAATATGTAGCATTGTGCTACAGCAATGTGAGGAAAAAGCTAGAGGCTTACTGTCAGCAATATAATCTCCCTAATACTGAGATTGATCTAGTCTGCAGAGAAAGGGATAGCTGTGGTGCATACAAATGAAGCAGCGGTGCATATGGAAAGCTTGCTGAATGTGAGTCTGATCTGTCTGTCGGCAAATGAGTGAGTTTGTTCACTAAATATCACAGCCTTCAGCTTAAGAAACTATGTACAGGAGGCAAAAAGAAAACAAGAAGAATGAGTGAAGGAGCAACTACATTCTCTGCATGCTCTGATTAAAACACAATAGAGAAACCCATTCAAAGTTCAATGAATAGACAGGAGAGTCAAGACTGATAGATGAGGGCTCAGTTAAGAAAAGAAACTTTTTTCCTTCATCCTGATGCTGACAGGACTGTGAGAAGCAGAATGAAACCATAATTTTAAACTATTTAAAATATGATTATTTTTCCTGTTCTTGGTGGGAATCGTCATGAAATGCTTCTTGAAGGTATTACAAAGCATATCCATTTGTCTGTATGTTTGGCCAAGTTGTGTAGTCAACAAACTGGCAGCAGATTCTGAGGAATTTCTTAGCATACTTAGAAACTATTAAAAAGCCTAATTGTTTCCAGCCTATATACAAAATATACTCAGAAGGGACTATACATATCCTGCCTTACTCGTTTATCAATTACTTCATGACATCTTTAATACAGTTTTTTTAAAATATATTTTTATATTTCATCATATGAAAAATATATCTTTATCTTTCATCATATGAAAAAATAGAGGAAAAGATTTGCAAGCGCTTATAATGACTGAAAAATCATCTGGTCGTATCTTAAACCTTTATTACCCACCAGGTCAGCACTGAAAAAATGAATTTGATCCCATATGTAAGTCACACAGCTGAACTTTTGTGCATGGCTTGGAAAACTCATGCAGGTAGCAGACCAGTGTTGCAATTTGTGACCAAACTGTAGCAGGAAAGCTGTAAGTCAAAGGGTGATTCTGTGAGATTCCTTCATTGCTCTTGTTATGCCCTGGCATGCATCTCATGCCAAAATAAAAATTGAATGACTGAGGTCACTGAGTAAAAACCTGTATTTTTCACCCAAACACCTCTTTAGGTGTTTCCCCCAAACCTCCTTATCCATACACAGGGGACATGAAAGAAAACAGAAAACAAACAATTAATGCAAATCTATAACATATTCACTGGTTAATTTGTGAACTGAAACAAGGTGCCAAACATAAAGCATAAACTCAAAGGCACCTAAAATAGGACGAGCACCATTTCAGAGTTATTCAGATTTTTATAGAGACAATTAACTGTACCAGGGACTGGACACCAGCTACCACCCCGAAGGAAGATGTTGAATAGCCAGTTACATTTGATCGAACAACTGGGGTAGCTCCCTGCTAAGTGGAGCAGTAGTTAGTTCCCAACTTCCTCACATGCTGTTCCTACAGCACTTAATGCAACAATCCAATCTGAGATCCACATTCTATCAGGATAAGAGAGCACAGCCAAGGCAGCATGTAATAGGCAGCAGAGGGTAAGGAGGAGAAAGCTGAAGCAAGCTTTTCCTTGAACTTGCAAATACAGTGGTACTGCTCATAGACAACTGCTGCTGCCTGAGAAAATGATACTTGAGATCCATTTTTCTTGTAATAAAAATGCTTTCTCTATTGATGAGATTTTTTCATTGTTACTAAACAGAGGTGGGCTGTACTAGGTATAGAGGTTGTGAGCTTTCAAGAGGTCTCCAATGAGAATGAAAAATCTCTGTCACCAGTACACACAGGATACTCTCTCCTAAGAGCTGGACACTAAGTATAGTTTTCAGTTCTCGAACATTTAACAGCAATTTTTTTTCACAGGCTGTCATGGTTTAACCCCAGCTGGAAATTAAGTACCACGCAGATGCTTGCTCACTCCCTGCTCCTGCAGGGCGGCAGGGAGGAGAATCAGAAAGGAATGTAAAACTTGAGGGTTGAGATAAGAACAATTTAATAATTGCAATAAAATAAAAGTAAAATAACAATAACAATGATGACAATAACAGTTATAATGAAAAGGAGGGAGGAGAGGAATGATATCAAAGGGAAGGGAGGAAAGAAAACTAGTGATGCACAATACAACTGCTCACCACTTGCTGACTGATGCCCAGCCAGTCCCCAAGCAATGATTGGCAGCCCCAGCCAACCCCCCTGCAATTTATATACCGAGCATGACGTTCCATGGCACGGAATATCCCTTTGGCTGGATCGGGTCAGCTGTCCTGGCTGTGTCCCCTCCCAATTTCCTGGGCCCCTCCAGCTCTCCCACCAGTGAGGCCTGAGAAAAAAAAAAGTCCCTGAACACACTGTTCCCACACCAAATCCAAAACAGCACTGCACTAGCCATCAAGAATAAAATTAACTCTATCCCAGCCAAAACCAGGACACAGACATATATGCAGTGCCCTGTCTATAGCTGTCTTTCAGCTTATGACCTCTAACACTCTGATGCAAGCCACGATGTAAACACAACAGTAAAAGTACAGGGGAATCTTGCAGTTCCCTGTGGATGGCATCCTCTTCCCACAGTGATTTCTTATTTATTAGGCAAAGGAATTTATAACTTTAGACAGGGTTTGAGGAATGACAGGTGGAATCCCAGTAAACATGAAAAGCAGAAATCAGACTGGAATTTTTTCTGTTATGCTTTCTCCTAGCTCCATTCCTCCTGTCTTTTCCCACCCACACAAGCCTTGCATGTGTTTTTATCATGCTCATACTTTCTGTGCAGGGAGTGCCGTACAGCAGAATTTACATTTGTCATCCCCTTTCCAGGTCCCATCTCATGGTCTTTCATGTACAGCCTGGCCCTCCCTACCTTTAAAGAAGTGTTTATGAGAGATTGTGGCTTCTAACAGTGTTTTCATTTAAGTTCCATTTTTTTTCCTGGTTTTCTTTGTCATTCAAATTCTGGTATGATAAGCTAATCAAGAATAAACAGAAACACTTAAACTCCAGAGGGAGTGATTGTTATTTGGATGACTATTATTTTCAACAAGCTTTCAATATATGTCTTCATTATACTTGTTAAATTACTTCTTTTCTTGTTACATCTTTTTCTTTTTTTCTATGCAAACAACAAGATTTCTCTGAGTTTGTATCAATACAAACTAATAAACAAGTTCACAATGTTGACTCTGAATTATTGAATTTTTTTCATTCAACTTTGGTTTGTGTGTTTTGTGAAGTTTAAAAGTCAAAACAAGTCTTAAACAGTACTACATTCACATTATTATAAAGAAATCTTCACAAAAAATTATGAAAGCTTCTCAGTCCTGCTTGCAATCACCAATGACCATATATGCAGAGTTCCTGCATATATGCCTATATATATACATATCCACATACACATACTGTGGTTTTACACCAGCATGGAATGTTTTATAGATTAAAAATTGGATTGAATATTAATTCAGCAGCAATAAACCTCAATATATCTTTACACCTTTAAAGCTACATACTTATTATAATATACAAATAAACTTTGTGTTATTTCACATCCATTGGTTTGCAATGACTTCACAAATAAGTACAACCGAGCGTGAATGCCAGCAGCCACAGGCCAAAACTATGACAGGAACTGGGTGAAAATTAATCAATGTGGACAATTGTATACATCTGAGCCTGTGCCCTTGCTTCCTTTAGTGTAGCTCTAGACTTGAATCCAACCTAGTGCAATACAATTAAAAAATTACAGAAGCTGCTTCATGAAGTTCCTTCTGAAATGCTTCTATCTCCTTCAGAAAAAGAACTGGGTAAACATAAGAAACAGCTCTCCCGTTTCTGCTGGATCTCTACCCTTTGGATTACTACAGAAAAGGCTGGTGTCAGTGCTTACCACAATTCAAAACAGAAATCAAACTTGCTTCTCTTTTAAAAAGACATCTTGTATGAATCTTTTTATAGCAGAGGGCTTTCAGTCACTGTGGGCAGATAGCTTCCTTAGTTTGCCATTCATTTTAGGTACAAAAGTTCACAGGGAAGTGATTCTTAGAAATACCTTTGAGTCAACTATTTTTATCTGCTCGTTTCATGTATCCAAAACAGTGTGGCCAGCAGGACCAGCGAAGTGATTGTTGGCACTGGTGAGGCTGCACCTCAAACACTGTGTTCATTTGTCAGCCCCTCACTCCAAGGAAGACATTGAGGTGCTGGAGAATGTCCAGAGAAGGACTATGAAGTTGGTGAAGGGTCTAAAGAACAAGTCTTATGAGGAGCATCTGAGGGAACTGAGGTTGTTTAGCCTGGAGAAAAGGAGGCTCGGGGGAGACCTTCTTGCTTTCTACAACTACCTGAAAGGATGTTGTATCCAGATGGCGTAGGCCTCTTCTCCCAAGTAACAAGTGATAGAAAAACATGAAACAGCCTCGAGTTGTGCCATGGATGGTTTAGATTGGATAATAGGAAACATTCCTTCACCGAAAAGGTTGCTAACCATGTGAACAGGCTGTCCAGGGGTGTGGTTCAGTCACCACCCTAGAGGTATCTAAAAGTTTTGTAGATGTGGTTGGTCCTTAGGGACATGGTTTAGTGGTGGAATTGGTAGTGCTAGGTTAACTGTTGGACTCAGTATTTAAACCCTTTTCCAACCTAAACTATTTTATGCTTCTATGATTCTGCATGCTTCAATGCAGTTGTTCTTTGAAGTATCTAATTCTCTCCAGACCATATTCAGGAATGCAATCAAAATAATAATTATAATACCTCTTTGCCAAACTGTTAGTATGTAGATGTATGCCATCTTTTGACTTCAGAACTACAGTAACTATTTATTTAGCTGTAATCTTTGAAGGATTCCTTGATCAGTGAGCATGTAGGACCGTTGGTGAGCTGCAGATACCTCCTGCGCTGAGCCTTCAGCAACCCTTGGAAGAACTCTGACTTTTAGAATACTCTAAGACAGTTTCTAAGCAGGGTTATTATTGCTGAAAGTGAACTATATGGGTCTAAATATTGAAAATTACAGATTTTTTTGACAGTTTAAATGAATTTTTAATATATAATTGTAGAAATCAAATCAAAAGGACTGATGTTAAGAAAGTGGTAAAAGTTTGGTTGCCATAACAACTGACTTACTGAGTAGAGAAGCCAGAATAATCTAATTATTTTTTTCTCAGAATGCAAAACCTTTAGAGTAGTTTTGTTCAACACTTAAGTAACAGTGTATCAAAATCTAAAAATTCAGGAAAATGAAGTAATAATAGGGGATAAACATATATGCTAAAGCCAATACCCTAAATTCTAACTCAGAAAAAAATTCATTTTGATTTTTGATCTCACTGAATTATGGTTATGATTGTAAAGATTTTACTCTCAGACCTGTGCAGTTATTTTGGAATCAAAGAGCAGAAACCCCTGATACTGTTAAACTGAGGTTTCATTAAAAAATCAGGTGCTGATCCACTGAAATAATTGCTGGTGTATCCAGACAAAGGGTCTTGAATTTAATATTGATTGGGGGTCTTGAATTTAGTATTGACTGGGGGTGTTGTCGTAAGATCAAGGAAATTATCTTGACTATATTGACTTCACTGTCACAATGCAAATACACCCTCATAGAAATTGAGTCATCATACAAATCTACTTAATCTTGTACCAAATCTTTGCTTGAAGGATAATAATAAAAACATTTGAATTCAACAGGAATCATTGATTTCCTGGAATAAAAGGCCACAGGTATGCCTACAGTTTTCATGTAACTTGCTTTCCTCTTTGACTGTTCCCACTGAAAATTAATCTAAATTCAACCACTGGACTCCATGCCAACATCTCAGTTAATCAATACCTCGCCTTTAATGATAAACAAATGAAAACATTGTGGTTGCTTTTTTTCAGTAGGCAATTTAGTAGTGCAACAAACTGAGTTATAACACACACCATTAATTGTCCTGTTTGCTGTATTTTATTCTTTATTAGGAAGAATTTCTTCCTAATATCTCATCTAAATGTACCCTCTTTCAGTTTAAAGCCATTTCCCCCTTGTCCTATCAGTCCCTGCCCTTGTAAAAAGTCTCTCTCCAGCTTTCTTGTAGGCCCCCTTTAGGTACTGGAAGGCTGCTATAAGGTCTCCCTGGAACCTTCTCTTCTCCAGGCTGAACAAGGCTCAGTCTGTCAGCCTGTCTTCATAAGCGAGGTGCTCCAGCCCTCTGATCATCTTTGTGGTGCCTTCTTCTGGACTCATTCCAACAGATCCATGTCCTTCTTATGCTGGGAGCCCCAGAACTGGATGCAGTACTGATGGTGGGGTCTCATGAGAATGGAGTAGAGGGGGATAATCATGTCGCTCAGCCTGCTGGTCCATACATCTTTGGATGCAGCCCAGGATACGCCTGGCTTTCTGGGCTGCAAGTGTACATTGTCTTGTCATGTTGAGCTTATCCACCTACACTCCCAAGTCCTTCTCCTTAGGGTTGTAGTTATATTGTGTATATCTACATGAACTACAAATGCATTTTCAGTATAAATGTTCTTCACCAAGCTTAAAACAGATGAAAAGGAAATAACATATTCTTTGGTATTCCCTGGGGGAACACCAGAAATGTGAATCAGTCCCTCACAGGGGATAGCCTAATGACAAGGGCCCAGGAATTATCACGGATGATATTTCTTATTTTCAGCTGATGCTGTCAAGATAGCGCATACTTTGAGCCTTTATCATCTTCTGAACAGCTGTCTGAGCTGGGTGGATTGTCAGGCTTTTGGAATTGGTGACAGCCAATTTATAGAGTAGATGTAAACTTCAAAGAGGTTTAAGTAAAAAAAATGAGGTTCGTTTAGTAACTTCCAAAATGTGCTAGCAGAAGAAAGGTAGTCACACTTCATTTTCAGAGCTTCAATGATTATCAGTAGGTACTCTGTTTAATGCTGTGCAAAAAAAGCTCTCACACATACAGCACTTAATTTCAAACAAAACCCTGCAGGTATTCCCACTACTTCATGAGACATCTCAAATTTACCTGGTATTTAGCACAGAGAAAAGGTAGTGTTTGGAAGGAAGGAGCAGGTACTGTCTTTCTCTGTGGTTTGGTGTGGTGCAGCAAGCCCTGAGATTGCCTACAGGATCCAGCCCTCCAGCAGGTTACCCACAGCAAACACCTCTGCTGGGCTGAGTTTTGCTTCTGACTACTGTACCTGATCAGAAGTTGGGCCATATTCCTTTGGCACCTGTAACTTTGGTAGTTGTTATGAGATCAAGAGAGTGATGAGAAATTCAGACCATCCGTTATATATGATTAACAGATCCTATCCCATCAGTAGGAATAAGTCCTGATGCCAAGGAGATGAAGTACCCATCTCATAGGTATTCAGTTTAAGTTAGGCTCTTCTAATCAGTGTAGGGAGAGAAGCATCTCTTCCCTCCCATTAAGGTAGGTGACGTGTTCTTTGAAAATGTGTATCTCCTTTTGTTCATTAGAGAGAAACACTAGATGACAGAATTTTTAGTTGGCTAAATTATGGTGTCATAATTCCTGTTCTAATATTTTGAAAGAAATACACCTTAATTAGTTACTTCTCTGTACTTTGCTGATTGATTTGAATTATCATTTTTAGTTTATTATTGACAGATATTTGACACAAATAGAGTGAATTCATGCTGCCTTTAGAGTGCAACAACTTTGCCATTGCTTCTGGTTGGGGACAGGTTTTTATGTATATCTTGGCCTCTGTCACATCCCACCAAGAAGGAGGGAGGAGTGACTCAAATATATGGATTCCTCTGGCTGGAAGAGGGTGTACACAATACCAGAGGTCCATAAAGAATTTTATTCCATAATCGGGCTTATTGGTAAATAATGCTTGTCACTTGCCATGGGTATAAAGTTTTATGCCCTGCATTACTTACTAGAAAAAGGTGAAAGAATAAGAGAAAAAGGTTCAGTGGGGGAGTCCTGGATCCAGCACTGGGCCTGCTGAAGGGGGGTTTCTTGTAGCAGCGCTTGTCCAGAAGTCCCTTCTTCTTTTATTCTTATTACACCCTAAAATGGCACTTGCTTTCCTCTTTTCTTCTTATGCTTCAATGTGGACCATCTCTTATTAAAATCACTCTCACTTGCCATGTAAATTAACACACATGCTCCTTACAGGCAAGGTGGGGGAGGGCAAGTCTTTCTGGTCTTGAATTAAGTTGGTGGTCATAATCTCCCCCTGCTGCATTTACCTTTCCCCCAGTTACTGCGGATTCCTGCTGGGTCCTCTGCTTCTTGGGCTATTATTCACCCTTTGGCAGGCTGTTCCTTCTTATCAATCTTCAGTTCATACAAAGTAACCTTTCATTTGATCTTGTGAATGTTTGAGAGTTTCCCCAGACAGGCTCAGGGGATCTCCATCCCCTAATCCCGTAAGGAATTTTTTCTCCTACTGTTGTTCATAGCCTTCTGAGGTTTCCTTGCTGTCAGATTGTTTTTTCCAATTGGTCTCCTGCAGGCTCACCTTCAGTAAGGGAAACAGTACTTTTATAGTACCAAAGCTGACATGCCTCTCACCTTTTCCCTCATTATCTAATCAGTGAATGGCTTCTATCATAACAGTGTTTGCCATTTACAAAATATTTTAGAAATTTCCTAGATTAACATTTACAGTGTTACACCTGTTATTCTATTTATGCATAATTAGGGATACTAATAGGTGAATTGGCACTATAAAGCAGCTGTCGATGGGAATGACAATTAGTCATAAAAAGTCTGGAGGACATCTTACACAAATGCACATTTGTGTGTGCAGCTGCTAGTATAATAAACCAGGGACTCAATTTATTAGTTTTCCAAATTAATTAGGGGACTAAAATACTTATTTTATCAACAAAATTGCAGGATAACTTAAAGCAGCACAGGTAGATTGAAAACTGTAGAATTAATTACTTTGACTTCAGAAGGGCATCTGGCTCAATACGCTACATGCTAACCAGCCAATCCACCATGGAACCAATGTTGGTAATCATTATAGAACGTGCTATAAAACAGACTCAGTGCTCTATTGCCACTTTATTTCATAGAAAAGCATGCACATAAAATCTTAAGTCATTAACATAAGAAGATACTGATCTCTGTCAGAGGACTTGCAGTTGGGTCTGACTACTGAGAGGACAGATTAGCGTTGGCTGATGCTACAGTCTTGGTTCTGTCATCCACCAGTGTCATTCCACTGCTGAAGGAACCAGCTCCATTGCCAACACTCATGTACATAAGCATTTGGATGAATTCTTATTTTTTCACATGAACACATAGTGAAGGACTGGATTATGATCCGCAAGATAATTCTTATGAATAGTTTGTTAAGAGAAATCATAAACTCTTGGGGTTTCACATTTCACTCTAGCAATTTAAAAGCTAAAAATTTAATTTAAGCTTGTCACCAATGCTGTTCTTACAGTCAGCTAGGGAGAAGCACTTCTAGAAAGTATGTACATGACATCCTGATCTCTAGACTTTGATAGGAAAAGTCACTCACTGGAGACACCTATATCTGTCACTGTTGTTGAGGGAGGTTGTATGACTTGCTTAGACTAGATGCCTAACTATTTGAGAGCTGATGGTGGGTAAGTTTAATTCCTTTCTAAATGGGCAAACACAGAAGGCTAAAATAGAGTCTTTTTTCAGTATTTATTAAGGCAAATGCCTATAAATATTAAATAACAAAACTTTGCAGCTAAGGCTATCTAAAGATAGTATTGACCAAGATTTTCCACTGTAAGAAAGCATTTTCAACTGCTTCTAACTTTGTTCAACTTTACAATGTAAGCTGAAATGTTCCGTGAATGTTTTTTTAAGATTCAACCAAGAAATGATTGACATGTCTAAACAAAAATTTACAAATTTATATTCCATTCACTGTATTAAAGAAAAAGAAGTATGTCGAGACATTTTTAATAAATCCTCTTTGCCTTCAGGAAAATTTATGTAATATTCTACTGTGTTGGTTAGTGTTATGTATGTGTCATTGACTGCTGACACAAAAATATAGCTGAGTTTACCCAACTTATAAATCTCTATGTTGGCAAATGGGGTTTTGAAGTTTTGTAACTTTGAGCACTTGCATTTGTAACTATGTTACCATATTAATGGAGTTATTGCTGTCCCATCCATGAAAATATTGATGGAAGTTTTTATTGCTTAAATTGTCAAACCATGTAAGTACTGGTTGCTGTTTCTTAGACTTCTTAAGGCAGAACTATGATGAATATCAGTCTCAGGCATGTAATTTCAATAGGATCTATGTCACAGGCTTTTGAAAGACCTTAAGCTTTGATTTAAAACTGCAACAAATGGTGTAGAGCTAGTTTTTGCAATTAATTATCCTTGATTAAATTTTTATGTTTCATATGTTTATGGTTTTTTAATCTTAGTTCCTTCAGCTTCATTTTTCAAACATTAGGTTCCATTACAGCTTTTTCTGTTGGAGTATTAACCATTATTACAAATTATTATAAATCTCTTTAGTTGAGGTGCTATGTCATCCAGTTCATTCAACAACATTAATTTTCATTTCGATCCAAAGGTCCTCTTCATGTTTGCAAACTATAGAACTTGAAAATGCGATGTGGCAAAACCTGCCCATTTTTTCTAAAGAGGCTGAAAATCCTGTGGATATAGACACTAGTGTGTCTACAGAGCTAGCTCCATTACACACCACAATGTATCTTGCTCCAGCAGACTTTTACATTTGTTATCTGCCATGCTTTCATAAAATTGCTCTTTATTGTTCTATTTAAACTGCCTTTTTCAAAATTTTCAGTGCAGATAGTGAATTAGTCACTCTGAAAAGTATTTTTGGTTCAGAACCAGTTTAAGTCCCATGTCTATATTTTAAATTATATTCAGGTAATTACTGAATTACATTGTATTTTCAAAAATTAAAATATCTTGCAAATCATAAATGATTCTTCACAAAAGAATACAAAGTAATACAATAGCAAGGCTTTGCTTGCCAAGATACCAGTGCAGATCACTCACTAAATACTGAAGAAGAACCTATATGGAAATCAGAAGTTGCCTAGATAAAACTAAAGGAGCTAGTGACTTTTTATTTATATGTGTCAGACCAAGAACAACATCCAACAGGGGATGGAGTGACTGTTCATCTACCAGGGATTCAAGACATCTACCTCTGTATTTAACTCAGGGTTTGGTTTTTTTTTTGGTTTTTTTTTTTTTTTTTTTTTAATTTTATTAAAATATATGTTTGTATATGGTGTCTATTTTCACTTTTTTCTATACATTTTGTATCTCTCATTTTCAGAGAAAAATAAAGTAGGTGACACTGGATTTTTGTACGGCTGACCCCTTGACATACAGCTGATATAATCCTTTTTGTAATTCTGACCTGGGTCTGGTGACTAAACCTAGAAAACAGGGAAATCTCTAGACATAATATAATAGAGATGTTTTATGCAGCACAATATTACTTTCCTTTTGAAACAATGGGACACTAAGTCTTGTGACTTATATGTTACATATGTGTGTATATTCTTACATGAATATATTTATGTAAGTCAGGTTGAACTAAGAATAAATAAAGAACTGTTCTTGTTCTATTTTCATCATATCTAGTGACCCTCCACACACAGAGTGGTTAGCTCTGACTTGACAGTTTCCTTTTATATGTGAATGTGCTTAAAAGTTATTAATGCTGACCTCTGCAGCAGTGATTTTTCCTCTTTAATTATATGGGGTTTTATTCACTCTAAAATTTACTTTGACATTTTTCTCTCTTACCTTTAGATTTGATAACAACTGTATCATTACTAGTATTTCACTTACTGAAGAAGGAAAAAATTGTTTTTAACTATAGGTTCAAAAACAGCAGACACAGTACTTGTAAATGCCCCTACGAGTTGTTCCTGACTGTGAGGCACATATAACCTCACAGCAAGAAGCAAGGAAAGCAGCAAGTAGCAAATGGCTAAAAGCCCAGGAATCCAGAAAAAACTAAATTGGCAGAGATTTCAACATTCATTGCCTATCTATTTGATAAATATCCTTTGTACAGCTGATACATTCTCCAGATATTCTATTCACTATTTGATTTTATATTTACATCTAAATAAGACTTAAATCTGTTAGGGTTATGGTATTACCAAAAACAACCAGAGCGAGAGTTCCATCTCTGTTACTGAAAAGGTTACTATTATTTTACCTGTTTTCCTTGTGTGAAAATACTCTGAATAACTGGTCATAGATGCTAGCAACAGGGAACTATTTTTATTAAAATAGAAGGGCTGTGAAAGTGTATAATATTGAAGAAGATTAAAAAAAAATCAACTTTTTCTCTGTGGCCCTGTATTTTCCCCTGATCTAAGCTTAAAAATGGTCAGATTGCTCTTCTTGCACTGCTGCTTAGTTAGAATGAAATATGTCTATATTTGCACAACAAAGTGTTGCTCCAACAAGACCACACCAGCCAAGCTTTGACAACCACACAGTGCCATAGTACTGGAAGTAGTTTTTTCAAATTTTCCTTGGGTGTAACACCATGCTGATACAAGCACTTTATTTCCATTTCCCAGAGCCAGCATTACTGCACAGATTTCTGCAGTGCCTCCAGCTGAGACTACACCACCAGAGGTGGCCTGGTAGTGACTGCTCAAGCCTGAAGAGAACAGTGAAAGCCTGACACAGTTTTTAGATTGGTTGTTTCCCCCTCTAGAAACTGGAAAGTCTTAAATGTTAAATATAAGTCCATGCTTTTTCCAAGATTTTTCCAGGTAAATGCTAAAATTGGTTTAAATGTATAGCAAGAGTCAGTCCAGGAAAAAACAAAGGCAAAACATGAAATGTTTAATGTTTTTTCTTCCTATTTGTTGGCAAGCTGGACACATGCATTATACTGTACACTTTAATATTCTAGTAAAAGAACCTCAAAGAAAAAAATTACCATATATTCTTCTTTAACAGGTCAGTGCTGCCAGACGTTAAGTTTATACATGCAGTCATTGCCCTTGCAGGCTGTTGAGCTCAGCCTGTCTACTGACCCCGTGCTTTCCTGTAGCAGAAGGGAGAAGGACATTCAGTGACGGAACCTGTACAGCTTCTCTGCCTGGCTTTGGTGGCATGACATCACTACAAAAGAAACATTTTTTTTGGACGTATGTGAGCCAGCTACTTCCCAAATGCCTGGAAACCCAAGCGTATTGCAGGTAAACACACCCATGACTACAATCTAAACCACAGGCAAACCCTATGAGCCCCAGCTGAGTTCCTAAAACTGGTTGCAAAGGTAGGTTTGACATACTGCGAAGATGCCAGAACAAGGGATGGTCATCTAAAGTTGGTTTTGATTTTTACTTAAAGGTTGTTTTTCTATGTGCTTGATGCTAAAAAAAGCCTTATATTGTCATAACTCACAAATATTTAAAGCAGACATTATCCAAATATTTGGTTCCCATTGTTTGTTCAAAAGTGCAATGAGAAATGGCATATGAAATCGAGATGGAGCTGAAAAAGGGACCAGGAAAGTGGTGTGAACTGAATGATGATGAATAGCATATCTGTTTATTGCCTAGGAATGGTCAGTATCAATAACATTTGCTGTTTTAATTCCAGTAAGATAGTAGTGATGTAGTAGTGTAGTAGATTACTGTAATCCAGTATATCAAAAGAATTAATAGAGAAATATGTTTCTCTCCAAGTTTTACAGGAGGAGGAGCAGAGGTGAAGTGACTTGAGCATGGCCATAATACATTAGGCCAGACTTGGGATGATTATCCAAGTTTTCAAGTACAAGAGTTGTATAGATGCTAGGGGAATCAATGTTTTTCACAAAGCAAATAATGGTGTAATGCTAAAGAACATGAGAGAAGGTCACAGGAATAGTTATTCCTCTGTTCCTTGAGCACTTGGTATTGAAAAGATAATAAACCCCCACAACTCATCACAACAGTGGAATGTTTTCTTGGGGGGAGGGAGGGGAAGTAACTTAACTGGAGTGTGTCAGTATCCCCCAGAGTTAATATAAAACTTCTGTAAAGAAAGGCAAAGAAACGTGCAGGAGGTACACAAGAAGAAAAATCTCTCGTAAGTGTCTCAACAGCAATCTCAGAAACTCTCCAGTACTGTTGATTCTGCACAAAATCCAGGTGATCAGTGATAAGAGTAAAGCTGGCTGAGCGAGCAGAGGAGAAGGCAGTGAATTAGCAATACCGGGAGTCCAACAAGCACAAAAGTGGATTAAAAGGAAATGCTGAGGCATACACTAAGAGCAATTAGAAGACATGGAAAATCTCCTGTCTTCATCAGGGTGGAAACACATCCATGCTAGACATCTGTGCAGGGTCCTCTATATTTTGGTGTTTTCAAAGACTTAAACTCCGCTACATTGAATTACATTTTATACACATGATCGTTTGGATCCATTTGTTTGACTAATGTCCTGGCATAGATGACAGCATTTCCTCTTAACAGGAAACGGCATCAGGGTTGCGTTTTTCTGCAAAATTATGGTAATGCAATGTACTGGGTCTGGCTGAGCCCCATAGCGCTGTGCTTGCACTGGTAGCCAGAGAGTTGGGGGTAAGACATCGGTGTGTGGCTACTGCCCAGCAGTGTTCACACAGCACCAAGGCTGTCTCTCCAGCCTTCCCCCCCACCTCACCAGTGGGCTGGGGATGGGCAAGATCTTGGGAGAAGACAGAGCCAGGGCAGCTGACCCAAAGTGACTAGTGGGATATTCCTCTGCCCTATTTAGCATCAAAATCTTGCATGAGAAAATGTACGGTAAAAATTCTTGAGTCTGATCCAATGGCTACTTCTCTGCAGTCAAATTACTCCTCTTTCAGAGCCTGTTTAGGCTATTTTTCTAGAAAGGAAATTAAACAGGAACACTTGTGGAACAACACAGAAAACCTTAGCTATATTTCATGGAAAAAGACCTATTTGTATATTGGAATTAAACAGCTGGAACTTAAAATAGGATTCATATTTAAAAACTCTCAATATAATAATGATACCTTCCAGCAGCGTCCCTTTAGCTAACATTTCTGTTAAGATGGTCCAATTCTGCTAATCATTTTTACTTTCAAGGTGTGAGTTTGCAGAAATAATATTTAACAACTGGAAAGGCTTTGTCACAACTTCATTTATGACTTGCACTTTATTTGTTAAGCTTGTTACAGCTTTGGAGCCTTGTAACTTGAGATAAGAATGGAGAAACTCTAGAAAATATGTCTGACAACATAGCATTTGCAAAAGTGTATGTATAGTATTTACCAAAGTACTGGATGATTTTGCGTAGATTTTTTAAAGGTCAAAAGATGTTTAAAATATGCCATGCACTCAAAGTAATAAAAAACCTAAAATTGCAGCCTGCTAATTTATTTTAAATTCAATACTTGTCAGCATAGTTATTTCACAGCTTCTTTGATTTCACATTCTGCTTCATATGAATTTGTCAGGTGAATGTAGTTCTCTTGGCTACCATTTGTGCTAGTTATTCAATTAGCGCATACTGTTTCACATGCAGTTTTTCTCAGTGCCAGTACAAGTTTTCAACTCCAATTTTGTGTTTCAGAGTTTTTAGCAATGTTGCCAGGGCTCTATATAAAATATTTAATCACTGAAAGTATCAAAATAAAATTGATTCTCTGTTGGGCTGTTATTAGCATTAGTGCTCCTGAGCTAAAAGGAGATTCTATGGGACATATTTTCACAGTGAGCTAGATGGCATTTTAATCCTGCAGTCACACTGAGTATAATTGGAGACAGGTGGCTAAAGCTCCACATTCTACTTTAAAAATGTAATGTTCTCTCCATTCAGATATGCCTAATAAAGTCTCAAATTCATCCTGTTACATTTTGCCAAATGGAAGACAACATACAGTGCAAAGCCTGTGTATTCATTTAGCTAAGCCCACATGGATTTCAGGTACTTTAGGATCATACAATGCATGGTTACAATATTATGTATCATAGATTTTAAGCCAGAAAACACCACAGTGGCCATCTATTCTGACCCCAACTTTTTCCTGGCCACAGCATTTCAGCCATTTTTGCTGCGGAGAGATGATTACTTCATCTTGCAGGAAGAAAGCTGATTCTGAGGAGGATGGTACTTTGCTCAGAGAGTTTTGGTTTATATTTGATAAAGCAGTTAATTAAAAATGAAGCATGCATAAGACTATGCATAAAAAGGATATGAAACTTCAAATCCTCAGTATTTTAAACACCAAGAAGAATACTATTCTAGACAGATTACTATATAGCCAAAATGTGCATGACTTTGCACTGATTTGTCAGATGCAAAATTACGCATCTAACAGTGCTCCCTGGCAGACAGCATGTATTACTGATCTGATCCAGGAAGGCAATTCTTATGTCCTTAACTAAAAAATGCCTTAAGATCAGACATCTGGGTGAAGAATGCTTCATGTCCTGTGGAGCAGCATCAAGAAACATTTTGAGGAAACTTTTAGCAGTCTTTGGATTCTATAACTGGAATTTTTTAAAATTACTTAACTAGGTAGACCATGTCCTGTACATACATGTTGGGCTAATGCCATCTGTTTCTCTTAGAAACAATCAGAGAGCTACAAACCCAGACTCAAATAATTTAAATCTCAAACTTAAAAAGTTATTTGCATTTTAAACTCTAGCATACTTGTTTTCAAAGACTTGTTTTCAATAACCAATCCTGCTGGACTAGACATATCTAGTAACTAGGCACTTGTCTACCTGAATCTGCTGAGACCTCTTTTAAGAAAGAGATTATAGAAAATGTTAACAAACTTGCATGTGATTAAGTTGGCTGCAAAATGCACTGCAGGGATCTAATTTTAAAGCAACATAAATATACTGGTCCTACCTTTTATATCATAACCTATAATTTAAAACACTTATCCTGAAGAAACAGAGACAGACTGAATTCTGCCTTCAGCCTTGAATTCATTCAAACCCAGAATACTTCAGTCACTGGCAACAATCCTAACCAAAAGCCTACTGTTTGGGTCAGGTGAGGACACTGGCAGAACCATTTAGACAGGATTATAGCCCAAATCTTATGAATAAGGTCTGTAACAAGGTACAAGGTGTGCTTGGAGTCCCCCATTCTGGCTTTAAAAGGTGTGCAGTATGAATAGGAGGTAAGGCTGTGTTCAAGAACAGTTGGTTAGTTCACAGCTGTCCTATTGCAACCTTAAAGTACAGCAACACCTTTTTTTTTTTTTTTTTCCTGTGTCACATATATGAGTAATATATTTTGCTCTACAACAGACCATTTGTCCTGGTTTTGGCTGGGATAGAATTAATTTTCTTCATAGTAGCTGGTACAATGCTGTGTTTTGGATTTAGTATGAAAATAATGTTGATAATACACTGGTGTTTCAGTTGTGTCATAGTGCTTACTCTAAGTCAAGGGCTTTTCAAGTTTCTCATGCTCTGCCAGTGAGGAGGTGCACAAGAAGATGGAAGGCAGCAGAGCCAGGACAGCTGACCCAAACTAGCCAAAGGGATATTCCACACCATAGAACATCATACTGAGTATATAAACAGGGGGGAGTTGGCCAAGGGCACGCTGATCACTGCTTGGGGACTGGCTGGGCATCAATCAGTGGGTGGTGAGCAACTGTACTGTGCATCACTTGGGTTTGTTTTTTTGTTTTTTCCCTTTGGGTTTTATTCTCTCTTTCTCTCTTCTGTTTGTTTCTTTGTTTATTTGTTTGTTTTTATATATATATACTATAGTTGTTATTATTATAATTATTACTATTATTTATTATATTTTATTTTATTTCAATTATTAAATTGTTCTTATCTCAACTGTCAAGTTTAACCTTTACCCTGATTCTCCTCCCCATCTTGCTGGAGGTGGGAAGTGAGTGAGTGCCTGTGTGGTACTTAATTACCAACACTGTTTTTAGTGGGAGGAAGCAGGATGACCCTCTCTGGTTTTTCATTCCAGAACGACTTGAGTGGAGCCTAACCTTTAAAAGAGGCAGAACCGTATATTTCAGTTTTCTCAGGGCTAACAAAGGTATTATACTCACCATTTTTCTTTTCAAGAAAATGCTCTATGAAGTAATTAGTATATCTTCAAATAAGACAGCCAACACTTCTTGAAACAGTAAGGACTTTCTAGTCCTTATGCCTCATTACTACATGACAGAAGAGAACATATTTCAGTTTCTCACCAGTTCCCAGTTTTTTAATGGCTGGAGTATCTTGGACAGCATGTTTGAGGCACCTCAGACTTCGTGAAAAGGGAGCCTGTGGCCACATCTGTGTTAGAACACAAAACACACTGCTGTATTTCTGGCAGTGTCCGTGGCACAACTGTGGCCTGCGTGAACTCATGTGCTTCCAGACAATGCTTTACCACAGCTCAGGGGTGACGAGGGACCAAGGAGCATCATAAAACCCCAGACTGGATGCAGGTACCTGGTTTTGATAAGGAGGGAGTAAGCATGACTACCTGAATGCAAGCCATTCTGCCCCAGTTAAAAAAAAAGGGATAGAATTGCTCCCTGTTGCATTTTCTTGTTATAGAAATGCAGACGGGATGCCTACTTCTGGGCAACAAGTTTCTTTCAAGGTGACCAAGATTCAGAATTCCAGGTATGTAATTTTTATTAGTCTATGTCTTTTGGTACATCTAACACAAGTTCAGCCCAGTGAACAGGTAGGTTCCACAAAAGGGTGAGCTTCCATCATGCCTGTAAAGCCCTGTGCCTTCACATATGCTGTTGACAAAAATCCTTGCTGAAGTCCTTTTATGCTGAGAAATTATGATTAGCACCAATTATCTGAAATTGGTGGATTCATGGACTGATTAAAGCACTGCTCAGTACATCTCTAATGAAAGCCTACTTCAGCAAATTGACTAAAGCAATCTTTTCAAGCTTCCTAAGAATTTACAATGAAAAAAAACAAACAAACAAAAACCAATTAGTTTTAAATCTCAATGGAAGCTCTTTTATCTAAAAACTTACTGGCAGCAAGTAATCTATGCAGTGATAAACACATAGATAGTTCCTTACTAAATATATTTCAAAGCTGTTTGTTTGTAATTCCATAAGGACTTAACACTTTCATAAAATATGCACACAAATTTCTAAGGAAGATACAAAATTCTTGCCTTCAGAGAGGTCAAAACTGAGTCTAAGTAGCTGTTAATGTTTTATTTTTATTGAAAGATACTTCATATCTTTTTTTTTAATGTATTTTGAAATTAAAAAGAACAATTAAAATTTGCTTTGATGTGGAAAAACTCCCTGTGCATTTTATCTCCTAGACAAACTAAAGGTGATCTTGATGGTCTTCAGAGGTCTAGAATAGACACAGCAGCAACTTGTAGCTAACGTGCCAGCCATTAAGCACTTCACACTGAGATGCTGGAAGGTCTGCCTACATATTCCTGTGCTACCTATGGAGCAGGCACTTGTGTCCCGAACTTGGCAAACCCAACAGACAATGAGATGGGTCACACAGTTGAAGAAGACTTTGAAGATCTCCTTTAGAAAAGGAATTCTGCTCCCGCTGATTTATAGTGGGGTTTTTTATATTTATAATTATTTATATTTAGATAGCATATTTTGACTTTACAATTTTGAATTAAAACTTACATTACTGAGCATATAAATAGTATATTTTATATGAAAAAATAAATAAAGATGCCATTTTTTCATCTCAAAACCCACAAACATGGGTTTCAAAGGTAAACAAGAGATTGAAATTTGTTACCTTTTTTTCCTTGTCAAATGTTGAAATAAACATATTCCATCAAGACACATTCCTATTTGAAATTTGGCAGCACTGTATTTGGATTAAAGAAATGCTGCACCGAATAAATGCTCGTTTAGGTCTCAGCATCTAGCTCATTTAAATGATCAGATATGGTTGAAACTGTAGTGGTACGAACAGCCTATCTTCCTTCAACTACATCAATCATCAAATAAAGTCAATTCACTGTGTCCCATTAAGAGTAGAAAGTTTATATAAAGTTGATTTTTCTTCATCTTTTCTAGTTCAAATCTCTTAAAGATCAGGAAGGACATATTCTTTCCTTTTGGAAAAATAAAAATAAAGGGGGAGTTTCCAGATCAAAGCTTATGTTTAACTGAGGAACAGGTCTTTCACAGTGCAGACAAACAGCAGCAAATACAGTGAACATACTGTCCTTGTTCTGAATTTTATTGAATTATATTTTGAAATTCTGTACCACTGATGTTGTCTTCAATCTAACTATTCATGTGAGAATATAAATAAAAAATAAAATCCTTTTGTGAACGTAAGTCCTAAATTTCTATTCTCCCTAAGAATGCACCTAAGCTCCTACTCATAAAACATGTAAAATCTTGACACCTGTCCTTATAATGTTATTAGTGTCTTCCATTTAAGGCTTTTAACAAATTAAATTATGACTGATCCACATATTCTAATTTTGTAGTGTTGTAGGATGCCTAGGATGCAATAGTCTTACTAGTACACCACAACCACCCAAAATTAGGAAAATAAGGTATGGAAACTTATTATAGGCATTGCTAACAGTACTCAGAGCTCGTGATTTTCACTTATGGGTTTTAAATCATACATGAGTTCTTATTAAATAAGCTTCAAGTTCCAATTCAGTTTTGATAAATAAACCATTACCTCAGCTATATTTTGTGATCCTAACAGACTTTATAACAGGGTACATGAACAGTCTTTCCTGCACAAATGTTCCTGATATCCGTGGTATTCACATGAGACATAGTGGTTAATACTATTAGAGATGTTGCTATCTAGAGAGGCTTTATGATGTTTATACTTTTTAGAAATTTGCAGTGAGTGAGGCTGTCTTAAGAGGCTTAATTATGTTTATATTCATTAGAATTTCACAAAACTAGCTCCTCTCCAATTACTAGCAATTTACAACTTTTAATATTTTTCATCTAGAGGCCTGCGTCACAAAGGTCAAAGCCCTTGCAGAGTCATACTGTTTAGCCATTTCTCCAGAGATGTCACTAGATGATCATTTGGGTAAGTCCTGTAGTCCAAAAGGAACCATATCCAACTTTTTTACTCCTGAGCTTTTCTCATAAGTGCAAATAATACTGTTCTAATGCTAACATTGCTTAGACATAGCTTCTGTATATAATATTTTAATCTTTAATGCTGTTAAACAACAAATAAACAGAACATTATACTGCGCACAATGTTCTTACACATCCCCGATAATTTTGTCATAATTGTTGATTATTTTTGTGGTGCTACATAATTGTACTTCAGAACATATTTTTCACTTAAAAGTCTGAAACACTAGGACACTGTAACAACTGCAGTAATCCCCTTCTCACTCTTACCTGTGATGTGATAGCACCTGTGCCTGTTATGAAAACTGTTCAAAGGAACAGCAATAGCAGAGAAATGGTTTCATTTTATTACTTGGAAAAAAAGCAGTGAGTTATGCAATCCATTAACTTTCTTCAGGACACCAGTGATTATTCTGTCCTCATTTTGGGGACAGCTGTGCTGATGATAATGATAGCAGTGGTAATTATTAACAATTTAATTTGCAGTAGCTGAGAAAGAAAAGCAGAAAGAAGAAGGATTAAAAGAAGAAAGTTTTTACAATGTCAAAATTTTAACTTTCTGTGTTCTGAGTATTTTTAGCCAGAACTAACATTGTCTCAGCTAAACATTGGGAGGAAACCCCAGATTGTGTATTCATTTGTTAGAAGGAGATGCTAGGAAGACTAGTTGTCATAGCCAAAAATCTAGGGATCCAAAATAAAGAATATGGGGTTTTTTCAGTCCTTTGATTTATAATAAAGCCTCTTTCTTTGCCAAGCACCAAAATTCCTGATATCAGAATCCTCATCTGTCTAATGGATATCAATAACAATTTACATAATATTATTAAAAAAGGTCACATCTGGGGCCTTTCATGGAATAAAGGCCTCAACTGTTTCCTATGGAACTGGAGTTTCTTTATTGAAATACCTAAGCAGTAGTAGTAGTAACAGTACAAGTACCATAAACTGAGTTTAATATCAAGTAAATACCCAGAGCTGAGGGACTCCCTCAGAGGGAGCAAATAGCTGTGATCCCTGGAGGAGGCAGTTTAAGCTTAAGGTGCAGTAGAAGACAATACATATTACCAGCTTTTTCCACATTCAAAGTTTCTAAGGAAGTTTCTCTGACCCATGAATTATTTTGACACAGAATAATTGTACTGACAGACAGACTCCTCAGTGAATGTAACAAAATTATCCAGAGGAAGATGGAGTTGCAACTGACCCTTCAGTCATGACATACATTGGAACTTGTGATGGTCTTGTATCACAGGAGGAACATCCCTCCCCCTACACTGGCCAAAACATTGAATGAAAATTAAGTCAGAGTTCTAATTATTAAAATGTCCAATAGTAGAATTCTCTGGGGTATCTCTACTGCAATAGAATGTCAGAACTTACAGTGAGTATGCTTATGGTGAATTATTCAGCAGATTTTAGTCAAATGCCTGTTCAGAAGGTCAACTTTTGTCAAAGGGTTCACAGCCTGTTCAGGCTGAGTTCTCAAAAACTGAGATATGCACACAACACTCAGGAAAAATTATAGCCTGTGCATTTAGTTTACAAGCTATACATTTAGTGTCATAGTCTGTCCAGATAGGCAGATAGACACATGCTTTTTCTTTAGGATGTGAGCAATTCTCTTCAAGATTCAACAAATAGAGAAACTAATGCCAAAAAGAGAAATGTATTTTGAACGACAAAGAAATTTAGAACTCCAGTGAAGGAAGCTCAGAGAAAGTAAATTGATAAGAACTAGTTCTGCCATCTCTAAGCAGAGTACAATTTACCCTAAATTACCCTAAAATAATTTTGTAATGCTAGGAAACAATTCTGATGTGACTTCAATACAATCTGTACTCCCTAGACATTTAGTTCTACTTTTCTCTAATTAAAGCAATGAATTTTCTTAACTATATTTCATATAAGTATTTTAAGAAGTGTAGCTCTTACATGGTGATACAGACCATACATTTGGTGTAAGGGCATATAGTCTGTGCTCACAAAAAATTCAAGTGTTAAAATAAAATTTAATTAGTAAAATCTAAAACAAAGTGAAAAAAAGATATTGCCTCATTACTGAAAATGCTAATAACGTGCATGCAATAACATAATTTACTTCCAAAACCCATAATTCAGCCACACCCACAGCTATGTTTGAAAGTTGCATTTTTATATATAAAGGAGTATTACTGAAACAATTTATAAAGGGCTAAAGCAAAGATCAACAACAATTAAATCAGGTTTTCATTGCCTGCATTTATAGAAAGTTAAAGAGATTCCCCATTGAGCTCTTCATTCACACAACAGGAAAAACATCCCAAATAAAAGAATCATCAGAAGTTTTAAATTAAAATGGAAAAGTACAGATGGCTAGCACCTGCTCATGCAGGAATTTGCAGTAAAATAGCAACTGCTTGAACCAGCTGCCCTGGAACCCCCACCTCACCCACAGCCAGGACCGCAACTTAAAGCCATCAGCCCCCGCCCAGTGACACCGCAGCTGGGCCCAGGCTCCAGCATCCCCCGGCCTGCCCTGCCATGGACCCCGCGGAGCCAGGCCCACCCATGGGCCCGTGTCCCAGCCCTGCCTCATCCCGTCCCCAGAGACCTGCCTGATGCCTGGGGCTGGGGCTGCCACCAGTGCCCCACTCCTGGCTGAGGGTGCCATGGGCCCTGGCTGCTGGGCCCTGCTGTGCTGGGGGACCCCTCATGGTGCCCAGCTCTGGGGAGCCGCAGGCCCATGGCCTGCACCCATGGCTGTGGCTTTCAGCATGATCTCTGCTGCACACAGCGTAGACACAACTTGTAACAGAGAGCAGGGCTACAGTGGCTTTGCTCAGGTGTTGCAATATCAAGCAAATACCTTATTATCGCTCCCCGCCATTTTGGCTGAGTACTGCTGTTTGTACAGCAGCGGTGCCAAGTGCAGTGCCGGTGCGGTCTCGTTGACATACGTCCGATCTGCTCTTAGCACATTGCTCTTTTTAATATAGACTGAGCTCCTGAATGCAATCACAGCATTTTTTTGTGTTTTGTGAAGGTAGTAAAACAAAACACAGACCCATCCAGGTCTGCACATGAAAGTCAGAACAGCCTCTTTCAAAGAGCAAGAAATATTGAAACTCTGCATCTCATCACCTGGTGTGACAAATTCCAGAGGAGAGCTATGACAAGGTCTGGCTTCATGAGATAGGTGGAGGTTGATGCAACAGGTGGAGATAGTAGCTCAGAGCCAATCCCTCCTTAAAAATAAGATACAGTTTTTGAAAATACCTCTCAGCAACTTAAGGTGTGATCCTGCAGGCTGTGGCTGGCTGTGCGTTCACTTCTTTGTGAACCTGTATCCAGTTTTTAAGATAAAAGTAATCTCCTCAGTCATTTTCCAAGTGTAAAGCAGGAAAACCTGAAAAGCACAGTAGATGAAAAGTGTTAAGAATATCATGGAGCGTTAGAAAACTAGGATTAGTGAAACTTTAAATCTGCCAGTGGAGGGAAATGTGGCCTGACTAAGGGTAGAAATCAGAGGAAAGAATATTTGCAATTTTTATTAATAGGCTAGATCAAATAAAGTTGTCGTGCAACTGAAATTTGTTTCCACAGACCCATCTGATACCAGGAGAAATCAGATAGTGAAAATCCTCCTGGCAGTTTTCTTCACTCATCTGAGCAGAACACAGCAACTGCATTATCAAATTTATCATCTGGCAACCTGTAACATATTCAAATTTCTGAAGTGTGCACTTCTCCATTAAATTAAATTAAATGTTTGCTTGATTGTAAATTCATGAAGATACCAATTAGAGGTCAGTCGGTGAGATAATGAAAGGTATTTTTGGTTGCCACATTTGTTTTTGAGGGAAGAAAGTAGTTTTATAAATCTAGCAGCAGAGGACATGGTTTTGAGCTTTAATGAGAAGAGAAACAACCTTTAACTTTACATGCCTCTTGAGTAGAAAGTAGATGGTAACTGATTAATATTAATTTATACAGCTTTGGTTAGCTGCAGAAAACTTCACAATGCAAGACTATCAGTTATATTGTAGTGACATAAGGGAGCAGGGGTTTAGAGGTGGCTGCTTGTCTATAAGAGTAAACTCAGGTTGCGAATGTGCTGCTGACAGAATTTGCAAACTCCAGCCTTCCCCTGCTAATTGCTGTTGCCCATTGCCCTCTCCTCCTCCTCACTGCCCCCTCTGCCTCCTGTTGCTGCCTCTGCTGACCTGGGAGCTGAACTGTTTGTATTAGCATGCTTGTAAGTTCTTCAGTCTGAAGAGGCTTAAAAAATTAACAGGTCTTTGCTAGCTCAGCTGTTTTTTGACTGCAGCAGTGTAGGAACCAGTCATTGGATCAGGAGGAGGTGACTTCCACAGGGACTGGGTGAAGGTAGTAATTTGTCAAGCTGCTGGGACTAATTGGTAGTCTTCCCCTAGCAGGCATGCTCATGGAGTCACTCCTGTAAGCCTGAAGTCTCCTGTATGAAGCATGGCTCAGGGACACAAGAACTTTGATTTCCCTTCTCCCCGCCCCCCCCCTTTTTATTTTGTTTGTTTTTATGCAGAAGTGACAAATTGGTTTTGCCCCCAAAATTCCCAAAAAAAATATTTTTCATTGCAAATTAGTTCTGTGAAAACTTGCAATGTCAACCAGCTCAGCTTTTGTAAATCATGATTATTTTCTATAAATAATGTGGATGTTTCTGTAACTAAGTCATGGATGATACAATAAAACTGGCACTAAGCATAATGCTATAGAGTCTCAGAGCTCTTTTATATGAGATTTCATGTTAGTAATATACTCCATCCTAACATCCACAGGAAAGATATGAATTAATTTTTATTAAAGAATTAAACACTTCTGAGAAAACACAAGATTTCATTTTTCATCTACACAGTAGAAGCTACAGAATTATTAGGAAGAATAAGTAAAACAATATACGGCCACTTGTTTACTAAAAGCTGGTAACTTGAGTCCTGGGACTCTATAGTAGTACACAGAGCTGCAAGAGAAAAATTACAGTTACGGAAGTGCAATTTTTATTTCTTCCATATAAATCAAACAGGAGTGATTTCATCCCTGCCACCTTGTAAATTTTCTGTCTTGGATGAAACTACACATAATTCAAACACAGAAAAAACAGGAGAAACTTGAACCACGTTAACAGACTTTATGTAATGCAGGCAAAGGGAGAAGCAGTAAAGAAACAGAAAGAATAAATAAGATTTTTAGAAATATTCACTTTTTTTGTTTAATATCTATTATGAAAGATAGGAGTGAAAAGGAAAATATGGAAGAAAGGAGTGGGAGGAGAAGGAATTCTTAAATGGCTGATTGATAGAGGCTTCTTTCATTGTAATCCTCTCACTCTGACCATGCTGGAGACAAGAGGTATCTTTCTCAACACGTTCTGCTCTGTAAATGATTTCCTGATTCACACTGCTTTCATTCCTTCCATAAAGTACACTTAATCTAGAAAAAAACAGTCTCAGACCTGCTGGCCTTACTTTGATGAACTTCAGTATGTATTTCAGGCCTTTGACTCAAATGATGTCCTCTAATGATTTCCTGATTAGGAATATTACCTGGATGGAGCCCTGGTGGCCTTCCCTCTTAATCAAGCATGTGTGGTGGTTGTATGCTGGCCTCGTTTCCCCAAACTGGCACATCAGTATGTCCCTTTGGGCTGTTATGCTCTTGGAAAGCACTTGTGTCTACCTAAGGACCCTCTGCACTAATGGGATATTGAAGGGAAGCACGCAGGAACACATACGGTCATTTATACAATGTGTTTTGCAGGGAGTCACAGGGGAGAACAATTATCTATCCAGATTAAGGCTCTATAATGTGGATATCTTCAGCCAGCTGAGAGCAAAAATTACTATCTCAGGGTCAGCAATCACCTTTTAAAGAGGACTTCCTTGCATGTGGTCTTCAATATTGTGGTATTGGGAGTAAACTTGAGTCCAGGAAGAAGGGAGGGGTGATGGAAGGTGTTTTAAGATGTAGTTTTTATTTCTCATTATCCTACTCTGATCTGATTGGCAAGAAATTAAACTGATTTCCCCAACTCAAGTCTGTTTTGCCTGTGATGGTAATTGGTGAGTGATCTTTCCCTGTCCTTAATCTTGACCCACAAGGCCTTAGTGATATCTTCTGTCCCCTGTCCAGGTGAGAAGTGATGAAGTGGCTTTGGTGAGCACCTGGCATCCACCCAGGGTCAGCTCCCTAGAAACAGAAAAAAATAACCCAGTACTGCTGGACCACTGATGTGAGTGAATTATCAGTCAGGACTCTCTCCTTTGCTCTTTGCTCTCAAATATGCACAGGCATTTTACTTTAAAACAAAACAAAACAGAGTTCCTGCTTTCAAGTGTAGTAGTTGGCAAGGGGGAGAGGAGATGAACATTTTAAGTCATTCCATCTTCCTCCATATTTACAACACTCAAATCACAACGATTAGTCTTAAACTTTTCCAAATTTTTGTTTTTCTGAAGGCAAAATGGAACATAAAAATGCACATTTAGAATAAATGAACCAAATAGCCTGCAGACTTACGGTGGACTTTATATATGATTAGTTTTACTGGAGTTCAAAGCACTGACTTTCAGTTTATTGAAATGCTAATGAAATTTTGATTAGAATATAAAATACCTTTTTTTCCTCCAAAACATTATTAATGCCATTTCAGAGATTAATGTTGCAACCAGAATGCTTTGTTTTTCATTAATCTACCAGTTCACTGCTGAATTTACTTATAAATCTCCCCCTTCATCCAGTTTATATCTCATTGCTCCACCAGGTTTAAATCGTACCTAAAATTTTATGACAGCAGAAGTATATTACTGCAATTAAAACATCAATAAAACAACCCATAGCAACATTTTCACTATTGTTTATACCATGCTGGCAAGGTACAAGGATTAAAGTGAGCATGGGCCCTTTTATGATTTAACTGTGCATAGGGAGAATCCAGCCACAGTGTTTGAACAGAAAGATTTGATAACATTAATCAGCACATCTAGATCAAAAGCAAAAAGGATACTGAATCCCATTAATCAAGACATTAATTTTCACCAATACAGTACCCTTTTTCCCTTTTTCCTGTCACTGTCAGGCCATGTACTAAGGATTAGTTTTGTTGCTGTTTCTGTATTACCTCCTGTTCTGCAGTCACCATCATAACATCTAAGTTCCTGCCAGTTGTTTTTCTAGCAACCTAACTACTGTTTGGCGAATAGTTTTTCTCTCATACTCTCTCCAGACAGAAGAAATAGAGCTGAAAGTATGTTTTATTCTAGAATAAATGAATTCTAGAATTAATGAATTTTTCAGCAAAGGATGATATTCTTCATGGTGCTTGGTACTTAATTTTGATGCAGATCATGGCTTTTAGAATTATTACTTGCTGTAAATCCTACCTTAAAGTTGGAAACATCAATACAAGTTGATAAAGGTTTTAGTTGTCTTGTGGAAAAAGAAAAAGTTACATTTGTTTTAGATCTGTTTCAGTGTTTTCTTCCCTCTAGAGAGGTCTGACTTCTCACTGTTTCTTACTATAGTGAAAACTGCTTGAAAACCCAGGCTATCTATGTGGGAGATTAGGAGCAGGACTGTTTGAGACATTACTTTGTTACCAAGACTCTAGCAGACAGATTTAGTAAAGCTCACTTTAATGTCATTAAGACATAGGTAGTGAGATACAGGGTGTATTTTTATAGAATGCAAAGCAGTTTTGCAATATCGAGTGTATCCACGATATGTCTCAGATTCTGAATTTAAGGTTTTCCCACATGTATTAATGGATAGTAAATATTACTCTGATATTACTCAATTTGAAGTTAGTAAATAATTATCTGTGGGATGCATTGTGAAGGTAGAGGATGTTTGATGGAGTGATATTCTTTGTGTAACGTCCAAGTCAGAAAACTGAAAGGTTGATCCTAGTTTTAGTTTATAATAGTAAAGAATTAAGAGCATATATTTTTTAGTTACATTAAGTCTAATATTCTACCTTCTAAATTCCTGGTGCATAGGGCTCTTCATCTAATCCTAGTAATTTGCAATTCATAATAATGCAAAAATTTAACAAGATTCATGTTTTAACAACAGAAAGAGTAATTTTTAATTAACTTTAACCTAATTTCTTTTTTTGTTCAAAGCTTTTTCTTTATAACAACGAATAAATGGGCCCACTGATGCACCAAATTTTCCCTTCTTGAACTGTCGAGGTTCTGATCCCACTAATCTGAGAGAATAAAAAGTCATTTTGCTGTTAACAACTGTAGGAAATTATTTATGTTGCTGTCATCTGGAAGAGAGCATATTACCAAGGTTAAATGCTGAGTCATGGAGTTATTGCAGAGAGCATTACCAACTTACTTTTTGAATGTAAATCTTTCATCTGGGCAGGATGTTACTGTGCAGCTTTTATTTCTCATTTATTTTGTAATACCTTGAATGTATGAGCATTCATTCTGTGGTATTTTTCCTTCATCTTCCCTTTCTAGTCCTCATCCTTAAGAGCTTGTGCTGTATTCTCAATCATGACTTCTACCTTGCTTCCTGAAAACTATTCAACAACTTTGCATTTCATAGGACTGCTTGGATATCTGAAACTGGGCACATGGTTATTCAGGCTTCCAACACAAATATCTAAGGGATACACAGGAATAAAAGAAAAAAAGAAGCCTGCCTTGGTCTGTAGCATAGCGATGGACCTGCTTTATACTTTCAGCTGCTTTGTGCTCCATGAACAGGGATTAGGGGCCTGAAAGAACTGTGACCCTACTTGCACATTATCAACTTTTATGGCCTGTCTGGTTTGTGACTGTATTCAGACAACAAACCTGTAGTCTACCACTGTACATAAGCATGATTCCTGATCCTATATAACACACATATTACTTTCTCTTCCACCTTGCTTAGTCATGTCCCAAAGCATTAGCCTAAGGACATGTAAACTACTGAGATTTTCACCATACTAATTTGATCCTAGAGAATATTTAACTGTGTCTTTTGAATGAGCCTCTACGATGTTGCTATACCAATAGCTACACCAGTTTTGAAACCAGAGAAGAAAACAGATAAACAGACAAATCAGACTGGTTTATTAGAGGCTTGATAACATAATTTTGAAGAGTTTCAAAAACTTAATTTCATTAAGCAGGAAGTGGTGATGTGCCACAGTACTATCAAAACTAGCCAGCTGCAGCAAGGCTTTAACCATCCCACACCAGGTTAACTTTAATAAGTTGTTCCTACGCCTTGCTCTGGCACAGCCACCAATCCCCCACAAGGTTTCAAAAGTTCATCTACTGTCCATGCTGCTTCTTGATCCTATTCAGGCCAGTCCACCCTGCTTCTTGCCTCTGCTGTATCTGCATTCTTCTTTCTCTAGTGCTCTTCTTCCAGCCAGCCTCTCCTCATCTGGCCCCCCCTGCTTCTTTCAGGGCCTATCCTTGTCTCTCCTATATCTGGGGCACATCTGCATGTTTGCACTTTCTCTCTCTCCACCCTCTGCTTCTTCTAGGTCTCTCTTCACCCAGTACCCCTCTTCCATACCCCTTAGAGCTATTTAACTACTTAGCAGGAACCAGCCACAGCTGTACATTATCCACATCAGCCAACCCACCATCCCTGGGGAAAGTCCACAACTGTGTATTATCAATGTTAATTAACCCACCTTCATTCTTCTATGATTCCTCTACAATTCTTCTACAGTGATGAAAGAATCTGACGGAGAGTTGAAGTTTGAGGGGAAAAAAATATCTGGTAGATGTTTAATAACCCATTCTAAAATCTACTGGCTCAGAGTGATCAACAGTGATAGCTTTGCAGGAGATGCATAGAAGCTCAAGGTAAAATGTAAAGGAAATGAATTCTGAAAAAAAGAAACAGAAAATCAGTAACATGTGGCCTTTACTTTTGAGTGATGAAGTAGAAGAAATTCACACCAAACTCAGCAACTCCTCCCAGACGACAGAAATGCATGCAAGTAGGATAAGTAAATCAAAGGAATAGGATTGCTTTACATGAGTCCTTCTAACCTGCCAAGTATGTATGCTACAGAGCTATATGGAGTTCTTTCAATTAAAGCTCAAGTAGTAGACTGTCAGCAGAACATCACTTTCTGACATTGATGTTACTGGTTTTAATTGATAGATATCTGTCAATAAGTTAATTCCAAGAGCACTTTCTGTGGTGCCGCTAGCAATAGTGTCAGTTTTCTGTCAACAGTCTAGCTGCCGAAATGGCACACACTTGTTAATTCTGGCAGCACTTTACGTGCCGGGAATATCTGAAACATATGGTCCCATCTGGTCCCCCCAGTTTTAAACAGGAATGATATAAGGCAATAGTTTGATGACAGACTTTTTATAAAGAATTTTGAGCCTTCAACACAGTGTTGTGAGCTGCTTAGATGATATTCTTTTTTTGAAGTCAGTAACAGATGTGCAATGAAATAGCAAGGTTTATTCTGCCTGGTCAATCTGTGAGCAAAATATCCCTCTGCAATCTTTTTTCAGAGATGCAATGATGGAGACACCCTCACTTTTTTAATCTCTACCCTCTTTGCAGCATGAAAAAGCATCAGGATTTTAAAATGAAGATGGAGAGCCATAACAAGATATATCTGCAGTCACAAGTTCTCGTTCACAGACTGCCTCTCAGGTTCTTTGCTCTGCAACAGCTTGAGCTATTCATCTAAGTAACCAACACACACTCACGTCCTGGGTGACTGTTATAACCACACAACTACTTTTTGCTTCAATGCCTGTTCATTGCCAATGTCCTTGGCAATGAAATGTAGATTAACTAAGCTTTTAATCATGCTCTTCTCAGGAGCTGAAAGGAATAATACCTTCAGTGTGAGGTGAGCTACCTTTCAGTTGTTATGACTTCCTCACCTATAACTGCTTAGCATCTCTGTGCTAGATGGGGTTAAATGTGCTTAAGACAGCCAGTGGAGCTGAAGCTATGCAGCGTCTTGTGGAAGAAGATTAATAGCATATGTTATTGAGTCATATATTGTAATCATATAGTTATATGAATCCTCCTGGGGTCTCTCTCATCCCAGTCTGATAGAAGGGAGGCTGCAGCAGGTCTGTGTTCTCTATATGGCAGCAGTAAGGTTGAGCACGTGTTACTAGCTGATGCATGTGCACACACACACATGCATATATGGCCATACACCCAGACCAGCACAGAAAGAGGTCAGTGCCTTTATCAGCACACACATGAACACCCACAGCACTCACACAGACATGAACATCACAGATGGCCTCATCCTATTCTCTTTCCCAGGGTGGCTGGGATTGCAGTCAGGATATATGCATACCCTCACTTGTGATTCACAAATACACATCTGTGGGTTTCTTGAATACTAACACAGTTTTTAAATATATCCAATATCCTTCGCCTACTCACACACACAGACTGATGCTTTGGATGTTTCCCCGTACTGATCTCTTCCTACTCACCAACTGGTCTAACCTGAAGTTCATGAACAGTTAGCACACACAGCCACATGGAGTGACCCACACAGAAAACGGAATGGATTTAATAAGAATTTACAACAGGCTGTGGTAATCAACTACCAGGTTTGGCAGGCTTTTGCCTACTTGCCGTTTTTATTTCCATTTTTCTCCCTGACCCAGCTTTATCCCTACCTTCCTCTGCTTTTGAACCTTCCCCTAAATGTTTTGCAAATTCTCACAGTCCTCTAAAGACACCCCACAGTTTTATTCCGTCTTGAAATTCCCTCTGCTCCATCTCAAAATCCTCTTCTGTCTGCATCCCAAAATAAGCCCTGTAACCCTTTGGAAAACAACCCCCCTCAGTTTTTATGGTGTTTCAGGAAAAGAAATTCTTTCCTTGAGTCATCTTGGAAGGTAGGACAAGGGACAATTATCTAATTGTTCTTTGACAATTTTAAGAGTAGCTGGCTTAGTATGCTCCATATTCACTGATCATGTTACTTATTGTGTGCCTTGGTCTGTCATAGTTCCTTTGATGCTCGCTGAGCCTTTGTTTTCACTTTAATTAGTTTTTGAAACACATAACTTAGTAAACCCAGGTAATCTTATCTGTCATTACACAGATATAAAGAAATATACATATTGTATTCTAAACTGTTATCAACATGAGGATCATTCTGTTTTCTACATTGTAATCACAATTTTCCAAGAACTCTTTGTCTTAAAATGTTGAAGAAATTTTGAAAATCTTGTCCATGTAAAATTAAGAAATATAAATTACAAAATTCATGCATTTTGCTTTGAGTTTGATTTGTATTAGTTTTATTTATCAATACAATCTCCTATATAAATCACTTCCTTTTGTAATCACAATGCACATAAAATAGATCTGTCTGTAAAATACTTTTATCATCTCTACATCGAAGAAGATAGAATGATAGAACCAAAATGACTTGCTTAAAAAAATACACAAAAAAAAATTTATTTGTGCGGCTGCTAAAATTTTTCGTAAGGCTGCTGAAATACAATACAAATACAAGACTGTGACTGCACAAGTTCAATATGTAACGGGTAGAATAATGTATGAATTTAGAGAGTCAAGCAGAAGACCACAGCACAAATGACTGCCATATATCAAAACACTCTTCTCATGACCACTGTATATCATCTTGAAGCTCTCTTTCCCTTACACACTAATTATGTAATAAGAGCAAACTTTGGTTAGGATGGAAAGGCAGTCTTTATCTTGCAAGCCTGACAAATCAGTCAACTTGTTTTTAAGAGAGTCTTAATTCAAAAATCTTTCAGCACATGCTTTTTTAATTTATGCAGTGCTTCAGGATTCATAGACAGAAAAGACTGCAGTGTGATCCCCTGTGAATAACTGATATGCTCACACGCATTTAGGTCGATGAAAACTCTGTAGAATTTATGATGGCATAAACAAAGTTGACTAAATTTAGCTGAATCATCACTTCATTAGGTATTCCTTTTTTTTTTTTCCTACATCAGATGTAAATGAATACAGGCATTTAAAAAAATATTTCTTACTTTTCCTAGACACTTGACATTGACATGTAGACATTGAATTTCATGCTCAATATTTTTGTCTGATACAACTGTTGTGGTTTCCACTGGATAGGTACAGTCTTTGGAGGCTTAAGAAAAAGAAAAAAGGTTACAGCAATGTTTTTAAAAAGAAAAGATTTTGTCTATAAGGTTATATCTAAATGATGCCCTTTACACTTAATATTCAGTGTCAGACTTCGACTGCAGAATTCTGTTCAAAATTGTCTAAATTTTGTCCTGTATGTATAGGTACCTGTAGGTATGCCACATATCTAAATCCCCATGGAGTCAATGCATGTAAAATTATTACAATCGGTGTAACTTAGAACCCTGCCAGAAGTTGACCCTAAAGTAAATACCAAGATCTTTGATTCGGTTGCCTACATATAGGCACTTAATTCTGTATGACATACTCTAGAACAACCAAGACATCCTTGGGAATCTGCTGGATCTAGCACTGAACAATTGTTATGCTTTAGGATCAGCAATTAGCAGAAAATATGCCTTAAAATATGTCAAATTCCACTAAACATTCATGTGTGGACAACTGAACACAGCCTCAGATCTCTCTTGACTGCTATAGTCACCATGTCTATAGACAGTGATGCATGGGCAGCTACATTTAGCTGTCTTGATTTCTGAATTGAATTCTTCACTGATTATAGTGAGTAATGCAGTGAGTTCTTCCTACAGGACTTTCTATAAGGTGGTCTAGTCATACTGCAACCATTTATTTTTGGTATTTTGGATTATATACAAATAATGGAATTCAATATAGTTAGGGATCACCATCAAATCTACTGTTTGTGAAACTAGATTCACAAAGTTATCTTGAGTTTTTCAGTTGCCATTTGAGATTCCTGTGTTTATAACTTAGATTCACAAAATCCTTTTCAGCTACTATTAAATTTTAGAAGCAGCAGAAGGTATCCAGTTTCAAAATACTGGATGGAAGTCACATAAACACTTTGCTTTTGATGGTGTACAACGGCTTCATGCCTACCTCTTCAAAATTACAAACATCAGTATTTTTTCTGCCCAAATCTACTGAAGGATCAGTTCAGAAAGATTCTCAGAACATCCATGGCTAACAGGATCTACACAGACAACTGGAGTGAAGGTGACCCATATTGGAACTGTTTGACCAATATACTCAATGTTTAAAATAATGTTGGATATCCTGCTTCATTCCTGTCTTGAGCCTACCGGGAGTCAAACCCCCACCACACATCTCTGAAAGATCACTAACCACTTCTTTTTGCAGCACTGAAGAAGATATTTAAAACCTATTTTGCACTTATTTTGCTAAATATCTATCAAAACCTGTTGAGATAGTTGCCTATTTCCAGTGCTGGATTGTGGGTTCTGTTTTTAGATGCCTCTCCCCTTACAGATTCATAAATTAGTGAGATTTTGCAGTAGTCAGTATTGCACAGTATAAATCCCTTTTCTTTCATTTGCCTGAAGTTTTCTTTTGTAAATAGATCAATTACATAATTTAGTTTGGTTTAGTATTATGTCAGATAATTAGGCACTGGAGAAGCCATTTAACACCATTTCCCCTCTCCAAATCAGTGCAGTATGTCCTATTGAGCTCTTCACAGCATCTTTCCAGCTATAAACTATTCTTTCTTTTGTTATACTTGTAAGATTAATTCATTTCAATATGCCTAACTATCCTTTTATGAAAACTATTCTGAATAGTATTTACATATCTAGAACTGAAAAATTAAAGACAAATAACTTTTCTAATTAAAATTCTTATGCTACTTAGGAAAATAAATTCTAAGGAAACTTCTAAAGAACTACATATACTTGTTTGCATATCTTGGAAGTATGCCTGTGCTTTGATATAAAGGATGCACAAGAACTTGAATAGATGGGGTTTTCCTAAGAGTATTAGCTTTATTTTCCCCAAATAAAACTAGTTTTTAATTCTTCACAGAATAATTGACATAACTTGAGTTTTAGTCCGTAATCCTTTTAGTCTTTTTTTCTCTCTTGCAGCCCAATACTTGGTAGAATTATACTGAAAATATTATGAATGAGCAATTTCTGTATTCAGAAGCAGTTTCTCAAGCCAAAAAAAAAAAAAAAAAAAAAAAAAAAAAAAAAAAAAGGTTTTTAATCTATGGCATAATGTAGAAAACAGAGAAAGAGCTTAAATCACTCAGTGTGTGAATGACATATTGGTGACTTTTGTAATACACTAATGGTTACACATTTATTAAACTAAGACTAAATTACCAAAATACATCTCAAACAAATCTGTAGGGGGTTAGTGTAACATGCGAAGTGTTTCTAATTTTCTTTAATCAGCATGCGAGGAATAGACAAATTGCTCTAAGAAAACACATTCAACGACTGGTAAAACTCATTTTGGAAGAGAGCATGTTGACTGACAGGAGGGAGGGAAAACAATGGTTATCTTTTTTTACAATCAACTTCCATAATGCTTCTTAAAATGCAGAAGGGAAGAGAGTAATGTTTTTCCTCATTGTTACAAATGTACATATAAAGAGATTCAAGAGTTCTACAGGGCTCCTGACTTGTCATGAATATATATTGCAAATTCATATGTATTTGTAAAGGCACATAGAGATTGAAAAGATTCCTCTTAGAAGCTTAACATTTGAGTTATGACAAGTGAAACACTCCAAAGAAGATAGCTCCTTATAGATCCATACAGATTCTGTATGAAGGACTGGACTAGTAGCTCAAAAAACCCCAGGAGCTAGCTTGATTCAGATTCCACTGAAATATGTCAGAATGCCTGGTATACACTGGGTCTTAATTGCAGCTGGGTTTGACTCTGATAAGGAAAAGCAAACTCAGACAATTCATAGATAAAATTTTAAAAAAATATGTTATGACTGTGAATAAAGACATCATAGAAATATTTAGGTTGGGAAAGACCTTTGGGATTATCAAGTCCAACTGTTAACTCAGGACTGCCAAATCCACCCCTAAACCATGTCCCTAAGCACCACATCTACATGTCTTTTACATACCTCCAGGGATGGTGACTCAACCACTTCCCTGGGCAGGAATCTAATATCCAATCTAAACCTCCCCTGGTGCAAGGGGCCATTTCCTCTTATCCTATCGCTTCCTACTTGGCTTAACAGACCAACAACCACCTCACCAAAAACTTCCTTTCAGGTACTTGTGGAGAGAAATCTAATCTAATCTAATCTAATCTAATCTAATCTAATAATTTTAATAAAACTTTTATATTCCCTGGTGCTCTAGTGGTTAGGATTTAGCACTCTCACTGCTGTAGCCCTGGTTTGATTCCGAGTCAGGGAAACAGTCCTTTGTGGAGCCTGGTGTGTGTGGCATATAAGGCACACATAATGGGTTACAACCCCTTCTATCTAATTCTCAAAACTGAAGTCGCTTCTTGCCAACAATTAAAATTTATACTGCATACTTAAACCATGTTTATATCCAACATACAGATTTATACATTCTTGTTAACTACTATCCCCTGTACCTTTTAGCAGATAGTATTCTCCCATTCCATGGACTTTCACCACTCCCTGAAATGTTTATAAGAGCAGTCTATGACTTGGGCCCCATCTGCCAGGATGGGTGATTAGCAAGAGAGAAGCATCATGTTCAGGTGTAGGGTTCCAACACCTGCTTGGTTTGGGTCTGCTTGCCTTGTTCCTTGCAAAGCTCACTCTGCATCAGTTCAGGTCATTCCTGCTACATTACTTTCTTCAACATACAACTCACATCACAGACTATTTTCCCTCCAAGGTTAAATTTTCTTGAGGCACATACTGGATCTTCCCATCCTTCTGCATTAGCCACCGAGTACACCCAGGTCCTTGGGAGAAAAAAGTCAATCCCATAAATGGATTTGACTATTCTCAAGGGAGGAACAACCCACACCACCTTCCCCAGCCACTTCCATATGTGCATGCACTTGTGCTGTTTTTGGCTGGGACAGAGTCAATTTTCTTCACAGTAGCTAGTATGGTGCTATGTTTTGAATTTGTGCTGAAAACAGTGTTGATGATACAGACATGTTTTAACTGTTGCTGAGCAGTGCTTACACAGAGTCAAGGTCTTTTCTGCTCCTCACACCACCTCATCAGTGAGGAGGTTGGGGGTGCACAAGAAGCTGGGAGGGGACACAGCTGGGACAGCTGAGACCAACTGACCAAAGGGCTATTCCGTACCATATGATGTCATGTTCAGCAATAAAAGAAGGGGGAAGAAGAAGGAGGGGGATGATGTTTGGCATTATGGCATTTGTCTTCCCAAGTAACTGTTACATGTGATGGAGCCCTGCTTTCTTGGGGATGGCTGAACACCTGCCTGCCAATGGGAAATAGTGGATTAATTCCTAATTTTGCTGTGCTTGTGCACATAGCTTTTGCTTTACCCTTTAAGCTGCCTTTATATCAGCCCAGTTTCCTCACTTTTACCTTTCCAATTCTCTCCCCCATCCCACCAGGGGGGAGTGAACAAATGACTGTGTGGTGCTTCGTTGCCTACTGGGATTAAACCATGACAACACTACAGGGACCTTATCTCCTCCCACAGTATATAGGGGTTTTGTTTGGGCAGGACCAGGATTGTTGACAGATCCTCTGGTGTTAATCAGCCAAGTGGCTTCTGCTAAATTTATGTCCCAGTGCTTCCGTGTCCCATTGTCCAATGTTTTCAACATAGTCTTTAACAGTCCATTATGTCTCTCAATTTTCCCAGAAGCTCATGGGTAATAGGGGATGTGATACACCCAGTCAATGCCACGTTTCTTGGTCCAGGAGGTTTTGAGTTTATTTTGGAAATGAGTTCCACTGTCTGACTCAATTCTTTCTGGGGTACCATGTCACCACAAATTTACCTTTCAAGGCCTAAGATGGTGTTTTGAGCAGTAGCATAGTTTACAGGATATGTTTCTAGCCACCCTGTGGAGCCTTCCACCATGGTGAGTATGTGTCTTCATGACAGTGGTCCAATACAGTCAGTTTGCCAGGCCTTGCCATAACAAAAAATCTACCCACCACCCTCTATTTCAGGGAGACTTTACTCATGTGGTTCACTTGATTACAGCATGTTTCACATTCAAGGGTAACTTGTGTGATGGTGTTCATGGTCAGGTCTGCTCCTGAATCATGAGGCCATCAGTATGTTGCATCTCTACCTGGATGTCCCAATGTTTCATGGGCCCATCGAGCCCATGGTCCTGGGCTCACTCATGCTCCTGGTCCAGGTCCACCTAAGCCACTTCAATTTTGACAGCCTTGTCTATTTGACAGCCTTGCTCTGTTCTTTTTTTTGATGTTCTTTAGTGGCATGTTTTTTGGGCATGTGAGCACCTACATGACGTACCTTCAGAAGTACATAATGATATGTCATGGTACATAATAATAAACAGTATTCTAGTGAACAGTTAGGTACACTTCCTATTTTTCATTTCTGCCTACTTTTCTTGATCTGCTGTAAAACTACCATTCAGAAGACAAACTGACCTTGCCCATTTTATCATGTTTGTGCTTCAAGACCTCTTTGTAGATGGCTTGCAGGCAAGAACCATTTAAAATAAAGGAATTAAATGTCAGTTTTCATGCTTCAGCAGTTCCTATTCCACATTGTGCAGCAAACTATGTCAAGATGAAACTCAGCCTTGAACTGAGCCTTAGGTTCTGAGATTAAGGCTTGAACTGTGCTATGACATTGTGAGAACTGTCTACATGGAAGTGGGCCCCATCTTTTTTTTTTTTTTTTTTTGTTCCTGAACCCTACAACGTAGGATGATTTTCCAACATATCATCACATTCAATATTCTTCTGCTTTTATGACATAATCATGTTACATTTTATGTTACATCTTTGCTAAAGATGTACTGTCATGATTCAGTTGGTCTTTATCATCATTAGTTCATGCTTTATTCTGTAATCCTTGGTGGTTTACTTGTAACTGGAATAAATGAGACCAGCTCCTTTTTCAGCACTCAGTTCACTGACCAGCAAATTTTATTCCTTTAAATTTTTGAACAATACTACCTAAGCATCTAGTTTTCCTATTCCTTTGTGCAATTCATAGCATTGGATGAAATTGCGTATTTTTACTTCTGTACTTACTGTCATATTTTAAAAACTTAAGATTTAAACAAAAATGTCTATTTTCTGTTGGTTTCTCCATTCATGATACTAGTCCATTTCTGCAATTCTATCATGGCACAATGGTAGAGATAATCCATGTAACTAGATTGACCTGAACAAAGTCTTTTGTACTAATAGCTTGTTAACTTTTTTATGTTATCTCAGTTATTGTCATTCATACAATTGAATACCTCTTGCAAACTTTTCTTTCTTAAACACCGTGGCTACAAACAAATTCATCAGCACCTGTTTTGCTTTAACTTTCCTAATAGTTATGATATTTGTTTTGTTATGTTTTAAGTTTCTTTTTAACTTGAAACCTTTCATGCTTGTTCAATGGAGATAACTTTTCCTTTTTAGGGTTTTGTCTATATACTGCATATAGCAATTGAGGGAGGAGTTACAGTGTCCACAAATCTTTGAGCTTTCCATTGTCACTCCAAATTCCATAGTTTCTCCACTTCTGTGAGTAAAGCCATTCTCAACAGCAAGAGTAGTACTTGACATTACTACCTGTCTTCTATTGCTATTTTAAGCCACTGTACAATTTATTTGGAAATATTTTGCATACCATTCATAGAATAACAGATATAACGTGAACATTCTGCTGTCCTTTATATGACTAGGTAATTCTGTACTTTCTCCTGTACTTGTCCATTATTCTTCCATAAAGTATTCAGGTGAAGAGCAGCAAAGCATATAGTCAATGATGACTACCAGTTTATTCTCAAGCTTTCTATAGGATTCAAAATACATAATCTTTCTCCTCTGAAATGTCGTATTTACTTTTTGTTGCTTGTCTCCAGTTTCTTCCACTGTAGATAATAATATGGCTAAGAATTCTTTGGTACTGTCAATAAAGCTGTGCTGTGACAGTAATTGCAGTTTGACCAGTACTTTTTCTTCAGCAGTTAGACAACTAAAAACACTGTAGTTACTACTTTCTCTTCTTTTCAAGCATTGTTTCAGAAATGATGCAGTCATATTTTGATCAACTTTAGAATTTTGTAACACTTTATTAATAACAGATTAATTCAGCTTCTTAGTAGCATTTGCAGTTTTCTTTGTAGTGCATAATTCTTTGCAGATAAAAAGATTTGGGGAGCAATGCAATGTCTATGAAGACAAGCCTGATCTATTCAGCATCTCTTGAAAATATGCCAATTTTATATATTAATCATCAGTGTAAACATTCCTTTTGATGGTAATGATCACTTGCTTAGCCATGTATAATTTTTTGATGTTTCTGTTACTTTAATATTAACTTTTAAGGCTGCATCTTCTGACTCATTAACTTGGTGATTCCATTTCCCTTCACTATTATATCTGTGCACTGAGCTTGAGAGATTCCATTTTTTGTCTCCTTCATTATTTTTCACATGTCTGAATTATGTTTTCCAGAAACATTATATCTTGTCAGTTTTTAACCTTTTTCTCTCTGATTAATATTTGTCTTTGTCTTAACAAATTGATAAGCTTAAATTTCTTCTTTTCTTGCTAGTATCATGTTATGATTTTCTCTCCTGGAGCATATGATGTCTGCTATAAAAAGCACCACTGTATGTCACTCATTTCATGTAACTATACATTTTTCAATTGTGACATCCATCTTCTCCAGTCTCAGTAGGCTCATTCTTCTTTACTGTCTGTCCCTCGGACTGCCTCTTTTACATCTTTATGAGCACATTTGTGAGAGTCTTCAGTCCCTACAAGAATAGTTACCATATTTTCATGATATAAATATGCATTTTATAAAACCATCAATGTGTAGAAGAGTTAATTATTGGTTTTTATGAAATCTACTTATTATTCAATGCTTATTCATATGCATTATGTTATAAGAAATCAAGTACACTGACTAAGCCATTTCTCTGGTACATTGTAACAAATAAGGTATATAAAATGTTTTTTGCAAGCAGCAGTCTATTTTAAGTCATTATCTAGAAGCTGGCTTTTTTTTAACACTTGGATGTCAAAATTGAAGCTACCCATCGCTTTGTTCCAAGTTTTCCACACTATGATAATAGGGCAGTATGTGTGCAATAAGAGCTCACACAGTTCATACAAAAACCACAAAACATTTCATTAAGATAGAATATCAGAAGGTAAACCAGCTGTTAAGAGATGGCCCTGGAACTGACCCCAAAAATCAGAAGACTGAAAAAGATCAAGGCAATTATTAAACTATGTGGTTCACTAGTCAAGACATTTCACCAACAGATTGTAAACCTAATAAAATGCATATGGAGCTACGGTCAGGTGTAAATTTATCACAGCTCACCTGCCATATGTGGCTTTTCTGAGCCACTCTGTGGAACCAAAATATTCAAACCCTGCCTATAAGCACCTATGTCACAGTAGGTGCTTCTCATCAGATCAGATTTGTTTTAGCATGTTGCTATTCTGAAATTACAAGTATTTAAACTATTCATATAAAGCAAAAATTTAAGTTTCTGTCTAAGGTTTACATATTTATTCTGTTTCCATCACTGTAATACTCCAAGTACCTCACTGGTGCATGAAACATCCAATACGAATATACATCTTGCCATCTCAAATAGCTTATTGAAGGTTGTGCCTCAAATTAAAGTAATTATACTTTACCTAAGTTCTTATATTGTGATTAGATGCCTATCTGAGGTGTAACATCCAGGAAATGTGTCACTGGTGTCATAAGAAATACATCAGCATTTTCAGTCTGTGCTTTTTTCAACAATAAACGCTGACTGAAGAACAGGCCAGTGACAAAGAAGCTTTATGGACCCTTTGCTTACCCTGAAGGGCAAAATGTGGCATGTAAGAGGACTGATCATTGCCTTGGTGTTGCACTGCTGTTCTCTGGGAACAGTTAGCCATTTTTTTCCTTGACATTTACACCTCTCTTCAAATACACAACCTCTTACATATGTATTTATAAACACATGTAAAGAAAGACTAGCATATGACAGACTAAACTGACACCATGTGATATACAAATCATGAAGCTTATAATAAAATTTTATGTATTTCTTTTCATTTAATAAGCCAGTTTATTGAAGTAAATTTGTCATAAGAGTAAATGGGTGTCTGCATAAGAGTCTCAAAAATAGCTGGAGCTCAATCCAGGTAAAGGGATTCTTGCAGAAATTAGATTAATCGTTGAGGGCTAAAACCTTCATCTGTAAAAGCAGAAATATGCATCTTTCAACCAGTGTTTCAGAAGTATAGTTGTGTTTGGAATTTTTTTGGGAAAAAAGGTTGCTTTATTCAAAATGCTGTTGTTTGCCCATATGTCAAACATGCAGAATTGCTCAGAAGTAAAGATCTTATAATACCCACTGAAAATTAGTTGTGATGAAATTTCCAAGATCCTTTAAAAGGGCCATACTGATTTCAAACTTCTGTAATCAGATCTAGATACTTTTAAAGATATATGATAGGTTTCATGTTTTTTAAAAGATCTTGTATAAGCTTTATACCAATGATGGGCTTTTAATACAAGACAATCATTGGGATTTTCAGAAGGAGCTAAGTAATGTAAGGTTGAAAGACCCTATAGAAAGGAGGGATTTTAATTTACTATTTGCTTTTCTCATTTCTGCTGCAAGACACGTTGAAGAAACAAATGGTTGAAGTAAGTAAGAAATGAGCAATCCCCATAAAAAACAAAGGCTGTTAAAATATAGTACTTACATATGGTACAATATGCAAGGGGTAAAGACAGAAATAGGTATAAGCATTTCCATATTGCCTATAATAGCAAGTGCATACATTTCACTGCTATTGCCTAAATATTAAAATTTCACAACAGTAATATTAATAAAATGGTTCCTTCATGATTGAAAACAATTGTAGATTCAATGAACAAAATGTGTTGCTAAATAAAGTTAACTTTATTAAAAGAACCTCTGACTTGTAGTTCTGTTTCCACATGCATTATGAAGCCAGAATAACCAGGTTTTACTCAGTAAGCACAGATCACCGTACAGTATTTTCATGCTATGGAATATCTGAGAACGTTTGCCTTTTTCTAGAGATCCTTTGCTGGTTCCCTTTATATGTGGCTGGCTTGCTTATTTCAATTACTTATTGCCTCCTTGTTATATATTTAGTATAATATTAATAATAAATTTTGCTTGTAACATGTTTTCATAAATTAGCAGGTTTGTTATATCTCTTCAAAGAAGTGGAAATCTTGTCTTTATACAAGGCCTTTTTCAAGGTATAAACAACTCTAAACTATTGCAATATATATCTTTGTCAAGTCTCCTTTTCAGATTTCTTCTCTTTTATTATCTTATCAATTATTTGTCTCAATATTTTCTGTGTATTTCTGTGTTCATGTACCTGACTGATACAGAATTCCACAAGTAGCTAGCTAGGTTTAAATAAATGGATTCAAATAAATCAAAGTAATCACAAATTCATGTTACTTCAAAAGTCTTGAAGTCAAACAGAAATATGCTAATAATATTTGAAAATACTACATTTTTACAATTACATTAATGATAAAAATATCTTTATTTAAAAAATTTGTAGACTCCAGGAGTAAAATATGTTATAAAGAAAATGTTAGTAAACTTCTCATTTTAAATCTAAAGAAAACAAATACTTAGTAATATATTTTACAAAAGAATTGTAAGAAATACGTTGTAGTAGCCTTATTTACACAGAGATGGTATATCTAATTCCAGCTTCTTCAGGTGGTATGCAGATTGAATGCAGAAACATAATACTGCAAGACAACATTTAAAGAGATTTCAAGTATGCTGTACGGCTTAGACAAATAAGTAAGATTTTTTCCAAGATGCTATAAATTAATCAAACTAGAAAAAGAAATAGTTTCTCTATGTTTTTCAAAAGAAAAATAATTCTGTTACTTTTTTATGTTATTGATAGAATTTTCCTGTATGAAAAAGTAGATTTTTTACTACCTTGAAACTTGAAATGAAATATTAATTTTACCTGAAATAGGAAATTTGTTTTCCTAGGAGATATACAGAAAAGTCCTCATTTGAAACCTTTACAAGTAAAATAAACTCTCAATAAATGAAGAACATATTTTAATTTGTAACGAGTTAAGTTTAGGCTGCAAAATACATACTAGAATGCAAAAGCAATGGTTTCCAACTTCTCTTTAACTAAAATTTGGTCTAAACCCCTATAATATTGAGCTAATTTGTATAGTTATCTGCCATCACTTGAATTTTTTTTAATCCATTTCAGTATCTGAATTATGGTTAATTTATTTACTAAAACAATAACAATGGCTTCAAAATAAAAGATTCCTAATCATAGAGTTCAGTACACATTTCATTACATTTTATTTTTTAATAGTGTCAGTATAAAAGATGACTGCCCTATGGTGTTGCACTGATAATAAAATCAGGTTACAAAGTGTGAGCCTTCTAACTCAGCAACACTAATCTGAGGTGAACTGACTAGTGTAATATCAATCAAAACTTCATAAGATTTCACCTCTTTTTATATTTAACAAATGAGACACAGTTTAAATTTCTTTAGCTTTTCAGGCAGTTTGAGACATACGTTTGAAATCTTTCTCCTAGAGATGGGGAATCTAAATTTAGACTTAATTCCCCACTCTATCCTCAGGTAAAAATCCTATTGTTTGACTCAGTATTTGTACCAAGCTTTTAAAATATATTTACTGATACTGATAATTAACTCAGAGTAGATCATCTGTAAGAGCACTATGAACCTCTATGGTACTTTGAAAGCTTTGCAATTTGTAGACGTAAATTTCCTTGTATGTGTATGTAAGGCTCTACTCAAAGCTTTATCAAATGCAATGTTAAAATTCACACTAACTTCAGCAAAAATTGAGGAACACTCACAAAAAGATCCAGATGAGCAAGAGTACATTTGGCATTAGGTAAGTGAATAGCACCATTGAATACAGAAGAAATTATTCTCATTCTTAAAATGACTATGCGCTTGAAGAAACAGCCTTTATGTTTTTTTAATACTCTGTAGGGTTTTGAACAGCAAACAAAATGAAGCCATTCTGAAATAAAGCACTGAAGGAATGAACTTGGAGAAGCATGCAGATGTACATCAGACCTCAATACATTGTCATACCTTGCCAAATATATGGAGCTTCTTCCTGAAAAGCTTCCTCCTGAAAGAGACTGAGAACAGCTTTTCAGAGGGGCTCCGCCGGCGTCAGTTATATCAATCTTTAATGTCAGACTTGTTCAGCCAAGCTAATATAACAGCATACACAGACACTCCAGAAAACAAGCAAGAGTTCATTCATTCACAGGGTCTCCAGCCCTGATAGTTCATCACTGTCTGCTAGAGTTGCACTTCTGTGCTGTTATTATTTCTCCCTAAATGACAGGATATACACATACCACAAAAGATTTAGTACAACTTCTCCTGTTCCTTTGTGTTGCGATGCCTTTCTTGACAGCACATACTTGTGACAAATAGCACTCAGTGTCTTAGGATGTACTTATAGATCAATATAAACTTTTACTTCTTGAAAAAAATGTACTGTAAATAGTACACATGCATAGCAACATTACAAGTGATTTCCAGGCAAAAGGAGCTTTGTAACATCCTTTAATTAAATAAAAAAAGAAAACAGTCTCTTCCAGTTGAATTATTTTCACAATCTTTATTATTTGTCTGGAATATAAATAAACTTACATTGCAAGCTGTAGAGTGGGAGGAGAGAAAGAATAAAACAACAGCTGTAACCAGTTACTGGAAACTTCTTCAGATTACTCCTTGGATATGTTTATGCAATTTTGCATGTCCTCAGCCTTATTAGATGAATATATGTTCTTGAAGGTGTCACTACTGCATATATCTAATAATGAGGTACAGGCCCATGATGCCTTGAGTACTCAGATTTATGATCAAGGAATCAAGAGGCTAAAGCAAGCCAAGACTCTTCTTGTCATTCAGCAAAAAAGCAAACACAACTCCAGGGCACACAGCAGCTCAATAATTGATGCCACTGAGGAGGCACCTGAATCTGCTAAGATCATCTACAGCCTTCATATCTGAGTATGCCTGAATGGGAACAGAAAAGAGAGCTGGCAAAATCCCTAGGTTGTTTGACAACATTGGATTTGCCTTTTATGAAAAGCATGCACAGGGGCAACTAGCAGGACTGTCCCAGCTCTCAATAATTAAGAAAAGATGGTGATAACGACATGAGAAACAGCAGTTCTTAATGAAATAATAGAGGCTTGTACTCTTGGAAAACAACAGTATCTACTTAAATCAGGGTGTTTTCCAATAAAACCTATAGCATTAATGTGCAATAGTGCTGGCATAGAATCATTTAGGTTGGAAAAGACCTTTGAAATCAAGTCCAACCATTAACCCAGAATTGCCAAGTTCACCACTAAGCCATGTCCATAAGCACTGCATATACTCATTTTTTTAAATACCTCCATGGAAGGTGATTCCACCACCTCCTCAGGCAGCCCATTTAGATCCTTGACCGCCCTTTCAGTGAAGACATTTTTCCCAATATCTAATCTAAATCTCCCGTGGTGCAACTTCAGGCCATTTCCTCTTGTCTTGTTGCCAGTTACCTGGGAGAAGAGACTGACCCTCACCTGCCTACAGCCTCCTTTCAGGTATTTGCAGAGAGCGATAAGGTCTCCCTTGAGCCTCCTTTTCTCCAGACTAAACAACCCCAACTCTTCATAAGACTTGTCCTCTAGATCCTTCACCAGCTTTGCTGAGCTTTTCTGGACATGCTCCAGCACCTTTTCATCCCTCTTGACGTGAAAGGCCCTTCCATGGCACCAAGGAGCCTGTAGTTCCCTATATCCTCCTTCCTGCCTTTCTTGTAGATGGACATCACATTGGTTAAACTCCAATCATCTGGGACCTCTCCAGTTAGCCAGAACTGTTGATAGAGCTTTTCCACCAGCTCCCTCAGTGCCCTTGGGTGGATGCCATCCAGCTCCATAGACTTGTGCACATGTAAGTGGAGCAGCAGGTCACTCTCCATTTCTTCCTGGGCTGTGGGGACTTCATTCTGCTCCTCCTTGTCCCTGTCTTCCAGCTCAGGGGGCTGAGTACCCAGAGGGAAGCTGGTCTTGCTATCAAAGACCGAGGCAAAGGAAGCATTGAGTACCTCAGTCTTTTCCTCAGCCTTTGTGGCAATGTTCCCCACCGCATCCAATAAAGGATGGAAATTACCCTTGGCCCTCCTTTTGTTTCTGATGCATTTGTAAAAACATGTTTTGTTATCTTTTACAGCAGTGGCCAGCCTGAGTTCTAGCTGGGCTTTCGCCTCTTTAACCTCTGCCCTGCATAACATTGCAACACCCTTATAGTCCTCCAGAGCTGCCTGCCCCTTCTTCCAAAGGTGGTAAACTCTCCTTTTTTTCCCTGAGTTCCAGCCACAGAAATCTCTCTGTTCAGCCATGGTGATCTTCTCCCCCGCTGGCTTGTCTTTGGGCACATGGGGATGATCTGCTCCTGTGCCTTTAAGACTACATTCTTGAAGAATGTCCACCCATCCTAGACCCCTCAGCCCTTCAGAACTATCTCCCAAGGCACTCTGTTGACTAGGGTCTTAAACAGGTCAAAGGTGGCCCTCCAGTAGGCCAACATAGCACTGCCCCCCCTCCTTACTGACATCTCCCTGACTGTCTGAAACAGAAAGGACTGGGATGTGAATCAGAACCAAAAAGTTTTTTATGATTTTTTTTTTAAAATACATAAAATACATACCATGTATGTACACATGCACACATATACATTTATTTCCTTGTATTGTTTCCTCTTATTTTTCCCATTTCCCAGAATATTCAGAAATTCTCTCAGTACAGTAAAAGACCTATTTAATAGTCTAATTATCCAGTGGAATACCAAAATAAGGTGATCTATCACCTGTATTTTTGTCAATTTCAACCAGAAAGTGCAAGAAAATAATAAATGTTTCATGCTTGTGGATTTTTGTTTTGCCACCTCTAGTCTAGCAAAAGGAGACAAGAAAAAAAAATCAGAGATCAACAAGAAGCCTCCCAATTACCATCTCTTTTCCATAGGGAGAATTAGCTTAATATCTTCCCTACTCCCAGCACAAACACATAATTAATATAACTACTTTTTGTCTCTAATACTGCACAATTTCGTAATCTTATTTGGACAAAGTAGAAATTCACACATTGTCCTGATGCAAGTAAAATGCAAATGAAGGCATGGTTGATCATCAGAGATCAGATGTAGAAGGCCATATGCTTATATAAGCCCGCATAAAATCACAGTGGATAGAAAGAGCAGTATTGCCAAAGGGATATTAAGGTAAATGCTACTTCAAAATCACAAAAGAAAAAACGATCAGCTGACATATATAATCACCCAAAGCAGTCACGGGGGACTCTACTCCTGCCTCAAAATCATGTATTATTTTGAGCTGCTCAGATACCAAGGTGTGATATAAAATGGCAAGTCCCTGAACACATGCTGTGGCATGCAAGGAACGATGATGGGATCTTTTCTCATTTTAACTCATAGTTCCAGTCCTAGTGCTTTTGTGCAGAAAGATTAGAGAAGCTGCCACAAGAAATCTGAAGCTGGAAGGATGGTCATTGCTCCATCACTCTGCCTGTAAAGCTGAACTCTTGACATCCAAGTCCAGCTTCACTGTTATTCACTTAATGCTCATACTGCAGAAATTTGAGTCAGGATCAGTCTAAGGACTCCTACCTCCTGCACTCATCTTAATCATCTCTTTTTCCCTGAGCTCTGTAACTGCAATGCGGGAAGTCAGTGCGTTTGTGTGTGTGGAGAGTTAGAGCCTTTACTTTTCTAGTGATATATAAAAATATCTTTTTTGTTGCTAAATAGTGTCACTGACTGGTTCTTCTGTCTCCTCCTGTGATCAGAAGCAATCAGTACACTGTTACTGTTACCTTAGAAAATACAGCATTGCTTCCTCTCTTGTCCTACTAGTAGCAATATGCATTGCTCTCACATCTACCAAAGATATAAGCAATTGCATGGTTTTTGGAGACTTGCACTGAAAGCATTTTCAGTGAAATTTCTGGCCTCTGAAAGAAGAGTTGTCAGCATTGATTTTCCCCATAGCAAAAGCTGTGAATATACAGCACCCTTAATGTTGCATTTGCTCAGTACCTTTGGCAGTTTGCTGCAGTGTTAGCCAGAGTGATGTATAACGTTGCTAGAGGGAACCAGAGTTCTCACAGAAATGATGAATTTTTAGCACAGGAAGTTTAAGGTTTTGAAATGCAATTTAACATTAGTTACCGGCTTCTGCTGACCCATTGTACTCTCTTGGAAAAGAAATAAAGCTCATAAGAATGCTACTTGTACTACAGGGAAAAGTAGTCCCCTGAAACAGGGAGCTAGCTTTGACTTTCAGTGCTCATATTTCATTTTCCCTCTTAAGCCAATCACCAAAGAAATTATTCCCCTGTCACTTTCAGTCACGTATTTCACATCACTTGAATTTTGCAGTGACAGGTGAAAAAATAAAAGAATGAACTATAAAAAAAGAAGAGGGCAGAGAGCTCTGAAGCAATTTGTTTTCTCAACCTAACAAGTCAGCACAGAATTTAAGGCAATTACAAAAGAGCATATTGGTTTGTAGTTCTATAAAAGCGGAATAAGTATGTTCTCTGTTTCAATTTTCATGTGTTTTAAGTCTGGATAGAAGAGTTTTACTTGTTTGGATCTTGAGGAATGAAACTGGTTTTCCTCTATTTGTGTCTTGCTGTTACCCACCTTTCATCTCCCACTTCCCTTCTGCTAGCTTTTCACTGCAACCTAACACAAAGAATATGTGGCAGAAAAAATTACTGGTATAGCCACACAAAAATTAGGCAGTGACCAGATGTCATCCCCACTGCTCAGTCTTTCCAGTTCACCCTGATATTGTCTTTGGTTTTGCTTTATTAAGGGAGACAAAGTTATAAAAGCTTCTTAGGGAAAGGGTAAATAACATCTGACTTGAATTGGATAGTAGGAAAGGACTCAAAACATCAGAAAGGACTGCTCTGTTCATTTCTTCTGAAGAATCTGAGGAAGAAAAATAAAAATGTCAAAAATACTTATGTGGCAGATGTGTTTTTCTACAGACAACGTTGTAGAACAGTATTTTTGAAAAGGACACTATACGGGTTTTTTAAATTATACATATTACATATAACTACACAAACATACATATAATTATTTATTTGCAGTGCCAAAACAGGTACTTGACAATTCAACTGCATTACATTCACTTCTAGTTGTCTAGATCAGATTACAAGCAGGTGCCAGATGCTTCAAGTTCCAGTTGTGGTTGGGCAAATGATGGAATACTATTATTTTTCTACAGATAAAATGAATTTTTCTTTTGAAATTTTAATCTATACTTTCCAATTAAGTTTAGATGTAAGGGCTGTTTCATATCCTTCCTAAATAAGTATTTGTTTTTGTTGACTTGATTAACGAAACATGTCTCGCATGAACAATGTGTCCACCAGGCAAATGGGATGAGGAGTGGAGATGGTGAGACACACCTGCACTTCTGCTAGACACTCACACAACATGCACAACATTCAAATCAGCTTAGCACCATGTGAAAACAGATATATAAATCTTAAACTAATAAATAGCTGGCTAATTACTAGAGCTCAAAATATAATGGGAATGAAACATCCATATTGTGTGCTTCCCAAAGGCAGCGTAGGGTTTAGTTGCTTGCCAAAGCCTCTTTTTACAAATGAATGGAAAAAGGACATAGGGCAATGCTTAATAAATATAGGACAAAGCCTGTTTGGCCACTGAGTCAAGATACGAAATGCTGCAGAAATAAAGACAGGCTTTATCAGTTACAAACTTGTCACAGTCAAATGCCTCACAATATTCATGTCAAAATAAAGGAGCAGGTTACAGAACTGCAGTGAAGAGGCCATGGTAGATAATTGTTAAACTTGAGTGTGAAGCAAAGTCCAAGGGTATAGCATAAGATAAACACTTACTTTTACATACGCTGGTAAATAAGGAGATTTTACTTCAGGATAGCCTCTACTACCAAAAGAGAAATCTAGTTCCATCTCTGAAGTGTTAATAACATCCTACTCCTCCGCTGGTGTTAATGATGTAAGGAATCCTAGCCAGGCAGCATTGATATCATTCTGTTTCAGCATGCCAGGATCTGTGTTCATTGAAACAAAACTATTAATCGTTGCTATGCCTATGCTTCTGTGCATTTTATAGTTCACTGAAACAAAGTAGCATATGGTGGATAATGTTTTCCAATTACTTTAGCTAAACAGTATAAAATAAATGTAAAAGATGGTGCTTCATGTTGCTGGACAAAACACACCCCCATTTACAGAAAATCTGAGAAGAAATAAATCCTCGGAAAGATGTTCTAATATAATTGATTAAAAAATTCTGTGGCTTAAGATAACCTGTTCTGCATCCTCTGATAAGAGGCTATTACTTACTTCTGGTCCCAAGACTACACCCTTATACAAAGACATTTTCACACCCTCTACTGGGTTAGGTTGTCTCCTGACATCTCTTTGTTATTGCAGCATTGATTAGGAATGAATTCTGCGTCACGAATATTCACCAACTACTAAGAGCAATCTTGAATACCTGCATGATTATTTCAGATTCTTTAGCGCTTTAAACAGTATTCCTGCACATACTGCCAGCTGGTGTCAGCAGGAGAGACTCTTTGGTCAGTTACACCTGTACCTACAATATTTTTCCTCCTTCACATTGCCACATTCCTGTCTTCGCTTTTGATTTCTAAGCCATACAAGTAAGACAAGGAAAAGAAGGTCATTCACATTTTACAAGCCATGCAAACAAATGTGATTTGTTTGCATTCACCTCCTAGCCTCTCTTTTTTTTCCAGCAGAAGCATCATCCTGAGGAACATTGTCAGGTACAGTGAACTAGGTCTAAAAGACCAGTAAGTATTTATGAAATAAAAGAAGGGAAAGAGACAGAGAAAATTATTTCTATATAATATATATAGAAAATAATATTATATATCTATAAAAGAATAGTAAGTGTTGCCTTCCTCTGCCTCTTTTTCACAAAATTCTGGACATCAAAGAAAGTAAGTGCCAGAAATTTAAAATTATTAATTATAAGTGAGCTTGATAGTTCCAAAGAGCAATGGAAGTGCATGCTTAGGACTTGGCCGCTATCGAAATCGCACTTTAATCCTTGTTTCAGAGACTGTTATAAAAATGGTCTGAATTAGTTACTCTTAATATAATGCTACAGTTATATATGTAGCATGTCATTATGATGTGTTATTATCCTTGTGTGCCAGGCCTGATCAGGCTTTCCATAAACAGAACTTTCTTGGATTGCATCAGCATTTTTGCCTGTTGAAAATGTCCAGCGCAGAAAGAGAACTGGACAATCTGAGGAGAAATTAGATATTTAGTAGATACAATAGAGTCCCTTGAATGTCTGTACTAATTGATCACCCCTAAGTGGCTTGCAGTTTGGCATTATGCAGCTCTGACCTCCCTTAGGAAGTACATTTGCATATGGATATACCAGAAGCTGTCTACTTTGAAGGAAGAGTAGGAGATCTCATCACTTGTGAGAGGTATTGAAAAATTAAAAGGCGTTAAATTGTCTGATATAGCCACCAATCAAATTCTAACTAATGAACAACTACAAGAACTAAATTACACTTTTTAAAGTTGTGCTTTAACTTGTGTGTGCTTTTATGAAAGAAAAGCTTTCCAAATTTCTTTCTTACCTACTGCAATATATCTGCTAAAGTTTAATGGGTTTAGTCTGGCTCTTTTGTTCTACACAATTTAAAGCTAGATGTCAGTGGCATGAGATTTATGCATTCTACTTCCAAATCTACTTGGAGGACGTTTTTACTCAAAGCATCAATCTGTTGTGATAGATGATACTGAGGTGAGATAAAAAAAAAAAAAAAGAAAGGAATAAACAAGAGATAAAGGCGTATACAACACAATATAAGTGAATGTGACATTTCTATGCCCAAAGTTGTATTCTGGGAATTTTTTTTTAATGTAAATTCCTAAACTCGGATGCATGTGGACTCGCAAAGCATCTCACTGTTAGATTTCATATCTAGTTTTATATCTTGCTGTGCTCAGTTACCCAGACCTGTAGTAAGGCAACATACCAATTAAGGTGGAGAAATTGGGCAATGTGATGCCTCTGCCCGCTGAAGGGTCTGTACTGAGCAACTACTAACCTTCACTGCAGCACTAACACTTCAGCGTCATCCACTTTTATCAGAACAATTTGTTCTATGAAAAGCAGAGCTAGTGGTGCCTGATGGCCTGTATATGTGTGGGGACTGTATCCTATGTACCCTATATTCCTCCTTACTGCTGTAACCCAAATTCCTCTGTAATTCTGGTGACAAACTCCTTCCTGTAACTTTTGCTCATGATATGCCTATCAGCCCCTTATCTGCTGCCCAGCTTTGGCTTGCTGCCTGCTCTTATTTGGCATATACCGTAGCTACTTTGTAATGACAAGCTCCTGACTGATGGGTCAGGTTCTGCCAGCCTCAGTACCAATTCTTTAAAAAAAAGACAGTAATAAAGCTGATTTCCACACAACTTATAAGAACTCAATATGGTGTGGTTTGCTACCCTTTTGTCAAGTGTGCCAAAACCAGTTTCAAAAGTTACTGTAACATTTTCATGGGTAGGCAGATAAGTGGAGTATATGGGCAGATAACATCCCAAGTGGAAGGCCCCTTTTCACAGAAGGTGAATGTTCATCCAGAATCAGTTTTTTGAATGCTGTTCAAGGGCTATAGGCTGGCCAGCCTCAAACTGATTCCTGGGAAGGTGAAGGAGCAGATATACAAGGGACTGGGAGGCAATTGGCAGTAGTCAACACAGATGTAAGAAAGGGGAATTGTGCTTGAAAAAACTGATAGCCCTCTGTGAAGAGGTGACTGGCTTGGTGGAGGAGGGGAGAGAAGTTGTTGTTTCGTCTTGACTGTAGTGAGGCTTCTGACCCTGTTTCCCATAACATCCTCATCAGACAAACTGATGAAGTGCAGACTAAGTGGACAGTGAGGCAGGCTGAACTGCTGGGCTCAAAGCACGGTGATCAACAGCTTAAAGTCCCAGCTGGAGTCTAGTCTTCAGCGATGCACCTGAGGGGTCAGTACCGGAGCCAGTACTATTTAACATCTGCATTAATGATTTGAAGGGTTGGGACAGTGTACCTCAGCAATTTTGCAAATGATACAAAACTTGGAGTTGTTGATACATTCGAGTGTCTTCTCACCATTCAGAGGGAGCTTGACAGACTGGAAAATTAGACAAATTAATCTCATGAAATAAAGGGAAGTACATCTAGGAAGAAATAACCCCAGGCACTGGGATGGGCTGGGGGCCAACCAGTTGGAAAGCAGCTTTGCAAAAAAGGACTTGGGGATTGTGATTGGCAAGATGGTAACCAAAAGCCAGCAATGTGATCTCATGACAAAGAAGGTCACAGCATCTTGGGCTGCATGAAGAAAAGTGTCATGAGCAGGCCAAGGGAGGTTATCATTGTGGTACTCAGCCTGTGGGGTCTTTTAAGTGCTCCTTTAGGACTGGCCTGTAGGCTGAGGCTACATTTATACTAGTGAGCTGAGCTGCTGGGACCCGTTCCCTGGGCCAGCTGGCATAGGTGAGCCACATCCATGCTACTAATTTTTTTTGCCCTCCAAAACAAGATATGCTGCATGCAGAATTTCTATTAAAGATGGTTCCTGGCCCATCAGAGCCCAGAATCTTTCCAGAAACCATTTGGGAAATTGCAGTTTGCCCAGAAATGGTGCTGTGCCAGGACCGTTGTAATAATTAAACAGTCCAGATGGCTGGCAGTATTTAGTTTATGGATACAGTAATGGAACAGATGTAGTCTCAAATAAAAATTCATCTTATGTAATTTAAAGACCAAAGCCTAACCTGACCACACAAGCCTCCCTTAACCTGAATGGGGCAGTGGTAGATTAATCTCATTTTAGGTGATATCCTGTTCTCACCACTGACTATGATACAATTTAGGGTGTTTTATGGTGATTATCTTAGATCAGGAAACTAGTTGTAGTGTGTTAATCAGGGAAAAGATACATGTTTAGGGGCAGATTGCCAAAGAACATTCAGTGTCAGAGATGTGATGGTTGTTTTGTGAGGGTTTTAAAAGCAGACAGATGCTTAACTTCTACCCAGTCGAGATGTGATGGTTGTTGTGTGAGGGTTTTAAAAGCAGACAGATGCTTAACTTCTACCCAGTCTTCTACAACCATTGCTTAGTTTCTAGTGAATCTTGTCCTGAGTTGAACATGAATCTGAAGTAAAAATCTATCACAGATCACCATTACTCAGTCTTTCTTTGAGAAACTGCACAGAGAGGAAATAATGGGACAGAACCTACATTATGTGAATGAGTCTGCTAGTCTTGAATAAGCAGTGCCAGAAAAGGGTATTTGTTACATTGGTCTGTCTCCCAGTGAAATTCCATCTGTGAACAAGGATTGCTTGAGTATGCAAGGAATTTTATGACTGGCAGGAGTTTAATTTCAGTTTTCTTGCTGAAAACAGAACCATACCCTATAAAAAATTCATCTTCACGTCACATGTTCATTTTGTTAAGCAGAAAGGATGATCCTTCAAAATATGAGGTATCATGAGCACATCTTAGTTACAAACAACTACCTGTAAAGGCAAGTTGTCCACAGGTGCAGAGAGCTGATCCTATTTGGTTGGGAAATGGTCTTGGATTGCTTCCAGGGGCCTCATGGCAAGTAAATAAGCGCAGTGATCTAGGTAACTATATACATACAAATAATTGAGTTTCTGTTTTAAATCACCAGGACAAACATCGTGATTTCCAGGAGCAGATCCAGGTTCTCATTTCAAGAATTATCTGAAAAATGACAGAATTGTTACTGATAGCTAAACTCACTTAGAGATGTGAAAGTTTTGTCATGTGTGCATTCTTCCCTTTAAACTTTAGTTGCTGTCTGGTGCTAGAATAATACCAGTTTTCTTTTTTTCTGTCAGAATATCATGTTTGAAAAAATGACTAATTAGTAAAGACTTTCGCAGCTTGTCAGAAAGAGAATTTGGAGCAAATTCTTGTCTAAAGCAATTAACTGAAATTGGGAGTGATACCATATGTAAATGTGATTTTCCCTATTAATTAGAAACCTTAATTACTTTGATCAGAGACCTCATTATACCACTTTTGGGAAGCAATGAAAGTAGGAAAAAAATAGAGAGATCTTGAAAAGGCCAATTATTCTAGTATCACCCCCTCTCCCTTTTTTTTTTCTTGGTGGTCCTTATAGCATTGTATAAAAGCTTTATTTGATTCAGATCTGAACTCCTGTGGAAGTTTTTCATGCCTGAACCCTACTGAACCCAGAATATTTTTTGTTCAATGTATATTAATGTTGTTTTGTTATTTCCCTCAGCAAAAGCAGCGCATCAAAGCATCTTAGACCTTATGGGTACCAGCAGAGAGAATGGTCCTGCAGGGGAGCTGGGATATCAGGGTCTTGTGATCTGTACTTTGTTCCTGCGAGCCAAAGTTTTCTTGTGAAGTCTTACATTATCTACTTAATATTTCTGTGCTTTAGTTTGCCTTCTGTGTAGAAGCATAAAAATAGCTTGTTTCTTTCTGTTCATCTGACTTGTCAAGTTAAAATAAAGTGACAAGCACAGCACACTTGCACAGAAGTTCGTATGGTGGGTCACAGCAGTCTTGTCTGGAGAAGAAGGGCAGGGCAGAGGGCTCTTTGTACAGCACTGCACGTAGATGGCCAGCAGGGTGGGAAGCTAAACAATTTCATTAACTGTGCTAATGATATCTTAGTGAAGAATTAGATTACCTTAATTTTTATATGTACAGCTCTGCATCCCATGTAAAATCCTAGCATAGGTTAGCTATATATGTGTACTAGACAGTGGCCTTCCTGAAGATGTAATTACCTAAATCCATCTTTAGATGTATCTGTGTGGTGAATATTTATTAGGATGGGAGGAAGATAGATTTCTGTGCTCTATTAAAAAAAAACAAACAACAAAACAAAAAACCCACACACACCCCCTGCAAAAATATCACCAAAAGAGTTTCTGCTTTTTTTGTATAGTCCTTCACAATACTGACAACAGTGGCATATAATTTTATTTCAAATGAGTTGTTGTTCTCTTCAGCTGCTACTATAATACTTGGGTTACCCATGTAATTGACTTTTTTTTTTTTTTTTTTAAAACCTGTGCCTCCCCTTCATCCATCTTGCAAAGGTCTGCAGTCCTTATCTGCATTTTAATGAGGTGATCTATTGGCACTTGAAAGTTTGCTGAATACAGTCAGCAGTAAAGTAAAGGCTTTAATACTACCCTACAGAAGCACAGGTGCTTAAACTCCATGGATATTAATATTTCCCGGTACTACGACATTAGACCAGACCTGTTTACCTGTTTTTCTATTGTGATCACAGTGGTCAAGTTTCTATTTCCTGTTATTTGAGATAGCCCAGAGGCTTACGTACCTTTGCTAAAGCATATAAATGTGATATTTTTCTTAATTTGCCTGTCAAGTGGCAAATGTATGGTCATGCTGTGAAGGAGAAAAGGTAATGACTCTGCAGTTTATTTTTGAGTGAATTTGTATAGCAGGCTGAAAAAGTAATGCCTGGTACACCAAATATCAGTAAAACGTCTTAAAGATGTAATGTTTGGGGTTTTTTACCTCTGAATCCAATGTGTTATATTCTACATGATCAGACAGAATGAAACAACTGTCACTGCTAAACACCAGTTGTGTACCATTATCTTGAATTTCATCAAACATCCTTCAGTCATTATTTCTGTAATGTTCTGATTGTACTTCTAAACTACCAGATAGCAAATATGCGTCTAGGTTAATATGAGAAAATTGGATCATGTTTAATCAACAAAAAACTCATCTCACAATTAAGATTTGAGACCTTGAACAAATTCTTTGCCTTTCTTTGTCTTGATTGTCCGTTATATGGAAGGGATCCTGAAAAAGGTAGTGAAGCAGAAGAGCTTACGTTTGAAAAAATTAGTTTTCCGTTTCAGTTAGTGGTCTCTGACTTTTTCTAGCTTGCTAGCAACAGTACTTGGGAAGAAATATGCTTCCAGCAACATCTGACCTTGCTTTGCCTAACCATATTTCAGCTTTGCTAGCAACAGCTTCTGTTGGCTTCTGGTGGTGTTGGAGGATCTTGCAGAGAACATATTGCCTATAAACTATATTAAGATGATTGATAAATGTGAACTTGTGTTGTGCTCATCTAACACTATGTCCTTTACAAACATGAGTGCAAAATGCCTGTTTTGTTATACACTGAACGAAAGCACTAAGAAAATGACAGTTTTTATTCCAAACATCAAGTTAATGATGAGCAAAATTTGAGCATTATTTTGGAGCCTGGGAGAGGGGAAGGTGAAAGTATTAAAAGCAAAACTTAAGTAGGTGTAATTAACATCAAGTGTTGACGCCTTATTGCTATGTAGTCTGGCTGCCTTAGAATTTACTTCAGATGTTTTATAGTATATGCACCTTTCCCCCCAGATTTTTGTTTTGTTTGAAGTCAGAGTGGATGCAATAACTTACCACAATGTACATTTCTCCTAGTCTATCTTCTCTTTACAGCTTCAATGCAAATATATCTCTGAACAGTGCTCAAATGATTTTAACTGTGCTTAAGTTGGTTGTACCTGACCACATGCCTAAGTACTTCCCTGAAGGGGGAAATATGTTGAACTGGGGACCATACACAAACCTGGAAAATTGCTGTTGAACTAACAGGGAGTAAAGCCAACACTTTAAATACAGCTAGTGTTTCCCTTGCTAAAAATACAAACCACATCTGTCCTGAATTTTATGCAAAATACCAGATTTAAAGCTAAATTTTATTACTTTTGTACACTGCAGGCAAAGATGTTGCTGTACATGGCAGACTGTGGCTAGAGAGGAATTTTAGTTAGGTCAAATCTCATTACATGTTTGCAGTTCAGCTGGACAACCAAGCAAAGGCCTGTCTGTGCTTGGGAAAATGTCATGGGACATGTAATGCTTAAAGTAGCCGAGATCTTAATTTTGCATATCTTCCAAAGAATCTGCTGTCCTTCTGCTGCAGTATCTGCAACTTCTGGGATGACAGCACATTTCCATTTAACACTGGTAATTAACAAACACTGGTTCAAAGGGAACAACAGAATCCATTAAAGGAATAATAGGAAATAGTGGAGGAACCCCAACACTACTCACACTCGAATCTGTAGGTCTGAAAGAAAGGTGAAAAGAAAATAAACTCCTGGGTGTATGTCACATGATTTGATCAATATGTTTTCAAGTTTTATTTACTGTTTGACAGCCATGTAACTAACAAAAATGTCAATGCACTCAATTAATTTAATTCTTGGATAATTCAAAAATAATAATTTGCTGGCCAGGAGGAAGGCCAGTACAGACTCTTATTCCACTTACAATTGTGTAAAGAGAGTGCAATAATTAGGACCACCCCTGAGGATTATTCCATCCTCTGCTCCTCATCCTACAACAGGCTTTGTCTCACACTCTTAGCTAGTCAGGCCTGGATGCTCATGAAGTTAAACAATCAGACTGGAGTGTGGCAGGATTTACAAAAAACTCCAGTGAAGTATCCTCAAAACTAAGGTCTAGTCTGTTAGCAACTTCACTTTTCACCATTAAGGATACTGCAAATCCAGTCCAGCAACGACATGCCAGCACTAGCATGAGTTTGTGAATTCTGTAATTAGTTGTGCATGTATATATATATATACATATATATATAAAAACTATAAATATATTTTTATATACATGTTTGTATGTATTAATATTTTATATATGTATTTATAGTTTTCACCCATGTGAACCAACCCATACATGTGCTGGTTTTGTCTGGGACAGAGTTAATTTTCTTCTTAGTAGCTGGTGCAGTGCTGTGTTTTGGATTTGGTGTGAGAACAACACTAACAGCATGCTGATGGCTTTGGTTATTGCTGGGTGATGTTTATACTAAGTCAGGGACTTTTTGTTTTCTCAGGCCCTGCCTGTGAGAGGGCTGGAGGGGCACAAGAAATTGGGAGGGGACACAGCTAGGACAGCTGACCTGAACCAACCAAAGGGATGTTTCATGCCATACGGTGTCCTGCTGAGTATATATAAGCTGCAGGAAGAAGGACGGGGGGACATTCGACATTACGGTGTTTGTCCTCCCAAGTGACCATTACGCGTGATGGAGCCCTGCTTTCCTGGGGATGGCTGAGCACTGGCCTTCCCAATGGGAAGTGGTGAATGAATTCCTTGCTTTGCTTTGCTTGCATGCCTGGCTTCTGCTTTACCTATTAAACTGTGTTTATCTCAACCCATGAGTTTTCTCACTTTTACTCTTCTGATCCTCTCCCCCATCCCACTGTGGGGGAGTGGGTGAGCAGCTGCGTAGGGCTTAGTTGCCAACCAGGGTTAAGCCACAACAATACATAAAAACAGTTTCATGTGATTATACATAAATATATTGGAAGTTTAGGTGTTAATTTTTAATGTTAATCAGTGTGCAAGCATTACAAATCAACATGCACCACGGTATTAAAATCAGGGAATGAAAAAATCTGGTTGATTCATAAGAGCTTTTTTTTGCCTCTCCTGGATTTTAATTACCGTCAGTGCTTTTATTTCATCAGCAGTATGTGAACATTATCAGATTTAAGGCATAATATAGAATACTGCTATGTCTATTACATAACTGGACAGCTTGACTTTGGTCTATGCCAAGCTGAAAAGATCCAGTCATCAAGTCAATTTCCAGCTAGTGCAAAAAAACCTCCTTTTACTGTCTTTTCCACTTTGTCCAACTCATTACCTTTTATAAGGTCTTAGAAAACTCTATCTGCATCTCACAAGGACTATAAAGATAAGAAAAGATAGCTTGCAAGGATAAAAATTCCAAGATGAGACCTTTATTTACCCTTTCTTTCATAGGTTTGTTTTTTCATTTTGTAGTTGTCAACATTCAGTACATTGCTTTTTTTTCTGTTAATAGCATATGAATAAGAAGAGAATGTTAACATCAGAGGATATTATCTAAAACAGGCTATCAAATGAGCCTTGATTTTAATATGGGTTATAATTATTTAGAAAAACACCAAGTTGTGAGAAAATAGAACCTTTCTTCATTTAGATATTTCTGACTCCTTACTCAGTGGTCAACTGCAAACCTGAAGGATTTCTGATTTAATCTAGAGATCGATACCTAAAAAGTATGGGAGTCACTTAAGGTTTTTTTGGGAAGCCATCAGCATGTGTAATCTGTAGAACAAATGTCCAGATGCATCACCAGAGTCCTGATGGCTTCTGCTGTTTTTCCTGTAGGTTTATGGGGACAGAGGTGGGTGTTACACCTAAGGGAATGTTCCCTCCTCCAAGCAGTTTGTCAGATACAGTTTTCTGTGGAAAATCAAGTGAAACATTGTTACTAGGAAATACAGGCCAAAGCAGGAGAGTTTAATTAACTTTGGCAAAACATGCAAAGATGCCCTAGAATGACTCTTCTATTGTTGATGCTTTTGACACTTCAGTTTTGTAAAAAGGAGAAAAAATTTTCTGGACACAAGCAGAACAATGTTTGGATATGCAGATGTTGGAAGTCACATTCCTACCTTAAAGAAAAAGTGTGGTGGTTAGAAAAGAAAGAGTAATTAATTTAAGAAGTTTAGGTCTTTTTCTAGAAATACTTTTAGCCTGGTAAATCAAGGCCACTTGCAAGGTTATGTTGCACCTCTAACAGAGCATTAAGGAGCAGTAAGGAAGCAGTAACTAAGTTGATCTAAAATAGAACCAGAGAGTGGTTTGGGTGGGAAGGGACCTCTAGAAATCATGTAGTCCAGCTCCCAGTACAGGATATAAGTATTCAGTGCTCTAATTAGTTAAATAAATCTAGACTGAAATTTCAAATAAATGAATACATAAAGTAGGTAATTAATATAAGATGTAAAAGATATGCAAGAAGGAGATATGCCTGCTGTGTTCCCTGAGGTCATGTTTTTATTGATACCAGGACATCCACTTTGCCAGGCTGTGTTATACATTGAGACAGTTAAGAAGTTGCTAACCGGCTTTGTCTATTGCCATGTGTTGTACCTGTTTAAATATAGGTATTTTATGTCTCACATTCTGTTCTGATAAGCTTGAGACTTCCACGATAAACTTTCCAGTGTCTGATCAGAGATGTACCTAACAATACAGCATGTTTATTTAGTCCTGTTCAATCTGAATCTAACTTCATAATAAGTATTATGAAGTTATTCATAACCTACATACTTAATTCTTAATTGCCAGCCATTTTATTGCCAGACCTAAAATTACATTTCCAAATCCTATGTCTTGCCTTATCAGTTATAGATATGTAAAATAAAATAATATTATCCATTGGGATGGCTTTAACATAAGGAAATTATTATTATTTTAGTACATTGATCATAGCCCCTGTTATACCTGTCACCTTTTTATTGAAGATGAATGATAAACCTTAGTTGTGTTCGTATCTTTTCTGAGATTATAAATTGTACTTTTCCCAACCTGACAACAACCACAAGAGGCTTATTACATTCCTGTCAAGTTGGCTATTCAGCTTACTTAGTCACAGGGTCATCTTTTTGATTTTAATGCAAATGTCAGAACATTACATTTTTTCAAAAGACAAAACCTTCACTGAAGGAGGAAAAAATAAATTGTATCTGTTTTGTGGGCATTAAATCCCAGCAGAAACATTCCGTTGCTTTTGTCATCCAGTATAACACTCCTCCTTTGTACTTTCAGGTATTAAAAGTTTGCAGGATATGTAATGTGTTGCAACAGTTACAAGCACTGTGTTAATCAACCTATTGTCTTTAGTTCTCAAAAAAAACCCCAACCAACCAAACAAAAAAACAACAAAACAAAACAAAAAAAGGCTGCTAGAGCATCAGAAAAGCCTTCTCACTGATTTCCATTTTGTGTTTGAGTACATTCTTCATTCTGTATATATATCTGCAAAATGTTTGTATTGTTTCTTGGCATTTACTTCTCAAATTATGGCAATGAAAACTCACAAGGCAACAAGGTACATTTATTTCCATTCTGGGTCTAAAATAATTTTAATCTATGTGTTAACATAAGAGCCAAAGATAATTGAATCCAGAGGAATTTTTTTTCTGCTGATTGTAGTAGGCCATAGATCTATCACACATACTTATCATTTGATAAAATAAGTTGCCATCTGGACATACTTATTTTTCTCCATTGACTGTAAAGGAAGCTTAATAGCTAGTGCAGATTTATAAGTCTAACTTTTAGATGCATAAATTAGGACAGATAAACTCATTTTCTCCTAGGTGACTTCTTGGTCTGCTGTTTACCACTTGGTGTAGTTTATATAAAGCTAGTAAAAAGTTTAGAGACTTTAGGAAATTTTAGACATCTCAGCCTGAACTCAGACATGCAAAACAATGTTTAATTTAGCTTAAGGGTCGTGTTGTACATGCATTTGCTTATTTGCTCCTTCATTAGATGTACTGGGTTTGGCTGGGATGGAGTCAATTTTCCTAGTACACCTGTTACCCAGTGGGCCAGTTTATTCCACATGTGCCAAAGGAGTACGTGCCTCAAGTAAGGTTTAGTGGAAAAGGTCAAGGCAAAGAAGGAGCCCACAGAAAATCCCAGCTCTCTGTGGGATATCTCCAGTGTGAATTAATTCCTTGAAGAGATGTTTTCTGAATGCCTTAGACATTGGAAACTTCAGTGGTAAGCTCACAGTTCAACAGCAATCAACTGTGAGGCATGCATCCAACACAGACATGAATTCCTTTGTCCCAGCAACCATTGAACCACTTGTTTTGATGATATGAGGACTATGTAGTTTTCCCTCAGCTCTGCTACAGGAACAATATGGTATTTTTCCATATGGGGAAAAATATGCTGATGTTGGCAATTTTCATCATGTTAAATGTCACAATTTTCTCTGAGAAAATACTTGTATGCACCTCAACCAAAAGCTGTTTTAGACAGTCTGCTTCTGTTGTGAAACATAACCACAGAACTTTTATTTTATGTCACAGAAATCTTATAGGTACCCTAAAAACTTGCCAAATTTCTTTGATAGATATAGTTTGGTCTAAATTTTGTCAGACACAGATCACTGTTATACTTAACCAAACTGATGTGCTTTTCACACAGTTCATCTTTTCATCCTTCAAAGAATAATTGCATTTTTTAGAATAAATCCCACTTTTCATAACTTTAAGTTCCAAGTGGCAAGTTAAAATACTATTTTTCACTGGTTATAAAATCTTCCATAACAGCTACTCGTCATAAAAAAGGGTTCTTTGTAATGTCAATTTTGTAATATCATTTGCATTTACCTGCTTTGGGAATCAGTTTACGCATTGCCAGACAGATCACAAATAGCGATAACCTTATATTGAAGTCATTTCTGGATGTATTCATGTATTGTATTGAATTATCTTTTGTTTCAAAGCTATTGTATATAGTAGTCCTAAACCTTGATGTTGCTGTTTGACTATTGTGCTGGGCCTGACTAGGATAGAGCTCATTTTATTCATATGGTGTTGTGGTTTAGATTTTTGGCCATCACAGTACTGATAACACACTATCTTCTTGTTTTTGCACAAAATCAAAGCCACCTTTGTTTCTTACTCTGCCCCCCGCCAGTGAGTAGACTAGGGAAGGGGTGTGCAATAGCTTGGGAGGAGGCACAACAAGGCAGATGACCCAAACTAACCAGAGATACTCCATATCATGTAACATCATGATCAGAAATAAAAGGGAAAAGATGGGGTTTTGGGAGAGTTAGCCATCTTTTGCTTAGGAACTGGCTGTGCATCAGTCCCCATAGGAGATGGTGAGTGATTGCATTTGCATGACTTGTTATGTTTTACTCTCTCTTATTCCAATTATCCTTCACTTATTAAACATTTAAAAAAAAAAAAATCATCTTGACCTTCAAGTGTTCTTGCTTTTGTTCTTTTCTCTTTCCCTCTCCCATTTGGGCTAGTGGGGGGAAGTGAGCAAGCAGCTCAGCTGCCCACGAGAGTTAATCCACAACAACTATGTATAATTGTAAAAGAGAAATCAATATATTCTTAAACCATGAGTGCTATCAATAAAAAGACCACTAACTACACCAAACATGTGGAAAGACACATTTTTTCAAGTAACTCTAAACATTATATTAATTTTCACTAATTAGAGGTCAGATCTCTTTATAAAGCATTTCTTCATTTGTTCAATATGATATTGGTGTTTCTTGAATGTTGCATAAGCTGAATTGCATTTCTGTAAGCTTGCAGTAATGTGATATTGTGAAAGTCAGCAGCAATCTTATTAAAGATGCAACAAGATGCATTTTTTCCCTGAAAGTAATACAGGACAACTTAATGCATAGATTATTTTTCAATATGGGAAAAATACCATTTTATGAAGAGATCTTTTGCTGTTCAAGACAAATTTCATTTCAGTAAAATTCTAATTTCTTGAATATATTTGACATGTTTCCTGTTTGCTTGTTCTTGTCTACTGTTTTGAGAGATTAGTTTTTGATTAAATTTGTCTCTCAATAAAATCTGAGATCACAAGCAGGAAAACCAGGAGAGTAAGAAATAACTGATTATTTTCCAAAATACTGGTGAAACACAAGGTAATTAATCAATTACCTGGGAAAATGTGAAACTGTGGACTTAAACTTCCAACTATGCATAGTTCTTGCCAGTTCTTGCCATACATCCTTTACAGCTGTCTTGACAGTCATGGTCACGGCTTTGTTTTTCCTTGTTTGGAGAAAAGCATTAAACACAGGTCTTACACTCATTGGGGCACTGACAAAAAGCAAAATATTGTGAACAGAGGCCAAAAGAGAGGGTAACATGTCAGACCCTACTTGCTGCATATTTACCAAAGCTGTATCATTTCACTCTTCATTTAATTCCTGGTTTGTGTTGGCAATGCCTGCCTCTGTCTCTGAGGAAACTTATCTTTTGTAGTTAATAGTTTCCACTCACTGCTTGCATACCAAAATGAAAGTGTAGGATTTTATTTTTTTCCAAGACATCTAGGAATTGGACAAAACATTTAATTTGGTGAGGCCTGGCATTAATTAGGCTGGTTCAACGTTTGAGTCGAACTGTCTGCTAAAAAGTTTACTTTGTAGTCAATGAAAGGGAAAAAAATAAACAAAAGACTGCACAGGAAGAATCCTCCCATACTGAGAAAGATCTGTCCGACAGGTAAGATGAGCAGCCCTCCGGGGGTGCCTCATTACCTCCATTGGCAATGGAAAGATCTGTCATGGCTTGCTTAAACAGCATGCTGACTTTCAGACACAACTTTCAGTAAAAGGAAGATCTTAAGAGATTCTGCCTCTCTTAGGCAGCTGACTGGTTGATTAAGTACCTAATTATCTTTGAAGTTCTGCTTCTTGGGTCTTGGAGTTTCTACAGATAAAATGCTTCTGAAAAAAATTGTTTTCCAGTACTGCATAAAGGAAGTACTGTTTTCCACCAATTTATAAACTTATGAGCTTGCATGATTAATTATTTTTTGTTTTTTTTTTCTTTTCTTATATAAGGACTGCCTATGACTTGGTATTGTTAACTTAAAAACCTAAACAAACCATATACGCCTTATGGCTTGGTGTACATGCATACATTAGCAGCACCAGAAATCATATTACCTCAGGCAGTTGATTCTAAACCCAGTGTACATTGCGATTGATTCCAAAAGAACCCTTCAAGCTCTGCCTGATGGCAGGTACTGGGGCTTTTTTGGCTGGATCTAAAATCTACTGTACAACCAAGGTCTTAACATGCGATATTACGCATTCTGTTTGGAGCATGTGATAAACTAAAGAGATACTGTTAATGTCTACCTGGCTTTCTCTACAGGTTTGTAATTTTTTATATCATCAAGAGCAAGATTATTTTTACTGCCTCCATGGTTTGTATGTATTGACAAAGTACAGTTTCTCTGATGACATATGTTCATTCTGAGAAGACAGGCAACCTTAATCTTTCCCTAAAATTACATATTCCACAGCTTTTGTAATTCAGTATGCATCAGAACAACATGTCTAATGACATAACTCTGTCCAAAACCACTGAAGAACTTCCTTTTCTGGCAATATTTTATAATTAGAAGTGTCAGTGTTCCCAGGAAGAATTTTTGCAATCAGCTTGTTTCTGGCAAAGGCCAATTGGCAAATGTGAGTGAACACAGCAGAGTAGAGTAAGTAGAATAGAGTAGAATATTTCAGTTGGAATGGACCTACAATGACCATCTAGTCCAACTGCCTGACCAGTACAAGGCTGACCGAAAGTTAAAGCATGTTATTAAGGGCATTGTCCAAATGCCTCTTAAACACTGATAGGCTCGGGGCATTGGCCACCTCTCTAAGAAGACTGTTCCAGCGTTTCACCACCCTCTTGGTAAATAAAAGCTTCTCAATGTCCAGTATAAACCTCCCTTTGTGCAGCTTTGAACCATTCCCACATCCTATCACTGGTCCCAGGCAGAAGAGCTCAGCATCTCCCTCTTCACGTCCCCTCCTCAGGAAGCTGTAGCTCCAGACTAGACAAACCCGGAGCCCTTAGCCATTCCCCACAGGACATGCCTTCCAGCCCTTTCAACAGCTTTGTTGCCCTCCTCTGGATGCATTCAAGGGCCTTCATGTCCTTCTTAAATTGTGGGGCCCAGAACTGCACACAGTACTCAAAAGTGAGGTCACACCAACACTAAATACAGCCAGATAATCATGTCTTCCTCTTTTTATTCACCATAGACTTGTATGCTACATTTTCTTAGCATGGATTAGTATTTATAAGATGTTTATTTGTGTATTGGATTCTAAAAAGATATTTGTTATAAAGCATTTATATACTAAATCTAGAAGTATGAACATCTGTTTTAAACATTGAACTCCTCTGTGTTTCATCAGGAAACAAATTACTGTCTTGCAAGGTGTTCAGGAATGATAAAAATACTTAAAAAGGCTTACCTCTAGGAAGCAGAATTAGTACATATTTTTCCAATTATATATAGAACTATTGTACTGAAATCTTGTCATAGTAATAACTGCAAGGGAGACAATGCTCTGGCATTCACATTTATACCAAATTCTGACACTGATTATAGATTACTTAGGCATTGCCCTTGCGTTACATCCTGCAGTACATGTTGCTGTGTTAATAATTGTTAGACTTCTCAAACTTTTTACAAAATATATTAACTTAGAATGAAAATGGTTTGCCAGATACTAAGTTTTCTGTTCTGCCTGAAAAGCTGCATTTCTAGTAGTTTTCCTCACTGAAAAGGCAACCTGTTTTCATTTAATTTGCCTTCACTAATCTATTGCTACTAAAGATTAATTTTTGATTGACTGCTTCCTTGCATCGAAATGCAAGTCATCATGGGACAAAGCTTCCTCAGCAGTTAAAGAACAATTTATGTAGCCCTTTTTAATTAAAAGAGACCTATCAATCAGGTATACCAAGTTTAGGAAGTTTTGTGACTGTAATAGAAACAATATGGAGACATTTATCTCAGCTCATGGGTTTGGAGGTTATATTCATCTTCATCAGTGGATGATGCAAATCTTGCTGTATTAGAACCAGCAAGGACTGGCGGAATAATTATCTTTTTCTTCAGCTAATACCACATAAGTCCTGCTGTAAGTGCAGTTATTCAAGTATTTGGAGAAGGGAATACAGTTAGGGAATATCTGTCTGAAAATATAAGAGAAAGCAAAAAGAAAAAATAAGGAAAGATAACTTTCAGTCAATTTGCTAACAATTCTTCCTCTTTTATTTGGAAAATTTTGTCTGCAACAATATAAGCCAGTTGTTCTAGGGGAAATACCAGGTGTGCAGGAGGAGGGAGAGGCCACTGACATTAGTCCACAATCCTGTGTATAGAGGCTTATATTCTTCAAGCATTCACTATTTGGCATTTATGAGTTTAGCAACATTCCTGTCAGGAAAGTCCAGGCTCTGAATGAGCTGTTTGCCATCTGCTGTCCTGCACTGGGAGCTTTTTGGAGACCCAGTGGAACTGACCCCCTAAAATTAGTTTTAAAAATTCAGATCTGGTGCCCTGGGACGGTGAGCTACAAATCTGCTGGGCAAAGCAAACTCTCACATTAGTACGAGCTGGCACAGCATAAGGTCTCACATTGTTTCTGCAGAGAGTCTTCTGTCTAGCCAGAGGTTCTGTGCACGCACAGTCTCTTTAAGAAGTAGGGGAACACAGCATGGCCCCAAGTCTCCTTTAGGGTCTGTCCTTTGGCTCACTAGAAACAATCAACCAACCCCCTCAGGAAATTCATCCAGCTTATTTTAAAGGCATGAGTAGTGATCTGCTATCTGTATCTCAGCTGAAGCTTTTGGTTAAGTAACCACTCTCCAAATAACTTGGAGTGAGGCCAAGCAGTAGTACATTTTATTCAACTCCAATAACTAAAAGCCTTTTGGGTCTAAAAAATGTTAATAATTCTCAAGTTAAATGCATAAAATTTGCATGTAATCTGTTCACAACCCAGATACTAAATTGTCTTTTCTTTTCTTATAGATGGAAGAATTATACTGTAAACCCAATTCTTCCCAGATTTTATGCACATTTACTGTGTGTAGGGAAGGGAATATATTTCCCACAACCACTCTAGTTCTTCCCCTCTCTTTCTTTTCCATTCCCATACCTTTTGTCAGGGGTAAAAAATAGGGATGCAGGAAAAAAAAGAGGTGTTGCAACATGATATGTATAAGGGCTGTGAGAGCTTTTTTACATATTCCTCTAGGGCTGGCACTGCAAAAAGGTATGGATGAGCAGAGAATCATATCAGTGTTTCATCTGTGCACCTCAAGAACCACAGGAAGAATACAAGAGCAAATGAACTCACAAAAATATGGTAATGAATGCACTGCCTCCATTTTTGCTGCCAGCTTTCTGATCTTCCAAGGCAGAAACCTCCAAACACTCCTTTCAAAAATGCAGAGGGAATGAAAACTCAATACAACCCACAGGTAAATAACCTTCCTTACCTCTGCTTGTCAGATTTGCTCCAATATTTTCAGCAGTTGGGCTCCCAGTAGCTGGGTTACAAGGGTAAGTTTAATTGTTTGTTCTGGGAGAGAAAATATATCAAATAATAGATTTTTAAGTTAAGACTTACATGGATCATATTTTCTTGGGACCTTTCCTAAATAAGGTTGGGCTTAATCTAAACTGGTCTTTAGCCTTTCAAAGGGCTTGTAATATCAGCTTTTTTTAGTTTTTTCTTTCACCCATTACATGCCCACAGAAGCGTCTTTTTCAAAGGGAATGAAATGCAGCTTTAAATCTGAAATTATAAAATTACATTTTTCCCCTCAGCAGCATTGCTTATTTTTGTGTGGTGTTTAATTTTGCAGTGCTTGTCATACTGACTTGTTTTAAGACATTGAAAGCTGTGTCCAAGCAACCTGAAAGAATTGACTGAAATCATAATAATTCTCTTGGTAAAAGATTGATGCACAAACTCTCAAGGCAATTAGAAACTCAGTTTTGCCAATCTAATGTTTTATTCTTTCTCATGTTTTGTTAATAAACAAGAGCCAGAAATATGAGGAGAGAAACTGCAGTCCATTTCATTATTCCACAGGCATACAGCCTACTTGGTCTAGCAGAAATTACTTACTCACTTTGAAATATTTAGTGTCAAGCCTTACATTGTGTCTGCCTCTCAGGTACCTCACTGGGAGAACAAAAAAGACCTAGCACTTAACTCTGCTTGTGATCTGTGATTTCTGCATAGTTTGTAACACACATGAGTTTGCAGGAAATTACAGGTGGGACCCAGTTGCCCTCCACAAGTTTCTAACATTTATGCAAGCTTTTTGTGCCTAGTAAAATAATCCTCCTGAAATAATTTTTTAAAGTCTTTTTACTGTTGGTCGAGAGATATGTTCACCTTTGAAAGCTTTCAGAGTAGCTGTTTACTTGCTCAAGTTGAACTTTCTTGGTTAATGAGGAAATTTTACTGTTGTAAAACATCAAAGACAACTCCAAAGACTGACTCCATGTGTGCTTTGCTGTTACCTGGTCTGGCTTCAGAAACGACTGTTATTTCCCCTTCCAAGTATCTCCTTTCAATTATCAAATCTCTTGTGGGTGTGGCAGAACACACAAGAGTGTGTTGACTTTGCTTGGCCAAGGAAAAATTCATGAACCTCTTCACAGATAACCATTTTATAAATATCACAACATGATTTTTATCATCATTGAAGCATTAATTTAAAATGTGGTCACACATAAATTTAGAATTCAGCAAAGCATCCACCAAAAAATATACAAATAGATGGTGTTTAGAAATCTCTTTCAATTCCATACACTGCCAATCACTACAACTGTTTACTTCCCAATATAGGCTAAATCTTAATAATGCCACTAATTTATTTTACAAAGGAAAAAATGCTGTCATATCTCATAACTATCTTTACTCAGTTCTTGCTTAACAAAACCCCCCCAAAAATAAAACATCGTAAAAATGAAAAGCAGTAAATAAAATAATTTCAGCTGACCAAGATAAGCTACATCACTTGGGAACTTTCTACAGGAGGAGGATGGATGTTTCTACAGGGAGATTAAATAGGTAGCTAAGGTAAATAGCATGAATCTTGTCCTAGGGCTACATTCATTTCTCCACATTCAATAGAAAAGGCCTTATTATCCCAGAAAAATAAATATTAGAGTTTTTAAGTGGAACGAGACCTTCCAACTGCTGTAAAATCTATAGGATGTGTATTTTCTTTCTCATAACACGAAATCCAAAATGAGCTTCTTTTCTTTTATGGTATAAGGTGTCTAAAATACTACTGCTTCTATATGCTGTAGTACATAAACTAAATTGTCATGTATTGTGTCAAATGGTTGTTTTTTGTTTTTTGTTTTTTTTTCTTTCCTCCCCCCCCCCCCGGAAAATGGTACAAGGATGAGCACGGAAAAGAATTTAAAACTTCAAACATTTGAGTAAGATTTGCTGATGCTGCCTTAAAAAAAAATCAAAAATGTTTCTTAAATTGAGATACTGGTTACTAACATTTTTATTTTCAATTAACAATTACTTATAATACAAATAGATTACTTAGATGTTAAAGTCAAGTACCTGGATATGGAAATACAGGGAAGAGAAAGTACAGAGTTAGAACCTGCATGTGTAACCACGCAATCACACCTAAATCTGAAGACAGTGGATGAAATGTATGCCATGTCCCATTAATAAGAACAGAAGACATATAAGAATATTATTTTCATTAGTATCTTCAAAACTGTCTTTTATTAATTATACTTTCCTACAATTTGCATATGAAGCTGATACTTCAGTCTATGAGCTTGCCAATATTTTGATTAGCTGATGCTACATTTCAGCATGAAAAGATTTTTCCATATTGAGTAAAGCCATCTAATGCAAAACATAATCATATCCTAAGTGGTCTGTCTTCTGGTGTGTTCTGGATTTGTTTAGGCATGTTATTTTCTCTGTCTTTTTAATAGCACTTAGGAGGCAAAGGATATCTGTTGATGTTTTGCCAGCCATTCAGTTCCTATGTGTTAACAATCTCTAATAAATCTGAAGGTTCACACAGCTTTTTACTATTTTATACCTTAGCTTAATTTTTTTTTTTTTTTGATATCTTGATTTACACCATGTGTAAAAGTTATGGTTGCAGAGGTATTGACAATATTCTGTGAATATCTATCTTCCTCATGTTTATAGAGTCTTTAAAAAGAGATTTTTAAACTTTTTATTTTGGGACCAGTATATATATCTATTTTAAATAATGTTTTTTTGTTCTGTTTCTGGGGAATATTTAAATAATACTCTTAGGTATTTCAAGAGAGGTAAATGATTCTAGAAAAAAAGAAAAAACATAAAGAAATTATTGAAAAATGATTTTACAAATTTTATAAATTAAGTATTCCACTGCAAGAATTGTCAACTTTTTTCAGTTTGAAATTTTAAGAAATATTTCAAAGATTTTTTTTTTTTTGGGGGGGGGGGGAACTTTTCCATCCATTGTTTAGCAGAAAATAAATGTAAGAAAAAAGACACCAAAAAGTAGTTGGGAAAAGAGGGATCCAAGAGGGTTTTTCCCAAAACACAAACGAAGCTTTTTTTTATTTCTGCTTCAGTTTTTAAGCTGATATATGGAAATTAAAATTTAACCAGAATTTTGAAAAATATGTTTGAAGTAGTGAATTTCACAGAGGGAATTAGAAGGGCATTCCAGCACTGACTTGTAATGGCTTCTATTAATTTGGTTTTCTTCCTTGGAAGATCTTATTGGAATAAAACCCTTTCTACTTCAGGTTTAAACCTCCTCTTCAGAAAAGATATGGTTTCTGAAGATGACCTCAGAGAAAGTATCGGTTTTATATCTGTATTCAAGTTTCTTTGCAATATCTTTTTAAGGACAAAATGTTGTCACTGATATGCTTCCCTAGGATATATCCATGAGAAATTTTTACAAAATTTTAACATATGGGCATCTTTCCAAAGTCCTATCACACAGTTCATTCTTTCCATTTATTTGACCGAGTGTTTGTTGCAAGTAAACTAACAAAGGGGAAGAAGCCCTGCCTGCTCTCTAGCTTCTCACCCAGTCGTTAAAGACATTTTGGAAAAAGTGGTTGATAAGGTGCAAATTAGAATTGAAATGCCCTGAGAGGAATAAGCTTTGTAACCTCACCATCACAACAGATCGTTATGACCTTTTTGAGCCACCACAACCCAATTTACTATAAATAAATCTGGTCTTCTCCTATTCATTGTTCCCTTTCTAGACACCCTGAGCTGGCAGCTGCTGGAGTTATACACACCATTTCAGGTACTGTTTAAAACAGAACGGGTATTCTGCATTCTAGTCATTCCATAAACTGTTATGGTAAATATTTAAATATATACAGTTCTTGTTTATATAAGACATAATGACTTTAAATTAGGCTGATTAGATATGCCTGATTGAATGTATGTTAATAATTTACTTCAATTTGTTCCAGTGCCTACAGAACTGAGAACATAGAAAATAATAATAATAATAATAAAAAATCCTAAACTCTTAAATATGAAAACTCAAGTTATCTGAACAATGCATGCTTATTCAAAATAAATAAATAAAAAATCCTAATAAATTAATCTAGACAGATTCAAAAAGAAAAAAAAAAACCAAATAATTTGGGATCAGACCTCACTCATAGGTGAACTACAGAAAAGACAGGTAATAAGTGGATATTACCTTTTTATATAACGCTCAGAGTTGGATTTGACCCAGAGTTTTTGACCAAAGGCTTTTCTGTTTTCCAGTGAGCTTGACATATACAAAAGGAGTAAGTCAAAGACTTCTCACTTACTTGAAAATAAAACCTATTAATTTTAATTTTATTTAAAGGTTTTCCATCCTGTGAAATATATTTCTGACATCATTAATTTTGCCATTCTGAATAAGTCACACTAGAAACTTTGTAATACATTTTCAGACAATATCCCTTCATGTTAATATCAATGTGGACTAAAAATTTTAAATAAAATGTCATGTAGTTCCTGACAAAAAAATCTTATTACTCAGATATCCCAATCTTTTGTACCAAATTATGCCTCTAAAACGAGGATGCTTTCAGAGACTGCTGAACAAAGTCTACTTTTCCAATTAAGCATGAAAGGATACCAAAAGATATTTGAATTACAATGTAATTGTTTTCTTCCTTGCCAAGTCTCATGTGGCTTAGCTCTCCACAAAGCCGCCTGAAAGTACGATTCAGCAGCCCATACACAGCTGTGTTGTTCACTTGCTCTGCACCAAGTAGCTCACCTGACTTCCAGCTGGTTTCCCACAAGTCCTGTGTCATATTTGCCAGTCCCATCTGGACAGTTGAGGGCATTTCATGTGGCATTGGAAGTGTTTGCATGGACAACTAGAAACAGACATCAGCATTCACAAGTGATCAGTCAATAGTCAATACAGATAATGCATTCAGCTTGTATACCAGCAACAAGAGGCTCAATTCAGCTGCTGTAGCATGCTCACCTCCCTGAGGCTGGGTGTGTGGAGTGCCTGAGTCTGTCTGGGAGGTTGCTGTAGACCTGAAGAGATGCCGTCAAGTATTTATAATGGCATTAAGCTCCTGTGTTGAAGTAGTGAGTTTAGCTTAACACAGCTAAACAGAGGTGCCTAAACGTCAGTATTCCTAAACTGGCCAAGTGTGTGGAGAGATTTGTTCCACATGAAGGCACCAGCATCTTGCATCTAAAAAAAGGAATGAAATGTACCATCCCTGCTCCTAGTCCTCCTTTTGTGATCACTAGAAAAGTAGCTAAGAGTACTGTACTTTTGACACCAGTAAGAAACTAGTTCCCATGTAATGCAAAGGACTTCTGTGGATTGCTGATCAGACACGGCACAAAGCTGGCTCCTTGCCTGTGAAGAACTGCTGAAGAAATTGAGCACTGAGGCAACAGGTTATCACGGAAACTTTCTTGTTCTTGTTTTCTTACCCCTAACCTGTTCATTACTGGACATTTCCCAGCCCTAGGGCTAGAATATATAACTAAAGTTCAACAGAGCTGAGTTTTTAACAAAAAAGGTGAGTTTTGGCATGTTTTATGAGAAATGCAGAAAGAACTGAGTCAACTATGAAAATGTCACATCACCGATTACATGTGTTAGTTTTTTCTTGTCCTTTTGATACCCACCTGCTTTGCAAAAGTGCCTCCAGCGCTGACTATCCTGATTTCAAGTTAAAGGAAAACCAACCCACAAGTAAAACCACCCAGCAAGCCTCCTGGGACAGCTGTCCTTCTTCAATGTGTAAATCTAATGTCTTCTTGCACCTCTGGTCAGTTCAAAGGCTCTCCACCTCCTCTTCATTGATGTGAGGGAAAGAATAACACGAGGCCGCACCTTCATGCAGTCCTCAGCTCCCATGCAAGAGTGGGATGTACCTTCTTATTCCTGATGCAGCAAGGCAAAAGGTTGAAGAGTGGGCTTGGAACAGATTGGCTGGAGCAGAGCAACTGTTCGTACATTTCTCATGATTAACTTCAGTGGCCCTTGGAGTACCTCTGAGGTTTTTTTCCAAAGTGTTTTGCAAAGATGTATAAAAGGAGCAACCTCTCTCCATTGTCCGCTGAAAGATTCAGTTTTGCTGTCATGCCATAAACTGACAAGTTACACAACCCACCAAAGCATTGTGCACAGCATGTTTTGTGTCACTGAATTTTGTCCGTCTCCATCCTTCCTTTCTACCCCATTTCTCACTGTTCCCTAGAAAGGAATGAATTTGCTTTTTGGCCAAAGAGTATAGAAAAATTGTTTTAATAGCACCAGTGAAATGCCTGGTTTTACACTACAAAATAGTTGTCTCAGATTCATTTTCAGGGTTGGTGGTTTGTGGTTTTTGTTTTTATTTCTTTTGTTTGTTTGTTTGTTTTTTCCCCCCAAACAAAATGTCTTTATTCTAAATTTCATGTGTTTTCATCAGAAAAAATACATATCTTATTTTTCCCTCCATGATACTTTTCCTTTTCTTTTAATTTCATGGTACAGTACTATTTTTAGAAAAGTGTACTTTCATAAAATGGTTCCAAAATGAAAAAAAATACAGGAAAATAGGATTTACTCTACAAAAACACAACTTACTGTGCCAAAGCCAGGGAAGTACCTCTTAATATTGAAATATATAAATAGGTGTGCTCTAGAAAGCCAAGTTTTAGTGCAGCTATCAACATCTGCAGGGATGTACATGAAACTGCATCAGCATTATTAAAGCAATATGAAGTAAGAAAAAAAATACCTGGTTTCTGTATGAAAAGTTGCAGAAGATGATAATCATGGTGGGGGCATCTCTGTTAGATTCAGATCTTGGGTACCATGTAATGTGCTGACAAATGTCTAAATATTTTTATAGCCAATCTACAGAGCCCAGCAGGATTCACAAAATTCACTACAGGGTGATCAACTGTTTTTGGCAGACAAAATGAAAATTCAATGTGACCATATGCAGCTCTAAGTTATGCAATCTTCACTTTATCCCAGATGTTGCTAGAAGAATTTCTCTTTTGTTTAATATCAACAACTTTTTTCCCTTGACTTCATTCACTGTAGTCACATGTAATCATGTCAACATTAAATTACAGATGCCCAAACTACCTTTCGTATTCATCCACATTGGCCAAGGATTAACAAAATAGTATATATAAAATAAATAAGACTGCACAGTATCTCTATAGAAGTTGAACACTTTAGTAGGATATTATTTAATAAATGACATGGGAATAACCTGTTTAATTTACATTATCTTTCATATCCTTAAAAACTCTGTTGCCTGTACTGGTAAAAAGCCAAGAAAATACTGATGTATTGCAACATGCCATTACAGGCTATAGCTGACCAGAAAGCAGTATTACCTGTTCAGTCCGAATCAGATCAAAATAAAAATATATGAAATTTCACAAAAACAGTAATTCTGAAAGGAAATGTAATCCCAGGGCTCTCTACAGCTGTTCCAATGAAACATATTTTTGGCTGTTTCACCAAATAGCCACTTGGAATCCCAGGATCTATAGCTGTAGGAAAAGCAGACAGTAAATGAGGTGGTGTCGCTCCTATAGCTGCCCTAACCTGCAACATTACCACAAGCAAGTTTGCCACTATGTGCAATGTGTCATTGCTGTCCTGATTCAGTGTCATGATGCTTGCTTAGCGTAGAAATCTGTTTTTTGCAGTAAACTTTCTCATGGTTCATTTTGCTAATAGAAGCAGCACATAATTTTGTATAACATGAACTTATTTACCTAGGGTTTCTACTTCTTCCTAAATAATACTTTTTAAATCAGTCATCTATTACATTTGGTTATTTGTTTATTTATTATAAACCATGGGACATGGTCAGCTTGTTCATTGTTTGTAGTAAAAGCATTATTTTCTTTCATTTTAGCCCAATCATAACTTCTATCCGAAATCTCACTTTTGCTTGTGTTCTCATTAATATTCAGAAAGGCTGTTCACTGCAGCCAAGGTTTAAAACCTGTATAATTGCAGTTTGCCTCACAGTATTCTATGGAATGAAAAGAATTCCAGAAAAAATAAGACCTTGATACATTGTGACCATTTATCACTGTTAAATTCCCTTTATTTCTGGAGTGAAGGAAACATAAACCAGACTTAAGACACAGTGTTGGCAAACGCTGCAATTCTTCAGTTCCTCATAACTCAGCACCCTGTGGTTTGAGAGCACTGGAAAATGGCTGCTGCATACCAAAAGTATGAGGAGGTCCCTGTGCCCCTGTGCTATTAGCATAATTCTGCATTGCAGAGTCTTTTTTTGGACTCCAGTTTAATTAATAAAGTCATGTGAAGTTCTGGAGGACAGGTGGAGGAAGCAGAAACCCTTTCCCATACATCAGTTTTGATCCACTTCTACAAGTGGCTTCTGATGGAATTGCAGTGCAGTCACTAAGCTACAGTCCCTGATTTGTTTTTGCTCTTCTGGCATCAAGCTTTTCCTGGCTTGGCTTTCTGTTGACTCCAAGCCCTGAGAATCTGGGTGAAGCACCCTTTCACCAGCCCTCCTGTCCTTTCTGCACCCTGATGGATGGGATATTCTGCCAGAAAGCAGAGGACATAGGTTTGAGTCTTCTCAAGTTGGAAACACAGACACAGTCTCTCATTTTTGTGTTGTGGTGGCACCACTGCCATGTCTTCTGGTGTGGCTTTATCCACCTTCATTGTTGTTTGGCTGTTCCTCACATAATTGATATTTTTGAACTGCCCTTCTGAGACGTTACCTCTTCCATGTGTTTTATATGAAGCATAGGTAGCTATGTGACATGTAGGTGTGAAATCCATATTGGGAACAAACCCCTGGATAATCTACCCAGTGTTACATGCTTGTATGAGAAACCTCAGTTAGAATTCTAAATGAGGATGATCCTATGCATATGCTGCAGTCAGATAATCAGGCTGGTAATATCCAAAAGGCAGCTGAAATGTTTCCCCTTTTCCCACTGAGTTTAGGAACAGCCTATAAGAAATTATGATGCTTATTTAGGCACTATTCTAAAAAGTGTAATGTTAGACAGGAGGGAACCAGGCCATGATGCTTGGAAATTCATAACTGAGTCTAATTCTCAAGACCTAAGCCATTGGTTTCTGCACTATGCTACTCCCAAACTGTGCAGTACCTTTCTCTTGTACATTTTCTCAAAATATTAGCAAGCTGAAGAGACTGCCATACTGCTTTGCAAAAGTCCTGAAGCAATTTTTCCTTCTTGCTACTCCCTTCTACAACTCCAGGTCCCAATGTCTTTTCAGATTGATACAGCATTTCATAATTAGAGCTGCAGGTGGCCCTTTCTACATTAAAAAGGTGCCAATGAATGGGTCCACCATAAGAACACCTGCCATCATTCAGTGCTCTTGAAAACCTGGGCAAGTGAGCATGTTTGATCTCGTCAGCAACCTGGAGAAGCAAAGCCAGTTTGAATAAAAGATTGCTCATTGTCTCATCTAGCTCCTGACTTGCTTCACTGAAGGCAAAGAATAGGGTACTGCATTATTTTAGGACCTAAGCAGTACCCAAAATGCTGCATTTTCATTTTGCATAGTTGCTGTTTTTCCTGGACCTGTATGGAATGGTGGTTGGATGTTTCTTTGGTTTGTTTTTTGTGGTTTGTTTGGTTTTGGTTTGTGTTTGTTTGGTTTTTGGTTGTTTTTTTGTTGGTTTTTTTTTTTTTTTTTTTTTAACAATGAAGTCATTCTGGAGCTCAACAGATGCTCAGATACAGCCAAGGGATTTCAGCATTCACTCATCCAATCATAGCATATTAGTAACTATTTCATCTGAAAGGACAATAAATGCTTCAACTGATGCATTACCAGATTCCATTGATCTACCTAGTTCTTTCCGCATTTAAAATGTGAGTAATGTGTCTTCATGTTAGGTATGGATGTCAGCTTTGATAATGACTTAAGGATTACATCACTGTGTGAACAGTAAGTGTTTTCATGTCTCCATGGCTGGTAAAGAACTTCACAGTTTTCATAGTGGAAAAAAGGATGGAGCCTGTCCCTCCTCAGAAATCATAAAGATCTCCAGCTTTCAAAGGTCAAAACCCAATATTCATTGAACATTTCCCCCTGTAGCATAATAATAGAATGATAGAATTATCAGGTCCTACAGGAATGCACCTATATTTCTTGTTTGAGAGTACTTTAGCTGTTGATTTGCCTTCTGCTGTTTTTCCTTGGCCATCATGGAAAGATTTCCCCACAGCCACCTACCTCATTGACCAACTTTCCAGCCTTTTGGGAATTAAACAGTGTGCAGGACCTCATTCAGGATTTTCCTGGTACCACAAGCATCCAATCTCTCTAGGTTGCCTGCCTTTTCAAGTATCTGAAGGTTGGGGAGCTGGCAGACAAATTCAAGCTAAAAAATTTAAACATTTTTCAGAGTTGGAATTCTTTTTATGTTTCTTCCCCCCGCCACTTAATTTGACCTTTTGTCCCAGCTTGGAGGACACAGGTCATTAAAAATAAAATCCAAGTATTCTGAAGAATAGAAATTCTGTATTGCAACAAGCTCTAGCAATCAGTACTGTAACACCCTTGTGAAGGATAAAGTAAATACTTAAATATCTCCTTACTTAACTCTTAAGTAGTTCTCTAAAAAATTTCTATCCACTACTGGGCAATGATGCATATTGTTAAATTCTTAATAATCATAAATGTAACTTTATTGTTTTCAACTTTGGATTTATATATCCCTGACACTTTGTGAAATATTTTTATGGGGGTTCAGAACTAATATCAAAAGGAAAAAAAAATAATATATGTTATATAGGATCCTGTGTATGTGGAGTCTCTGTAAACACTCATAGCTTGTCTGAAAACAGCTAGGGTCTCGTATATTAAAAATACCAAAAATTACTGATAAATTTGGATAAAACTATCATGTTTTTAGCTTTCAAATACCAGTTACTGTCAGAATATTGTAAAGGTTAGAAAACCCAATAAATGCTATGAGAAGCAAACACCAGGGTGAAATATTGAAGTGAGTACTCTGTCCTTACAGAGCATTCTTTGTTCAATGAAACATTTCAAGATGTTCAGCTCTTTTTGTTATCTGGCATAAATTCAGTTTCAAAGCAAGATGAAGTATCTAGTTTAAGATACAGTGAAAGGCTGTTTCTGCTCACTGTAACTTCTGTCCCTATCTAGCCTGAAGTCATGACAGACTTTCCAGAATATACTTTGATGGTAATAAAGATTGTCTTAATAGGTCAACACATACAGGCATGAAGAAAGAACTTAGAAAACTGTTTCTCATAAAATTAATCAGTCTAAGAAAGTTAATAATTTAACTATTGACAAAAGAACACTGATCAAAGAACACCATGAAATCAATTGGTTGTTTTTAAAAGGTAGCACAAAGACATGTGTATTAAATAAAATAACATTGGGAAGTAAATCACGTTAACATCAAAGATGTAATCTGAAACTAAAAAAGCAATGACATTAGAAATAATAACATACCAAATATGTTATAAGGAGCTGCAGACTTGTAGTCAAGGATGATAACAGCTTTGCACTTTTGTAGTACCTTTCATCCAAAGGCCTTAATGTATTTAAAAAACCCACATTGCTCTACCTAGTTAGTAGATGAAAGCAAAGTTCAAGTTAGGAGCTGGATATCCTGCCTCTCAGATAAAGACAAGATAAAGATAAAAAAGCAATGGTTGGATGTATTGTATCCACCTTTAAAAACAAGCCTGTTCTTTAAGTTACCCGGGTCTTTTCTACAGTCAATGTAGGCAAATAGGAATAAGATGATTCCTCTTACTTGTCTGACAAACCTAATGTAAGATGTATTTACAATTTCTGAAGAATGGCACTTTCAAAATGTTTTACTGTATGATAAGAGGCAGCAGTCCTGACCGTGGATGCCGATGTCTACATTGCAGAATCTTCAGAGTCCAAGGACATCAACCTCAGGTGCAACAAGGCATCTAACTAGCTCAAATATGAGTTATGAGGCATGAAATCCACTAGAAACCTTCTGAGAGACCTACACTCCTTCTGGATCTGACTGGCTGTAGAATTTTGTATGGTTAAACAGTGCAGAGGGAAGAATAAAACTCCATGGTCTGATAGTATTTAATATTAAACATGGGAAAGTTTTAAGAAAGGAATATGCAGTTCTTATCAGAGAAAGATCAAAAGGAAAACGGAACCTTTTTTATTACTGATCAATATATTGATCTATCAGTTTACTTAACAGTCTTGCTGAGATATTAAAGACTTAAAAGATAGTAACTGTTAAGAGTGTTTTGAATTTTTCATTTCTACTGGGGGAAAATAAATGTTACTTTTTGTCTTTATCTGTATGTGCACTGAGCTCCAGCTACTTCGTGAAAATGAGACAATCATCTTAAATACAAATTGTTTTCCAAATATCTTTCACCCATACCATACAATATCATCTTTTTTTTTCCAGGGCACCAAGGCTTTCTTTGTTCCCTCCCCCCCGCCCCTCCCACCTTAGGTATATATTTATAGTAAATATTTTTTTAAATACAGCACTTCAAGAGTCATCTTTTCCACTCTTTTCTTCTTTTCCTGCAGTGACATGTTAAAATGCTATAACAAGGTACTTAATCTATTGTTTTATTTTATTTTTAAGATAAAGTTAGTCTTTCCATGCTCATAGCTAGACTTTGGATTGGAGATGCCCTGGATATTTGCCTCTCTAACTACACTTTCTTTCCCTTCTACCTTATCTTCTTATTGCTACAAAAAACCCCCACCCTGGTATGGTCAGAGCTATACCATCTCATGACTTGAACAGTTACAGAAACATACTCTTCCTTACCTTCATTCACACCAACTCTGCAAATTTAACCTTCCTACCAAAACAGTCTCTTTCTTACTTGTTGACTTAAGCACCAGAACTGTGACCAAGAACACTTCAGTTTTAAGACAGATGTCTTCCTCCATGAATAAAGCAGGAGAAAATAAATGTAACTAAAATAAGTTCATTCTGAGTGTAGTTTTCACGCTGGGATACATGAAAATAAAGACTAGCCTTCATATTTGTCATTGCAGTGATGTTAAAGAAGAAGAAAAAAGAAAGCTACAGGAATGCATAGTATAGAAATACTGTGACAAAGAGACTATTTTTGTATTGCAATAGTAAAAGAACAAATGCAGTTCTACGGAGTAGAGGACCATTACAGATCTTTATGCAACCAAAAGATAAACAAACTGATTAAATGTCATGAAGATACATAAAGTGACTGTCATTAAAAAGATCTTTTTTGGCTCAGACAACATTTTGTCTATCCTTATCTGGGAACAATCCTGAGACTCCCAGAGACAGTGCACACCAATTTTTGTCTTTTAAAAACATCCTCTTTCCTCCTTGTCAGTAGCTTCTGGATTTATGTGTCGATCAGAACATTCACTGGCTATTTTCTCATTACCCAGGGGAGGGAATTTAAGCAAGTTGTGAAGAAAGTTAATGAATGTTGTCAATAGTGTAGATTTTCTTGTCATAATACTCCTCTGAAAGATCAAACTGAATACACAGTGTTTGAAGAATTTTAAGCACTTCTTTAATAGGAGGCATACATAAGGACCCAATTTATTTTTACTAGTTAAATGCTCAGGGACAAAAAGATTCTGGTTGTTTTGTTGGAGTTTTTTTCTTAGAAATTTCTGTAGCAGAAACAGAAAGGGTAAGAGCAGGTACAGTATTCCTCTAGAAGAAACAAAAATTTAGGTCCGAAGTGGCCATAGGGTAATACAAAAAAAAATGAGTCCTTGCACAAAAAGGAGGGTTTCATTTCAAGATTTTGGAGATATAGTATAATCTCAAATATATACCTGAGATATAAAGAAGTTCCATCAAAGTCCTTTGGCAGTCTGCTACCACACCCTGGAACACAAATATTCCACATTTAGGGTTCTCCTGTATGCTGAAGGAACAGAAATATAGATCATCTTATCCTATCTTTATTTTTACATAGGATCACGGCATCATAGCATATTTCATATTGAAAGTGACCTCTGGAGGTCTCTAGTCCAACCTCCTGCTCACAGCACAGTCAGCTGTGAGATCGGAACAGGTTGCTTAAGTTTTGTTCTGTCAGATCTTTAAAACCTCCAAGGATGGAGACCAAACATTTTTGGGCAACCTGTTTCATTGCTTGACTGGCCTTATGAGCTTTTCCTCATACCCAACCTCTATTGTTTCAGTTTATGCCCATTGTCACTCATCCTCCCAGGATGTGCTGCTGTGAAAAGCCTGGCTTCATCTTCCTGATAACATCTTTATAGGTAATGGCAGCCTTCCAACAAGACCCATCCACCAGATGTCTCTTCTCCAGGCTGAAGATGGCTGGGGAGTTGTTGTCAGGAAAGTGAAGGAGAAATTCAAATTATAACTGCTCAGCAGTGGTAACTTGTGACCAAGGAATGATCTGACATGGAGGGCAAGAAACCCCAATTACAGAACAAGCTAAGTTGGCTGGAAGCAGAAATGCCAGAGACAGAATGATTTCATGTAAAGGAGTAAAGTTTCCCTTACTGATGAGATAAGAAATCGCCAAGGCATTGCCTTGTAGCAATCCTGGATTGCAAGCACTCAGGGGCCACCTTTGGGCAGCAGAACTGGGCTGGGGGATGAACCCAACACCGGGTTGAGGTGCCAGATGTTGATACTCACGCTCACATGGTAGATAGATGCAGGTGTGTGTATAAGGAATTGGCTCATGATACATCTTTGCAGACTCCTTGTAAGAACCACTTATGGCAGTAAGACTCTGTCCAATGCATTGTTCTTTACTTTTTTTATATGTATATATATATAAAAAATATATATATATAAGCACAAGCATGCATTTATTTCACCTCAAATATGAATGTCCCAACAAAAGCCAAAGCTCAGCTGGAGTCAAAATGTGCAAGGAATATCAAGGGCAACAAGGTAAGGCAAAAAGTCGGGAAAACATAAGGAATAGATTAAGTGCAATGAATAAATTAGTGGATCCTGCCTCAACTAGGAACTGGACAAGGGATTTTGCTTTAAAATGCAGGTGTAAGACACCACTGATAACAGTAACATCTACTCATCACAATGACAGATTGACAGTTTATGCTTATACAATAACTATAATTCACTAATAGATTTGTCAGCTACCAGAATGCAACAAGAAACCAAGAAAGTTTAAACAAGGAAGAGCTCTAAAGGTTTAAGTGATAACATTCCCATTTAGGAAGCTACACTGAAGCCCTCAGGATCCATCACATACAATTAAATATGTGCTTAATTAATATGTTAAAATAAAACATGGGAATTCTGTCTCTTACTTTGATATTTACTCAGTAAGAAAGGCCTTCCTGGCCCATTTGATTCATTGCTGGGCTGCTCTGCAAACGAACCAACCACATCTGAAAGGGTAGGTATGGAGAGGCCACCAGTGATCCTGGAGGAGTACATGCTAGTGTTGGTGACACAACTCCTAGGAGTGGCAACACTCTCAGGAAGCGCACATTGCTAAGTACTTTCTACCAGATGCTCAGGGAGCTGTTTTTAACTCTCCTAGCTCTAATAATCTCAATCTAAGCAGCTGCAGCCTAGTTCTGAGCCTGTGAGAGCATGGGAATTCCAGCAGGCTGTGATAATAGCAGAGTTTTCTTCTAAATCCAGCCAAGAGGATTGGCTTCTAAAATCTGGATACCCAAGAGGTTTCAAAGATTCTGCAAAAACAAAGTGATTGACCAAAAAGTTTCCAAAACTCAGCTGACTAATTTGTACAACTGTCAAGATGTACTGCAAAAGGAGGATTATATTTCCTGGATGAAAGAGCAGAGCGGGCAGCATTTTAAATAAGTGCAATAGCTTTGCAGATGGTGGATATTGTATACCGCAGTTCATCAGATAATAAGAAGTCAATGAATGTGAGATAATCTGAAGTGACAATACAAACTGATGTTTGTGCTCCATTTCACATTAAGAAATAGGTAATTACTTATACAATATATGTTTGTCTTAATCCTCAGAAGAAGGAAAGGAATGTGCAGATATGGCATAGTTGATTATCTATAAACCTCAGGATTAAAAAGGGCTTTTTTAAGTCTTAAAGTAATAGTTAAATTTTGTTCTAAGAAAACCTCCCAGCTATTATGAAAGGTTCATGATGTAAACCTTTTAGCATGTGACATGCCTCAGGCATATTCAAATTTCTGTTTGACATTTCCAGGAGTACCATAATCTAACACGATTGACAAGCTGTACTGAACAGAATGGAGCTTGAAATAAACCTGTGTTTTATTAAGTGGCACTATAGATAAAATAGTTGATTGTACTTTGCCCTGTATAATTCCTAAAAAATAACTGTGTGAAGGCTGCTCGCTGTCAGGGTACTTAGATCACTGTTGCATGGTCCCTGAAGAGCAAGAACAAAGCAACAATGTGTGCATTAACGTGAAGAGGTGTGTTGAGATGGCATATTAAAGATATTTTCATGTGTGGAAATCCCTTTGCTATTTATCTGAACACTATTGAGTTGTTAATGATTTCAATTCACTAGTTCTCTGGTTTGTTCTTTTTTGAAGTGTTTTGCTAAAGAATTAGGGGGTTTACTCAGATAACCCAGGTAAACTCCATTAGCAAAATTTTGATAATTGATCGGTATGAAGAGAAACAACCCAATGAAACAAAAGCATTTACTAAGTTTTACTAAGCTTCATGAGTCCCATTTCTCTTTGGTTACTGAGAAGAATATTCATGAATCTAAGCTGCAAGATTAATTTCACTGATTCAGTGGCAAAGATAATTATTTTTGTTGCTCCTGAAAAGCAAAGAGTTACTACCTGTTTGCTTTCTTAAGTCATAGACTACAAAAAAAAAAAATGACTAACAGGTGTTAAATGTAAGTATTGCCAAAAGTATTTCTCAAAAATATTAAAGACTTCAGTTATAAATTACTTTTGATATTACAAGACCTCTAACCACGTGTTCATGCAGTTTGTGCACATTTACATGCTATGCAATACAGTCCGTCTACCTTTTTGTCTGTTTAAACTTCAATTACTTTTTATTTTCATGTATTTAAAATAGAAAAAGGGTCACAATGACTTGCCAAATATTTTATCAAAGCCTTTTAGGGTCACAGTGACTTAACTGATCATGATTGATGTCATCGCAAATCATCAGATTCCTTTGAACAAAGTCATTAGTACTACAGATTGACACGGCACACTACCTTTCTGCTTATTACCTAATTAATACAAAAAGGTTTCTCTTGTGTCAAAGGCTCATCATTCCTCCTGCTACTATTCCAAGAAACACAACAGCCATGCAGCTGTGCCAACAGCTTTCTCCTAACTTCTCTGCAATGACTAAAACCTTCCATGTTACCCACACAATTATTTGTATTAAGCATTTGCAATTTTACCTGAGTTGTTATTTTGGGACATGGTACTCCAAACAAAATCCAGACAATTTTCACGTTTGTATGAATCTAAGCTTACTTCTAATATCTTCAGACAATAATAAAAAATATTACTATTGTTATTCTAGTAAATGATGCATTTCTCTGTTTCACAAAATAGAACTATTATCCAGGAAATTCGAATTACAAAAGAGTGTATTATTGGAAAGATAAAACTGCAGGCTAAATGCTTAATGAAACTCCTAGATTTCAAGTTTTAAAATTCCATTTAATCTTCATAGATTGCATATATCCTAGATGATCTAAACAGTAAGGCTCTGTTACAGAGAGCGTGCTTCTTAAAGACATTCAGTAACATTTAAACTGGGGTGATACTTAATTTCAGTTATGCCTGTAAGTGGAAGACTATTATTTCCTTCACTTTGGAAAGCAACTGAAATACTGGCCAAAGTTAAGTCCCGGTGTCACTCCTTTCACTGAGGTTACTTGAAGCATGTATATGACCCATTTATTTTCAGTGGGACATTTTAAAGCACTGTAAATTCTAAAGCATTTTAGAATTAAAGTTTTATAAGAGTTACCAGTTAAATAATTGGCACAAAAAGCATACTACAGAAATGAATGCTTGACAGTTTAGAAGAAGTAGGCAGATAATGTAAGGCAATATGCACAATATAGTAGGTAATGCATATGGGTCCTTTAACTAGCTGTATATATCCATCACTGTAGAAACAGCAAGGGTTGTTTCAGCGACGGCTCGTGTTGGGAAGCTAACACTCTTAGGACTCTGTGCACAGTGCTGTGCTTGCTCTGTACCAGCTAGTTCTGCATGTCTTTACTCTGACATCCACTGAAAGGCATAGGCTGGTCAGTCCTTGGGTAAAGCTTTCTAAGGCATATTTACATCCTTGACATACATGTTCGATATCACTGTTGGCTACACTTGGGAGTAAAGAAAAGCATCTGCCTCACATCCAGCATGCCAGCTGGGGAGGAATACTCCTGGGTAGTATTAGTCTGTTGATTTGGCAGCTCTTAAGAGTCCCTGCTTCTGAATTTTACAAAAACAGTACATGAGCAAATCACAAAGAAAAGACTTATTTAATGAAGCTACCTATTAATCATCCTGTAAGACAAGATCTGCCTATACAAGCAGTATCTTCTGACCTCAATACTAAAAGCCTGGTCTTTTTGAGACAATTAAGAATCCATTTCCAGCATTCCCTCCTGGAGGAGCAAGTGATATACTGGAGGACATAGGTGCCATCCAGAGGAACTTCAGCAAGCTGGAAGAATGGCCAGCAGAACTACATAAAGTTCAAGAGCTTCAGAGGTAAGATCCTGCGCCTGGGCTGGGAGCACGCTGTGCTCTGCTGCAGGCTGTGAGCTTACCGACCTAGTGGCAAATCTGCAGAAAAGGACCTGGTGGATGTGTCAGTGATGTGCCCTGGGAGCAGTAAAGGCTAAATATGTAGTGAGCTGAAATTCATAGACAGACAGTCAGGGGAGAAGATTTCCCCCCTTTATTTTACACTCATGTGGGCGCACCAGGAAAAATGTCCAGCTTGGTCCTCTCCTCTCTGAGTATAGAAGAGATACTGAGAAAATGCAGAGTCCAGCAAAGGGCCACTAAAATGATGGGGTGAGAGAAGCATAGGATACATGAGAAGCTGTATCTGAGTTTCTCAAGCTTTGTTGAAAAATAAAGGTCTGGCTCCTGATCATACTAGTAAAGTCTAGTCATATGAGTCCTTGATTTTTATTTCTAATGACAGAAAGAATGAATTCCAAACATTTCAAGTGAAAAACTGCAATGGCGTCTTGATGAATTTGAGAAAGCTGCAAATAAAGCTGGAGAGATTTTTTTCCCCCGTTACCTCAAAGACTCCCTTTTCATCAAAAGACACTGAATGTTTAATGGCAGTAAGTGACTAGCAAGAATAAAACTTGGCAATTCCCAAAGGAAGTCTGTAATGAGCACTTTTAAACACTTAGGAATATTATGTAGTTGTCAAAGCTACTATGCTTTATAATTGAAAAAAAAAAATAAAAGGGAGACAGAAAAGTGTTGTGCAGTGAATAAAAGAACTATTAGGCTCAGGTGTGTGGGTGGAAGTGCTCACCAGCACTTTAAGCTTCTCAGCATTGCAGACCAAGCTGAGTTTTGCCATTCTAAAGATGAAAAGCAAGCACCTAGACAGGACTGAGCTGTTGGCGTGGAGGGAAGGGGCAGACTAGGGCTTAATGTCATAACAGAACTGAGGGATAGAAACTGAATTCTGTTTACTGATCAAGAGGTAACCACAGGTCCATAGCGTCCCTTTTCAGTAGCAGCAACCATGCTTGCCAGGATGCCAGCACTGGCAGAAGAGGTCCTGGGCAATGTGTTACTCTGCGTCTCTGCTAGTTTACTGCTGTTTCACTGTTACTGCTGTTGTTACTCAGCTACACAATTGCCTGTGAGCAGATTTACTCCTATGATCCACTAGGGGTACTTTGGATATTGAAACACCTACATGTTATTTAAAAACTGATTAAAGACACTATTTTTGAGGTCTCTGCATTCATTTCCAGTTTCTTTCTGCAAGAGTTGGTACACTCAGACATTTACTCTGGAACAGTAAACTATGCTGGGATGTCCCACTCAGCTTTCGATGTTCCCCTCTGCCTTACATCTTGAAAAGGTAACATTATTCAAGAGGCTTTTTTTCTCCTGCCCATAGCTGCAAAAAGGTAGCAATGATGATGGCCAGAGATCTGGCATGTTGTCTGTCCTGTAAAATACACACTGTACACAAGGTCCCTAGGGAATACAGGGCTTCAACCAAATATGAGCAACAGTCTCTGATGCTGAAATTCATTTATCTACCATGCTTGTGTGTTTTAACATGCTGCGTACAGCCTTGTGGGATTTTATAGTGATACTTTCTCTCTGACTACCCAGTTTACTTCAGCTTGGATTGCTGCCATGAATTATCATTGTAGCTGTACCTTGGAATAAGTAAAAATCAGCATATCCATCCTGTGGGAAATTTTTATATTACAGAGTTTTCAGCCAAAAATGAGACAAAAGTTTATAAATTTGTTTAATCCATTTAGTTCTGTCAATGTTATTTGGACAGCCATGAGCATTGTTTCTAGCTCTACTGCAACCACTCAATTCTGTGTCCAGCCTTCATCACATACTCCACACAGGGCAAATTCCATAAAGCCACTTAAAAGAAACACTTGGCATGAGAGATATGGTCACTTTGTGAATACTTTGTAGTATGACAAATAGAAACAAAAGCAGATTTATAAGGACACCTGATTTTAAACCACGGAAGTTAATTAACTTACACACCTGTACACTGTGGGCACTGTATTTAGCTAGATGAACACAATAGATCTTCATTTATTAAAACCATAAAGGTCAAAAGAAATAAACAAAAGGATTCACCTTACACTTCACTGAATTAAACACAAACCTGAACTACAAAGGGATTTAATAAGGAAGTTTACTGTTTGTGAATGGTTCCAGTCTGAAAACATTAGCTTCTTTTTTGTTTGTTTTCTCTAAGTTTCATCTTCAGCTGGAAAACAGTCCGTTAAGTTTGATCCATCTTTGATCTTCCCATGAGACTTGCAAAATGAACAGGCCTTTCTTAGAGTTATAAAGAAAGGGGAAACAAATGTTATGCTACTTTTGAGCAGGTGTAATTTCCAGGAACTGAACTAAAATCACAATCTCATCTTACATGTAGGGAAGTTTCCACATACAGTAAGAGTTTTTCAGTTCAGATGTTCACCCATTGAGTATTAATACAGCTGAAAATGAAACCTCTGGGTTTGGACTGACAGTAAAATTTTTGTGCCAGGTTTTCAAGTCTTCCATAGTCAGTGAGGGAAAGTTTAACATTTATTGAAGGGGATAAAACAGATCTATATACTAAGTAGGTAGATGTGGAATAAGAATAGATGAGAGGATTGTATCTGGACATCCACCATTTGCCTAGATTCACATGTTTACCTGGGGTACAGTGAAGCACATCTATGAAACACTTCAGTTTGAGATCACCTTAGAACTTAGTTGTGCATGTAACTTCAGCAGCAGACCCTGTCTTTTACTTAAACCCCTCTGGTCAGAACACCCTTGCAAAAAGTGGACACAAGATCCAGGCTCACCTCAGCTTGGGGTTTTGTGAACCTAGAACTTCACCATACCGAGGTGGAGTCCATCACAGCATCAACTATCGGGCTTTCAGAAAAGCTAGGATTAGAATATTTTCTGTCAGATCTCCGGAGGCTACCACTTAGCACAAACTGTGAGATTATTCTCCTTGAAAAAAAGGAAAAAGTCTGATGTTAAGTCCAGTTGCAGTTACTAAGGGGCTGTTGGTGGTGAGAAAGTCTTAAGTTCTCTTCCTTAAAGAGAGATTGTCCCCCAGGGTTGCAAGGCAAGATGTAGTACCACCTTGATTGTAGAACTAAGCTAACCCTTGCCTAACCACTCCCTGTCCCAGGTGTCTTTCATTCCTTTCTTCACAAGTGTGCTGATGGGCCTGCAGAGGTCCCATACAAGACTAATGGGTGAGTCTGGACAGTGTCCTGGCTCCTAGGAGCAGTGGCTGTGAAAAGTCCAAGTGTACAAAACAAGTTTAAAATCCAGGCTCCCTGCTCCACAGGCTCCTCTGCTGAATCATTATCTAAAAAAACAAGAACCATCTCTTTTGACACTATCTTTGAATGAAGCTTTTTTTGTTATTAGCCTTTCTTTAGTCACAGTCCTGGTGACCAGAAGATCAGGGTTCGGAGGCCCTCCTGCTGCTGGAAGTCTGAAATTTAGGCCTTTTGCTCCTTCATTCATCTTTCACTCAAGCTGAGGGGCTTTGCACTGGCAGCTCAAGCAGTGGCAGTCTAGGTGGGGAATTGTGTTAGGAATATGCAGGTTATTAAACTTGAATAAACTGACGTGTTGGCATGTCTCAAAATGTAAAGATGTAGCAGAATTTCACTCTGCTAAGTCTTCTAATATAAATACAGCATCTTTGGCGCTGGGGTATTTAGACAGGCAGGCAGGGATTTCACCTTCTTGGTCTCCATGTAACATAACTACTAGCAGGCTTACCAAGTCACTTAGACCCCTAAATCCCATTTAGGTTTAATTAAAACTGGATGCAAGCTCCTAAGTGCCATTGAGAATATGAATCCATGATTTTAGCTAAAGTGAAACTGAGGCACTTTTAGATGTGCAGAATTAATCACTATAAATCTGGGCTGGGTTCCAAGTTCCAACAAGGTTGAAAAATTGATAGTTACATATTATTCCCTTTAGATTTCTATTGCCCAAAGGATATTTTAGCCTGTTTTATTGAAACTGAATATTAAAACTGCTATTAAACTTCAGACTGTCACTGAGTTAAAATGTGGTGAAGTAAAACCAGGGTATATACATACATCTATATAAGAACTGGCACTTGGAAAACAGTAAGGGCATAGCAAACTGTCCTATACCTCAAGAAGAGAAAAATACTGCACATTATTCCATGTAAGATTTAATTTTTTTTAATCCTTTTTTTCCCCCCTTTCTATCAAGGACAAGCTAAATCAAGACATATGCACGGAAGTATGTATATACTTACATGAGCCAGCAATGTACCCTTGCAGTAAAGAAGGCAAAAAGGTATCCTGGGCTGTATTAGGCAAAGTATTGCCAGCAGGTTGGAGAAGGTGATCCCCTTCATCTCTGCTCATCACTGGTGAGGCCACATATGGAGTATGGTGTCCAGTTCTGGGCTCCTCAGTACAAGAAGAGACAAAGACATACTGGAGGGAGTCTAATGAAGGACCACAAAGATGATTAAGGGATAGAGCACCTCACATACAAGGAAAGGCTGAGAGAGCTGTGACTGTTCAGCCTGGAAGAGAGAAGTTTAAAAGGGATCTCATCAATGTCATCCAAATCACCTGAAGGGAGGTTGCAAAGAAGATTGAGCCAGGCTCTTTTCGGTAGAGCCAAGTGACAAGACCAGAGGCAATCAGCACAAACTGAAACACAGGAGGCTCCTTCTAAACATCAGGAAAATTTTTTTCCCTGTGAGGATGACCAAGTACTGGTGCAGGTTACCTAGGGAGGTGGTGGAACCTCCTTGGAGGTATTCAAGAGTCACCTGGACATGGTCCTGATCAGCTGGCTTTGAGAGGTCTTACTTTAGAAAGAGAGTTGAAAAAGATGACCTCCATTCCAACCTCAACTATTTTGTGATTATGTGGTAAATATATATAGGTTTATATATGTGTGTGTGTGTACACATGTGTACATGTTCACATATGACTAACTTGAATGAGCACATGCGTAAGTAAAAAAATATATATACGAGTCTGTAACTCTGATATATCTATATCTTAGATATAGTCTTATACATGTACACACATATACACATATTGTATTCATTATTCCATATGTATATGAACTTTTTTCTCCCATTTACATTTTAGACTGGATAATAGTTTTCTAGGGGAATTATAAAATGTTGTAATTTGTATACAGCTGGATGAGGTCTATCTGTACTCTATATCCAGATAGTTAAGTATCTAGCAATTACAAATCATGTTCATGTTTCCAGCAGGAATACATATTTTAGCCAGGTAAATTAATAAAGAAATAGAATGTTATCAATATGTGATAGATAGCATCATCTTGTATTTGCTGTTATTTCTGTCTAAGGAGTGGTTCCCTGGGATATACTACTTGGGCAATGTGAGCCCTTTCACATTTTCAGGGACAAGTATCTGCAAATCACTTTTCTTGAGTTTGTGTTGTCCTTCCTTTTCCACACCCTGCATATTGGCCTGGACCCTTGCACATGATGATATGTGACTCTAATGGGTTTTGCAGGGTTTGATCTGCTTTCTTATACACTACCCAGAAAAACCTGTTTCCCCAGTTAATCACACAGAACTTTGTTAAATTTGAAATTTTTTTGTTCCTCTATGGAAAAAAATGCCTATGAACCTGAAAACTTTTTTCGTTATGGGGATAAAATTAGCCACAAGTGAAAACATTATCAAAATATGATTGTATTATTTCTAATTGTTCTTTTCAAAATTAATAAAACTATGGTCTTGGGTAATTAGAAAATAACTGGTTTTACTGGACCTTTTGTCCTTCTCTAAAGAAAAGAAAAGGAGGAAATATAAATCAGAAAATATATGTTTGATGGACTCCATCTACATTCTGACCAGATAGCATACTTCAGAAAGAATTTGTTGAAGTTATTTACCTGTTTCACAGTTATTGTGATGGACTTTACTTCTAGCCCTTGTAACGAGATATCTATTCTGCTGTATCTGTCATTTGATTTCCTCATATCTTTCATCTATTCTTCATCACTACTCAAAATGCTCCATAGAAAGGATTAATGCCTTTAACTGAAACATAAACTTTGTTCCATTTTCTAGGAGAAAGTTGATTTGTAGTGTATGGACTAGAAGAGACAGACAACTATGACAGTTTCGTGTAGTCACTTATATGAATAGACCCATTTGTTGATTAGACATCATTAAGTGCATCTGCACTTAACTTAGCAGTTAAACTGAAATATCTTTCAGACAAACTCTCACTTCTGTAATGGTTATAGATTGTTAATGAGTTTTTTCTTTGGAGATTTTCCCTCCAATCTTTAGCCATAGAGCGTTGTCATACTTTGATTTGCAAGCTCACACAGCTTCCTTTTCTCAAGTTCTAGATTCTAGAGCAGGGGTCCTCAGACTTTTTAAACAAGGGTCTGGTGTGCAGATGAAGTGGCAGGCAGTCATCTGTGGCTGCTTGGTTTTCCCTCCCAACCCCCGGCGGGGAAGGGGGGGGGGGGGGGGGGGGGGCGGGGGGTCTGTAAATACCGGCGGCCAGATTGAGGACCCTGGGGGGCTGTATCCAGCCTGTGGGCCATAGTTTGAGGACTCCTGTTCTAGATTAAAAGAGCTCAAACTAAAGCAGCAGAGGAAATAAAGCTAATGTAATGAAATTTATCTTTATTCTAATCAGAAGAGTCAATAATGGTGAGCCTATGGATAGTCACTCCATTTGGTATAGAAGAAGGCAATTAGAAAAATGTTTTGTATTCTTCATAGTTCTGAACTTTCTTGCATATGTATTTTTGAATGAACAGTAAAAAAAAATATTCAGGTTTATTAATGTCTGCTTCAGGATCACCACCGACATCCTTCCCCACCCCAAGACTATAGGAGGTTTATGGTAAGAAATAATATTGCTTTTGTATTCAGACTTATGAGTGATAAGTATTAGCAATACTGTTTAAAATGGACCTTCTCCTTGTTAGAATCTACAGCATATAGAACTATAAAATGCTGACCTTTTGGGACAGTTTTAATAATTTGTACCTGCTGAATAATGCATTTTCCTGTACATCTTCATTTCAGATTGTTTACAAAGGAAAAAAAAAAGTGTTTAGAAGTGCTGATGACTTCAGCAGAGGCGGAGTTCACCTCCTTCTTACATACAGTATTTGATTTTTTTTAATTACATTTTTCCAGGCTTCCTTTAGCTGTTATGATCATTTACTTCCAGTAAAGGTCAAGCTAGCTAAATAGCTTGTCAGGTAGAGAAATTGCACCTACTCATTTTGTCTAGTGGGATCTTTTTGCTGGCTGGCCTTTTGTACTAATATTCTGGGGTTTTATGAAAGATGTTATTACTTGATTGTTTGATTGATTGGTGTACAGTAAATACACTTTCAGAGAGGGATATGAAGGACATGGTGTGCCTAAATCTGGGGAACAGCAAATGTAGGAAAGCAGGAAATAATATTGCATTTTATGAAGGACCAATATCTTGAAGAAAATAAGGCAGATACCTCATTTGAAATAATGATTCTGTGAGAACTATATGCCACATTATTTTTAATCTTTTGTAATTAAAGGACCAAATACCTGGAATTCTGATATGTCCCTGAAGAACTTAACTAAGGAACAAATAAATTATTTAATTGTCTTATTTAATTTAAGGATTTAGCTCAATATTTCAGGTATGACCAAGGAAGGGATCTAGTCTGGCCAAATTAGGTATCTGATAAATCACTTTTCTGTATACCTTCCCTTTCTCGAGACCCTCAGCAGTGACAAGGACAGAAAGGCATGGAAGCAGGAGGTAGGTCCTGTGTATTCTCAAATGGACAAGCAATTTCCATCATCCATAAAGGAGTTTGCTACTTGTTGTCTTGAGCCCACTGTGCTTCACCTTACTAGCTCTTTATTAGTTAACAGGCTACCCCGTCAAGGTAAGCAGTTACCTTTGTTTTGAAAGCAGTAGGGCTAACACTTAATATTGTTTATAATATTTTCAGATGGCTAGTTTTCTGTAACATCTACATTTCCTATTTAACTGCAAGTGATACATAGGAAATTGTGTGGTTTTGTTTTTGCAGGAAATAATCAATGAATTTCTAAGCTGCTAAACTGCAAAATTCATTTTATCGCAGCATCAGTTATCTCAAAGTTCCAGTTGCTTTCCAGCTGAAACACTGATAGCTCTATCAAGAAGCACACAAGGGCCAGATGAACAAAAGCACTTTGGTGCTGAACTGTAGCCTGGCCAGAGCGTGGGAATATAAGCCAAACTTGAGAGGGCACAAGATCCTCTTCCAGACTTTATGTAAAGTTTTGTGACCCAGCTCTAAAGTAATTACCTTAAGCCAACTGAGGTTCACTTGGTCTTGAATGGTAATGCTCTGGAGCTTGCAGAAGGGATGTGGACAGAGAGAGACAGGTACAAATTCGCTGAATCACTCCTCTTATTATATCTTGATCTCCTCTGCAGAAAGCTGAAGGCTGAGAAGTAAAAAGTACCTTTACATGGAATACTTCCACCCATCTTAATAGGAGAAACTGGCAAACGTATTTACTTTCACTAGGGCACAGTACAAGATGTACTAAATGATTCAGTTTGCTCTTGCTCGTGACCATTTTGAAAGCCCTTTGCAAAGCTGTCCATGAGGGTGAGAGGGAAGAATTGTAATATTTTAAAGAACCTATGAAGCTTCAGAGGTCTTTAATTCCTTTATGTGTAATGAATGGACCCAACCCTGTCATCTCAGTCTGGTAGGATTGAAAAGAAATCTTGACACCATATTGCAGAAGAGCTTAATCCATTGCCCCATGCTAGGCGAGGCAGATGGACAGAATCCTGCTAATAAACCAGGCTTAAATATCTAGTCAGTGTGATGCATGCACAGATTTACTCCCTGTGAGAAAAGAGTTGGTGGGAGTTCATTCTTCTTATGTAATAGTTCAGACTCCAGTATTGTGTAATGTGTTCTCCTGTAACATAATGTGTGATGTAAGTTATGGCATTATATGTGCTGGTTTTTTCTGAAGGTCTGTCTCAAATGAATTCTGTTCAATACATTGCTCATTCATACATTAGATGCTGCTGTGTTTTCATCTGGCTGTGCTTTCTTTTCAGTGGGTCACCATCCATGAGCAAGACACTTGCTCAAAAAGAAATATCAGAATAACTATAGTGTCAATACATGTTGTGAAATAATGTGTTGTATGAAATTACTTCTGGTTAATTGTATCATAAGACGTAAGAGTATCCTTCAATGGCACATTGAAAGATGTAAAGAAGAAAGCATACAAAATAGTCTGAACTGAAAATAAAATCTATTACTCTAATGTTTCTTTTTATTTTAGCAATAATCAGACCATCAATGTTTAAAGTCAGAATTTTATGTTTTATGTTGTGGGTAGAAAATAAATGAAATCTTGATCAGGAAAGAAGAGCATCTTTACTTAGCAAGAGGTTAATTAAGGTACTCACACAGTTCAAGTGCAAATAACAGGACAAAATCATGTTCTGCAAAAGAATAAAATAATTTGATAGTGTATCTCAGGAAGAAAGCTAAAAAGCAGCATAATAAAAAATTAAGCACTCAACAAGGCAGACACACAAGATGAACTAACTCACTGTCCATTTCAGACTGATATTTGTGACACTTAGTGTCATGAATTTATTTTTCTTATTTTCTGGATTGGGTTACATCCATGTTCACTTCATCATCATGACCTCTGCTGAAAGGTTTGTAGTATCTGATGGAACTGTTGTGAAACACTTGCTATTCCTTCTTTTCTCAGGTAATGGAAATGGGTATGGAAATGAGTCATCAAAACCTGTAATAGAGCTCACAACCATTTCAAGAGATTTATCTGTATGAAACATATAATGATAATGAAATGGAAATGTTTGACATAGAAGGAAATGGAAGAACAATAACATTTTTAAAGAATGATGAGACTTTTATTGGTCCTTATTCTATAATAATTTAGAAAATTTTTCATACTGCATGACAAAGACATGACACTAAATTTCTGATCAATTTTTGTACAGACATAATAAATTTTTGAAGTACTTAGGTATTAAATCTGTATTTATTTTTGTAGTTGTTTCAGATATGGCAGCTACCTCTTGAAGCAGCACTGTAAGAGCATTTCACTTTAATAGCAAAGTACTCATAAAATGTTTTGGTTACACTTTGCTCGTTGTGGTACTGAGGGCACTGTTGTTCCCATCTGTTCAGTTTTATTCTGTTTCCTCATATCCTCTTTCCTCTACAAGGAACTGCTGCTTTTAGACCTATCTGTTGTTCTTTGATCAACTGAAGAAAGTTTTTGAGACATTCTCTTCTTTTAAATTACTTTTAATTTATATGGAAGCCAGATGGTGCTGGCATTAATGCTTCTTCCTTCAAGTTTTACCCACTTCCTTTGGAAAAGACTGCTAAAGGTCCTGGTATGAGATTTCGTGCAGTACAGCTCAGGACAGAATGTGTGCCCAGGTTATATAACAACAGGCAATTCACACCCTACATAGGTCACTGTGGTGGGTTGACCTTGGCTGGATGCCAGGTGCCCACCAAGCTGCTCTCTCTCTCCCTTCCTCAGCAGAAAAGGGTGAGGGGAAGAAAACAAGATTTAAAAATACTTGTGGGTCAATAGCAAAGGTCTCACACATGTGGAAGCAAAGGAAACCAAAAGATGTTATCCTCTACTTCTCATCAGCAGGTGATGTTTGGCCACTTCCTGGGAAGCAGGGCTTCAATATGCCTAGCGACTGCTCTAGAAGGCAAATATAAATAATGAATGCCCCTCCCTTCCTTATCCTTTCTCTTGGCTTTTATATCTGAGCAGACATCATATTTTATGGAATATCCCATTGGTCACATTGGGCTCTGTCCCCTCCCAAGACCTTGCCCATCCCCAGCCTACTGGTGAGGTGGGGGGAAGGCTGGAGAGACAGCCTTGGTGCTGTGCGAGCGCTGCTGGGCAGTAGCCACACACCGGTGTGTTACCCCCCCCCTCTCTGGCTACCAGTGCAAGCACAGCGCTATGGGGGCTGCTATGGGGCTCAGCCAGACCCAGTACAGTCACTGTCCTTCTTGTTGTTTGTTCCTGATTAACTTTGTTTCAATATTTCACTGGACTCATTCATCTTTCTGCTCATACTTACTCTTGTATTTTCAGCTACTTTTTGTTTGTTAACACTCAGAGATATGGAACATCTTTTTGTTCTTTCTGTAGGGATTAACACATTGAGGTCTTGCCCACTGTGGTATCCCTATAATACTACAGAAATACAAAGAACAGCAGAAAATATCATCAAGATACTCCTTTTGGCCATCATTTCTGGGAAATAACTAAAAACGCCCTCTCTGTTCCCTGGTCTGCATACTGCTAAACCAATTAGTTTCCCCCCATATTCCTATATTCTTAATTCCTTCAGTTTTACAGTACTGATAAATTCATGATGATCACCTTGCTTCCTCCATTTACCTGAAGTTACAAGAAATCAGACTATATTGATGGCTTCTAATTTACAAGATTACCGTAAGTCTTCCACTGTTCCTGTTGTTTGCACATTTATAATGACTGAGATCCTGGTTTGGCATATCTGCAGTCAGATACCATTTTCTCCATTCTTATTCTTTCTGTCTTTTTCAGCTCTTCCTTACATCATGCCAGCTTGTGCCAACTTGTAGCATACAGGCATCAAATACAGGATTAAAGCTATTGAAAGACACATGATTTTCTTTTTTAAATTTAGAGCTACAGGAAGGCAGTCAGTACTTTTTTGAGTAAAAATGAAGAAAAAGTTACTTTTCTGTAATTGTAACTACAGAAGAAGAATTAAATTCTTGTAGATAAGGAAGGGTACCATGTGTTACCCCATCAGTAACTCCCAGCTCCTTCTTGGTGGAAAAATGGTTTTCTTAGTTTTAATTAGGTTTACTTGGGAAGACAATTATGAAAGGTTTTCATGAAGCATCATTTGTTCCAAGGAAATTAACTGTGAGCAGGGAAAGTTTTTACATGATAAATAGCCCTCAGTCACTATCCAATGACAATACTCAGTGGCACGAGAAGCCATTCACAGCTAACTGCTAAGGAAGAGCTGATGAGAATTATTCTTTTAGGCAACATCTATCTAAATATTGAGATTGTTCTGTGAAACACAGGAGCAGCTGGAATGTATGAAGAAATGAATCTACTAAATTAATAGTAACTGTGTCTCCATCAACATAATATTTTCTGTGTATATTTATGGAGAGGTGCAATGCCATTTCTATTTCTGCTTGTAAAAACATAAAAGCTCTTGCCATAAAAACAATCCTGACATCTCATTTAAAGATTTACATTTTTTAATTTCCTTTTGTATAGGTCTAGTACTAGATCCCATTTCCTTCAAGAATTTAGATTTATGCTTGTACAAGCAAAGCCTGGATAATAAGGAATAACAAAGCGTGTGGAATTTTAATTTTAAATTGCTGTAATGCATATAAGCACAGAGTTATGATATATGAAATGCTGAAATATGGTTACAGATTAGCAACTGTCTTCCATTGTTTTCTTTTGTTTTAAGTTGCTGAAAGTTTCTCACAACTGAAGATGCCAGGGTGCTTCTCTGGACATGTGGAATGACAAATATTCACAGATCCACAGGCCTTCCTGAAGGTGGCTCCATTTGATAAAGGTTAAGTAAGACAATCCAGGACTAGCCTAAAGGCAAATTCCTATCAGAGTGCTTGGTCAGAAGAGGTAAAAACCGCAATAACTGCTCAGATGACAGGTATGGATAATGTCATGAAAGAATTTCCATAAAATAGCTCCAGGTTTTAACCAACATATTGTTGAAATTCATCAATAGATGAAAGACTCTACAAAAAAATATTAGAACAGTCTTTGCTTATTTACAGTATATGTCTCAATCTCACTGCTGAACTAAAGATGGTTTTAACTAGTATTTTTCCTTTATTTCTAATTCTGAGTACTAAAATGTACAGGCTCATTAGGCTGTATCTCATTCAGACATGATCGTTTCCTGGTTCAGTGAAATAAAGAGACAGAGAACAAAAGAGACCTTAGGAAGAACACTTGTTTATTTTAGGATAGTGCTCAATTCTGCCTCAAATTACCTCAGCTCAGGACGTAGATGAAAAGATAAAATGTACCAAGCTTCATTTCAAAAGAAATTCTAAAGTAGGAAATTGAAGAGGAAATTAAATTTCTGTGTACTTCAGAAGTAAAGAACTATAGATTCAAAAACTTTGAAACACAAGGAATATAATTATATTTGGTCTGCCAATTAAAAAAAAAAAAAGAAAAAAAAAGAAAAAAGAGAACAGTGGTGAAATATTTTTAGTTAACTTAAATTCCAGGTTACTAGCAGATGAAAACTATCTTTATTAGCAAACACTTTTTGAACACTGAGGTTTTCCAAGGTGTTCTTGGATGTACCCAGCTGTAATGAATGAATGAATAATGGAAAGATGGCATTTTTCAACTGTAGAAGATAAACATTTAAAACCTTACAGAACCCTAAGGTATGTAGCTAAGGTGTTCTGGAAGTCAATAGAGTTCTACCCAGTTACTTGAATCTAGACTAGCTTTTGTCTCCAAACTCAGGTACAGCATCTTTGAAAGGTATTCCATCAGTTAATCATTTTCTGTTTCATACATTTTTAGAAAAAGTCTTTAAACCTACTTTAGGAATTCCAACATTGTTCGAAGTATCATGTGCAATACTTAAATATATTCTAGCTTTCCAACAACCAGTAATGTTTTGTACAACTTTTCCAAATTGTCTTTCTTACAGTTCTGTCATCATTCCCCCATAATTTGATGATGACACTATAGTTAACCAGTTAAACTTGTATATGCAGAATGCTTGCATATGACAAAATCCTTGTCATCAAGATTTAAAGGAAATCCAAAAATAGTAGCAGTGTTTGTGGTACATGGCTGAACAGGTTTACAGGACAACAAATTTGTAGCTTTGACTGCAGCAAGGGGCCAGAAAAAAGCTTCCTCTGTCCTGCTGAGGACCTTCAAATCTTTGGTGTCTGCTCCTCTCAGATAAAGATGCTGTCCACTTATAATTCTTGGGAAAATATCACAACATTTCCCCAGAAGATGAATCACTTCAGTATAAAATAATTTTAAGAAAAACACTCAATTCTGTCTTTAAACATTTTTCTGTCTTGAGCTGAAAGAGTATGAATGTTACAGACTTGTGAGTAGTTATCTAAGTTAGATAAAAATGGATTTGGATTTGATAGAATGAAGCAGGGCTTTTTTATTTCTCTTTTTTTTCAGTAACTTGGGTAAAGGCTCCCAGGTTTAAGAATCTTATCCTGCACTCAAGAAAGACTTGCAAAGAATTCAGTTGGGAAGGAAATGACACAGGTGACGTGAAGAGATGAGTACATAGATGAAGACTGGGAATTACAGTGTATAATTGTAGACATACTAGTTGTTCTAGCTGTTGGCAAAACAAGACAAAAAATGAAGGAAACAAAAAAGTAGCTGCCTTTCTACAGCACATGGAGAAACCTATATTTATCAAATTTCTATCGTTTATTTTTAAGAAATCTTAGAAAATTCATATTCCACAACTCCCATCTCTGTAAGGACTTAAGAAGACTTGTCAAAGGACATAAGTTAATTTTGTTAAACAGCCTGAACCTGAAGACAGGCTTGGTTTTCTGGTTTTGTTTGGGTTGGTTTTTTTTTTTTTTTCCTTTCTGTCAGAAATTTAAAATATGAACCTTAAAAAATCATTGTGTCCTCTAGTGAAGCCTTAGGGCTGTGCTTCTTGCTGTTCAACCTATAACACACCAGATGCTTTTTATATATGCATTAAGATTACTTGTTTTTTTTAAAGTTTTGGAGTTTTTTTAGTAAGAAGTAGCTGTTAAATTTCTAAGTTGCTTAGTGTCTTTCGGTGATTGTCTTGTTTAGAGCAACAGCATTTAAAAACTCCTTTCTTGTTCTCTAAATGAAGATGAGGCTATCAAGCAAACTGCATATTTTAAGTTTAAATAAAAAATTACAATTAAAAAAAAATATTATGTCCAGCAAAGAGTAATGAGTTAACTAGCTTCATGTAAATTATAACTAATAAACACATTCTGTGGTCTATAGAAAGGATATTTCTACTTTAATGGTTAAATAACTGTTGAGCTCAGGGGGGAAAATATTCAGAACAGATACGAATAAGATTTTTATATTAAAAAAAAAAGCTGCTCAATGGTTTCTAATTCTCCTTATTTCTTTTTACCCTTATGTCAAGATACAGTAAACTGCAGAAGAATTGGAAATTGTCACAGAATGTTGATTTTAAAAGATTTCTCTGAAAAGATATTTCTATCAAAATCAGCATGTTTGGAAATAAAATATTAAACTTAATTTTATCAAACTAATTTCATTGGCAAAAAAAATACTCAGTAACATACAAATGTTTCAAATGAACATACCTAAATTTTCTGCCATTTTGATTCATAATTCTGCTTCACTTTCAATTTTTTATTCTTCCCCCACATTTTTTTGCTGACTTTTCCATTTTACAGAAAAAACCCCAACAAAACCAAAATGAAAAGATGAATATGTAAATGCAAAATTTCCTTCTTTTATTTCAAAAACAAAAGAAAAATTATGTCTGCTTTTTCCAAAATATTGCTGATCATTGAAATGGAAACTCAATTTTTGTTATATGCAAGTTTTTTGAAAAAAACTCTTTTGTCTGTGACAAACTGTCTGGAATATTAGTAAGAAATTAATTTTCAAATGTCAATGCTAACCACAGAATAGTAATGAAATCTAAATACTTTTAAAAATTTTTCCTTCAGGTACATATTTGGAAAGTATATCCCCCTTTTGATAGTATTTTAAATTATTTGAAAATCTTTTTCCTATTCAGAAATAAAGGCAAACATTTTGGGTTTCTTTAGGAGTTCCAAAAGTGGGAGCAGGTGAACCCTTTTTTCCTCACTTTCTCTCCATTATATTGCAGCAAAATATAGTGATCTAAAATTATTCATATGGAGGGAACAACAACCATTACATTTTGAAGAATTAAACCCAATTTGGGGGAAAATATCAAAGGAACAAATAATTGCTGACTGTTGTGTAGGCACAAAAAGGAAAATTAATGCAATAATAACGAAATTGTTATCCTACTCTTAGGATTAGGTATTGTACTCCACAGTAATTGTTTGCAAGATTGCTTTAAGGAGCAGTTTTTCTTATTTATTTCTGCTTTTCATGGCCTACAGAAATTAGAAACTAGGGACCATTCTGTTTGGTCAGGGGAGTTAATGCAATGTATTTTCCAGGTCATGAAGGCAGCAACAAATCCACCATGAGGTCAGGAGGCACAACAAAGTTACAGAATGGTCAGGGTTGGAAGGGATCTCTGGAAACAATCTAGTCCAATCCCCTGCTAAACCAGGTTATCCTAAAGCAGGTTGCACATAGTCATGTCCAGGCAGGTTTTGAACATCTCCAGAGAAGGAGAGTCCACAGTTGCTCTGGGCAGCCTCTGCCAGTGCTCTGACACCCTCAAAGAAAAGTTGTTTTTCCTCATAGTCAGATGGAACTTCTTGTGTTGCAGTTTGTGCCCGTTGCCCCTTGTCCTGTTGCTGGGAACCACTGAAAAGAACCCAGCTCCATCCTCTTGGCACTCTCCTGTAACATATTTGTAGACATTGCTAAGATCCCCTCTCAGTCTTCTCTTGTCCAGGCTAAACAAGCCCAGCTCTCAGTCTTCCCTCACAAGGGAGAAGCTCCAGTCCCCTCATCATCTTCACAACCCTCCACCGGACCCTCTCCAGTACTCCCTGTCTCTCTTGAACTGGGGAGCCCAGCACTGGACATAGCAGCCCAGACGTGGCCTCACTAGGGCAGAGCAGAGGGGAGGATCACCTCCCTTATCCTCCTTTATCCAGCTGGCCGTGCTCCTCCTCATGCACCCCAGGGTCCCATTGGCCTTCTTGGCTACCAGGGCACATTGCTGGCTCATGGGCAACTTGCTGTCCACCAGAACTCCCAGGTCCTTCTCCACAGAGCTGCCTCCCAGCAAGCAAAGCCCCAGCCTGTGCTGGTGTGTGGAGTTGTTCCTCCTGAGGTGCAGGACCTTACACTTGCCTTCATTGGGTTCCTCTCCACCCAACTCTCCAGCCTGTCCAAGCCTCGTTGAATGGCAGCGCAAACTTTTGGATTATCAGCTGCTCCCCCCAGTTTTGTATGATCAGCAAACTTGCTGAAGGTGCACTCTGTCCCTGCATCCAGGTCAGTGATGAGTCAGTTGAACAAGACTGGACCCTGTACTGACCCGTGTGGAACTGCATGAGCTACAGGCCTCCAGCTTGATTCTGTGTCACTGACTACAGGCTGCTGAGCTCTGCCATTCAGCCACCACTCAGTCCACCTCAATGACAAGTCATCTAACCCACACTACCTGAGCTTACCTGTGAGGATGTTACTGGAGACAGTGTCAAAAGCCTTGCTAAGGTCAAAGTAGACAAAGTCTACCACTCTCCCCTCATCTGCCCGGCCAGTCATTCTGTCATATAAGGCTATTAGGATGGTCAGGCATCATTTCCCCTTGGTGAATCCATGTTAACTACTCCTGATAACCTTCTTTTCCTCCACATGCTTGGAGATGACCTCCAGGATGAGCAGTTCCATCATCTTTCCAGGGATGGAAGTGAGACAGACCTGCTTGTAGTTTCCTGGGTCCTCCTTCTTGCCCTTTTTGAAGATCGGAGTGACATTGGCTTTCCTCCAGTCCTCAGACACCTGTCCTTCTGTCCTCCATGACCTTTCAAAGATGGAAAGTGGCTCTGCCACATCTGCCATCTCCCTCAGTACTCAGGGGTTCATCTCATTGGGGTGCAAGGGTTTGTGGGTGTCAGGTTTGCCTGAATGATCTCTAACATGATCATCCTCAATCAAGGGAATGTCTTCCTTTCTCCAGACTTTTCCTCTTGCCTCCAGGGTCTGGGAAACTGGAGGGCCAGCCTTAGCAGTAATGAAAGAAGCAAAGAAGGCATTTAGTAACTCCACCTTCTCTGTGTCCTTCATCACCAGGGCACGCACTTCATTCAGCAGTGGGCCCACATTTTCTCTAGTCATTTTCTTGCTGATGTACTCGAAGAAGCTCTTCTTGTTGTCCTTGACATTCATCACCCAATTTAATTCCAAATGGACCTTAGCCTTCCTTTTTACACCCTTGCATGTTCTGGCATCCCTATATTCCTCACAAGTGGCCTGTCCCTTTTTCCATATCCCATAGACTTCCTTTTTCTGTTTTTTTTCTGGAAGTTCCTTGCTCATCCATGCAGGTTTCCTTCCTCCTTTGCTTGATTTCTTACTCATGGGGATGCTTCGATCTTGAGCTTGGAGGAAGTGATGCTTGAATATTAGCTAGCTCTCTTGGACCCACCTATCTTTCAGAGCCCTAACCCATGGCATTCCTCCAAGTAGGTCCTTGAAGAGGCCAGAGTTTGCTCTCCTGAAGTCCAGGCTTGCAATCCAACTTATTGCCCTGGTTCCTCCACACAGGATCCTGAACTCCATCATCTTATGGTCACTGCAGCCAAGGCCACCCCAACCCTAATCAGTCCTTCTTTGTTTGTGAAGACAAGGTCCAGAAGCGCACCTCACTTCACTGGGTTCTCCACCACCTGCATAAAAAACTTATCACTGATGCTCTGCAGGAACTTTCTGGACTGCGTGTTTGGTTCATTCTTGAAGGAAATGCCTTCCTGACAGAGATATAGATAAAGACAGCTAGAAAAGTTTTATAATATTTCTGTATCTTTTCACATTAAAACACTGAGCACTATCACTAATTCTTCTTTAAAACCAAATGTGAGCATCCTCACTAAGTTCTCGCCTTAGCCAAATCTCAGTTCATCAGGGTCCCAGGTAATGTGAGGCATACCAAGAAAACATGTTTTGAATTTGAATTTTAAAAGGTTTTCTTTTCCTGTTTAGGTGTGTGAAGCAGCTGACTGTGCTCTTGTATCAAGCTTTATCAACACTCTTTTCTGCAAGCAAATGTTCACAAATCCAATGCTGTCTGATACGACCAGACATAGGACACAGGTTTGATGCAAAGTCACAGTATCTGTGGCATTAAGTTGCAGATAAGAAGCCTTCAGCAGGACTTCACAGTTCAATCCATACCACCACCAGCAGTGCAGCTCCAAGCTAGCTACTGCCTGCTCACGAGGGAACACGGGCACACCCAGCTTTTGGCATCACACATCTATTATAATAATTTAGTTCTGGAAGTCTGAACTTGTTCTGGTCTAAGAAAAACATAACAAAACATGAGTTCAGAAAGGATGCCAGCACTATAGTTATAAGTTTGTGGATGAGAACAATCTAACATCAGCTGCAATCAACATCAGCTTTTGCTCTAAATCATTTGAGCAGAGACCTTTAAATAAAGTCTCTATTATAATTAGAAGAAAATATAATCATCATAAATTGCTAAAATACCAATGTTGTGGTAAACAAAGCTGACAATATCAGTGTGATAATTATTTTAAAAAATAAATAAAACATGTTCTGTCATGCTTGACAAATTTAATTGTGGGATGTTTTTTATATGCAGAGGTTGCAGACTGCTAGCGGTAATCAAACTAATGATTTGTCCTTGCCACTTAGCAAGGTTTATTTTGTGTCAGTGCAAACATAAAGGTAGCACAGTAGGCATACTACTGGCATCTATATCAGAATGCAGATGATATTGATATCCTTCCTATACAGAAGGATGAGAACACTGTGGAAATTTTTATTTTGTCATAATTTCCCTATCCAAACAGTACTCAGAAACTGAAAAGAAGGCAGATATTTACCCATGTCTTACTTATCAGTGCAAATTTTGAATTCCTCTTGTGGTTGCATACGCTTTTCATATGTAAGTAGAAGATACAGAAAAAAGGACAATGAATACTCCATCCCATGTGATCAGCACAAGGCTTTGAGAGAAATATGCAGAAAATCCTGGTTATTAATTAGTTTTATCTCATTCAAACTTGCAAATCCCTAACGGAGTCATCCCAAAGGCTGAACTAAGTATGCTTTAAGTCTGAGTTCTTTGTTTTGTAACTTGGAAGAAAAGACAAGGTTATTTTGGTTGGCCTCTTTCTGTATTTTTCCTGATCAGCTATAGATAGTCTTTTCCTACTCTTCTAATGCAGCTCTGTGCTATCTCAAACTGCACGCTCTATTCAAAAGCACTAGCCACTTTGTCACTTCAGTGTTGGAAAAAGATTGTTCCTCAACTGTACAATTATTCACCTCAAAGTAGCTGAAATGAAAATGGAGGTTACTGTTCTTTCATATAATGACATATTCACTGTTCTTTCTTTCTCTTACAACCTTAATTTCACCAAGCACATCATTGCAATTTGAAACACCCTTCTCTGAACACTACAAGTGGCTGATTTGAGGGCTTCTCTTTGTTTCTCTAAAAGAAGAGCTATGACTTTGAATTTTACTTAGAGATTTTGCATCCCGCTGTAAATATATGGGTTTTTTGTTAAAAACTACCAATTCCCATTCTTCCTCAATTGCTGCTTGTTTTTCAGGGGGGAAAAGAAAAGAAGGCAGACCTGATGTCTCTGGCCAGTGCTTACAGATCCAGGGTCAAAGGAAGATGCTATATTCATTGCAGCTTGCATTTTGTCTCTTCTGCAGAGCAAAACGAAAATCTTTGTTTGGTTGCCAGTAGGTACCCCATCTGCTGAAATGTTTCCATGGAGACAGGGCATAGCTGAGCACAGCAGCCGGTGGCTGAGATGCATGTTACAGCCCTGCCACGGGTACCGTGTTTGCTTGTGTGACTGATGGAGTGAACAACGAAGGCATGTCCCTTCTTTAGGAATTTCCTTTTGCTAGAAGTTAAATGCTGATTTCCTAAAGAAACTGTAAAACTGTAAAGTACACAAGGGGGAAAACACACACACACACACACGCATTTCACACAGATTTCACAATATTCTGGTGATGCTTGAGGAAACTTGAAAGTCCTGTGTAGTTGAGATCCTCTTTTTTGAGTTTGGACTTTATTTGGATTTCAGATTTATTTATTTCTAGATCTAAACCAAACAAATACTGTCTTCTTTAGCATGAGATGACTGCAACTCATTAACTCCTTTGCATTCAGATAAAAATGATACTTTGTGGAATATTGGAACGTGAGGGCTTTATGTAAGCACTTTTACTTGTGAATTAGTTTCTTATCACAGAATGGTGTTTGAAATGTATGATTATGATTGAAAATTTTGTATGTTTTATTTGGATTGAATTTTTCTTATTTTTTTTTCATTTGAATGTACATGTTAACTTAATCAAAGCTAATGAGTTGAGAGGAGAAAAAACAAATAGAAATGTATTTCAAGATGCAGATATTCAGTTTTTTGTTTTATTGTGGATTATCCAAACCATGCCTCATCCCACAACACTTGTTGGAACAAGATGCTCCAAGGAAGAAGTCTTTGGCATTAAACTTTAGGGTGTGCTTCATATACCATAGGCAGGTAAAAAAGAAGGTTCTTTATGAATGTTGGAGTAATATCCTGACCTCATTAAAGTTAATGTTAAAACTGTATCTTGGCTTCTTTAAGGCATTTTTTAGCAAAACTAGGAATTATTAGTACTTTAATAGAAAATACTGATTAAACTTAATTTTACATATTTCAGACTTTTCTAGTCACCAACAGTGAAATGGACTAAAAGTGGAAAAAAGATGCCAACAGAGTGCTAAAATGATTTTGGAAATGTATTATGAGACACTGAATAAGCTTGATTTGTTTAGTTTGGTCAAGCAAAGGTTAAGATGAGATATACTGATTCTTTATAAATAAAAACTTCAATTACTTTAAGTAATTTAAAAACTACAAGCATTTGTAGGACTTAATTTACTTAAATCTTAGTAACATTAAATACCTACAAGTGTTCATTCATCTGCTCACCCAGCCTAAAGTGTTAAATCAATCATCAGATATGGGGTCCAGAGGAATTTTTTTCCCCTAATTAGGAAGAATTTCTGCAGAGGAAGAATTTCCTTTTTCTGTAGGCTGGAGCACCATCATCATCTGGGAATTTTACAGAAAAAGGTCCAGGAATCTGGTATGCAGATAATGTTCTTTCTTCCTGTGGAATGCCATAGCATTTTGTAGGTGTCAGGAAGCATTTCCTGACCCGCACCATTTGCATATGTGTGGGATAATGTTGTGTGGTCCCCCTGACCTAGCTGTTATTTGTTTTTTAACACTGAAGTTAGCGCCTGCATGCAGTGCCTCAGGTGGTCTCTTACAGTGTCCTGTTCTTGTGCCCTGCTGGATGGAGGATCAGTATGAATATGAAAACAAAAGTCATGTGCACAGGAGCCTGTTAGGTCCCATTTAAGTGTAAACTTTATCTCCCTCCAGAGCTGCTTATGCAGTGGGTCAGAGAAGTTGTTTTTGCTGGAAGGCCTTTCAGGAAGGCAGGTGAGTTGAATTCAGCCTAGTGAAAAAATAAAAGAACCCCAAGGCACTGACTTTTCACAAATGATGCTTTCCCTTTTGTGGTCACACAGGACACCATGCCTGAAGACAGGGGGCTGCTGAAGTAAAGTAAACAAAAGGCTGTGAGAAATTCCAGCTTTGAATCCTGCCCTAACATTTCCCAACCTTTTCTCCCCCCCCCCAAAAAAAAATCAGTTTGCTGGAGTGGTACATTCACTTGCTGTCGAAAACATTAAGATTTCTCATTTCATGTTCTCATCTCACATAGTATTTGCAGTAAACTGTATTGTGTCTACTTGGGATTCAGTTGTAATGATCCTAAGACTGTTAACTCATTTGCCACACCTTGCCATTTTACAGAAGTTTGAAAGGTTATGATTTACTAAACAAGTCTGTGTTAGATGAGTCGGAGAGTCATTCAGCTGCAGAAAGGCTCTTAAAATCTAAGCTAACTCACTGCAGCCTGGCAGATATGTCTAATCCATGCTGTGGTCACAGACGTACCCATGGCTCAATGTATTCTGAACCAATGAGCGTCGCAGAATGATTAGATCCTTATCTTTGCAAGACAAAAGATTTGGGTCTGTTCCATCAGACCTGAAGAGCCACTCAGTCTGGCATGGAGATGAGGGTGGCAAACAGATTATACAGAGATCATTTTGCCCCAAAATCTTATTCTGAGAGATGCAAAGGTGCTGTAACACATTAAATGAAGATGCAGCTTAGTACAAAGTGATTATAGCCTTGCTCACTTGTCCTCAGATTGGTGAGCATCATAGGCACTAGTCAGCATTGGACATACAGGTGAGTAAAGAATTATATTCAAAACTCTTCAGCTGAAGATAGAAATATCTATAGGACAATATCACAGCAAAGGTTATCTTCAATCATTTGAAGGACAATCAGCCATCTCTCCTGGTTTTGGTTGGAATAGAGTTAAATTTCTTCCTAGTAAGCTGGTATGGTGCTGTGTTTTGGATTTACGATGAGAATAATGTTGATAACACACTGATGTTTTAGTTGTTGCTAAGCAGTGTTTACACTAAGTCAAGGACTTTTCAGCTCCTCACCAAACCCCACCAGTGAGGAGGCTGGGGTTACACAAGAAGCTGGGAGGAGGCACAGCTGGGCCAACTGACCCCCCAGTGGCACAAAGGATATTCCATACCATACGGCATCACGCTCAGTATATAAATTAGGGAGATGTTCAGAGTTATGGCATTTGTCTTTCCAAGTACCTGTTGTGCGTGATGGAGCCCTGCTTTCCTGGGGATAGCTGAACACCTGCCTGCTGGTGGGAACTGGCAAATAAATTCATCATTTTGCTTTGCTGCTTGCATGGCTTTTGCTTTTCCTGTTAAACTGTTTTCATCTCACCCCACAAGCATTCTCACTTTTACTCTTCTGATTCTCTCCCCCATCCCAACATGGAGGGAGTGAGTGAGCGGCTGTGTGAGGCTTATTTGCCAACTGGGGTTAAACCATGACAGTGTCTTATTGTCAGAGCTCCTGTCTGAACAATAAAAGAAACCAAAGAATTAATCACAAAGCAAAATTTGTCTTTTGCTTCCCTTTAAAAGGTGATCAGGTACAGAGAATACCTGACCCTTAAGTCTGTTTAGTGTGGAGGACTATACCTTCACTGCTTGAACACAGGCATGGTTTCTGCTCAGCTTTGCAGTGGAATTTAACAACCATCTTGAGCTGAAAAATCACACAAGGACTTTCAGGATCAAACTTATTATGCATTCAGTATCCCAATACTCCATCTGCTGTTTCCTTGTTCCATATCCCATTAACAAATGCTAAGCTGCAGATTGTTTTTAACATAGTAATGAGCTGCATAAGTATGCAAACAAAACAAAAGTTATATATTTCTGTTAGAACAAGTGCCAAGAACACCTCCTGTTGCAACACTGCTAATGACAGGATAGCAACAGTGGAATAAAGAGAGTAATTTGTAGTATTCCCAGGTCAGCTGCACACATGGTTTCTCCAAAAATAAGTAAGTGAGGCAATTTATTCTATACTTGCAATGCACCAGATTCACTCCTGCTTTAATTGCAGTAGCCTCCATGGGTCTGTATCATGGAAGAAATTGGCCCTGCAGTTGGAAAGCTTCCTATAGATGGTGGTAAAAAAAGGTGACCAGCATAAATAATGTCATTTTCCCAATTAACTGGAATTGATTAATTCATCCATCCATTTCCCAAGTGATTATCTCCAATTAAAGTAATTGCTTGGATAACATTCCACAGCTAGATCCCTGGGCAAAACAGAGATCTTCCAAACAGCATTTTACTCATATGCCAGCCAACCACCACTACCTGGCAATAGGGAAACACATTACAATCTGCTACAGTTCAACATGAGGACAGAGGAAGCTTTGGAATGTCTCTAAGATAGACTAATGTATTATAATTATTATATGTATAAGCATATGTTAGTGTGGAACAGGACTGGATTTGCAGAATGTAAGGGGATGGTGCCTGCTGTAAAAAGCTTACATTTCTAAGCAAGCACAGACACATATAAGGAGCATGAAGAACCCATGAGATAATATCAGTAGGCATTGCTAATCCTGGCAGTGGCACGACAGCAACCTCTCACTGTTGTATATTTTCGTGGGCATCACAGTAATGGATGGGTTTTCAACCCCATTTCTGAAGGTAGCTAGCACTGTTGATGCTTACAGAGATATCCCCCTGACTGTGAAATTGATAAAAAGTCTGATGACACGTGTCTGAAAATGTAAAGCATGAGCAGAGGAGCCTGACACCACAGATCTACCAGAGGCAAGAGTCCACTTTCCAATTGTGATTAGAAGAAGATGAGTGTGACAGTTTCTGAAATTGCATGTGAAGTGTGAGAGAGCTACAGAATAGTCATTTAAAGAAATGAGCTGGATATGAGGATGTCTGTAGCCACAGTACAACATCCGCTAAGTTCAGAGAAATGGATGTTCTAATTTAACGTGAGAATATGTGTAGATGTATGCATAGGTGACAATGAAAAACTGTATCTAAAAGAAGTTTTGTATAGAAAATACACAAAAATACAGCATAGTTTCCATCTAAAAACATTAAATTCAGAGCTGAATAGGATGCTCAAATTACTGGGCTGCATAATCACTCCATACAGTAAGTGGTACACATTTAAGAAAACGAGGTAGGAGAAAGCTTAGGATAAGAAACTTTTTGTTGAATCTGACCTCCTGGCTACATGATGAAAAAACATGAAAGACATTACAATTTTAATTCGAGCAGAAAGACAGTTATGTGGTACTGAGAGACTACCGTGAGTTGGTCACAGAGGTAATATCAAATGATTTTTATTTGCAAATGATAAAATAACAAGGTAAGGCTAAGTACTGGGGAACCTTGCAGAGAACTGGTAGGGCAATAATTATGGTTGTTTATAGGACATACTAACAGAATCAGAGTCATAGAATCAGAATAATTTGGGTTGGAAGAGACCTCTAAGGTCATCAAGTCCAACTGTTAACCCAGAACTGCCAAGTCCATCACTAAACCATGTCCCTAAACACCTCCAGGAGTGGTGATTCCACCACCTCCCTGGGCAGCCTAGTCCAATGTTTCACCACCCTTTCAGTGAAGAAATTTTTACTAATATCTAATCTAAATCTTACCTGGCAAAACTTGAGGCCATTTTCTCTTGTCTTGTTGCTTGTTACTTGGGAGAAGAGACCGATCCCCACTTGCCCACAGCCTCCTTTCTGGTAGTTGTAGAGAGTGACAAGGTCTCACTGAGTTTCCTTTTCTCCAGGCTGAACAACCCCAGTTCCCTCAGCTGCTCCTCATAAGACTTGTGCTCCAGACCCTTCACCAGCCCCGTTGCCCGTCTCTGGACACGTCCAGCACCTCTGTGTCCCTCTTGCAGTGAGGGGCCCAAACCTGAACACAGTGTTCAAGGCGTGGCCTCACCAGTGCCAAGTACAGGGGAACGGTCACTTCCCTTGTCCTGCTGGCCACACTTTTTGGACACAAGCCAGGATGCTGTTGGCCTTCTTGGCCACCTGGGCACCCTGCTGGATCTTGCACAGGTTATTCGGCCAGACCATGCTGGTTCAGCCACACAGTTATATTGAGGTGATCACAGGAACTGTTTTCTTACTAACTCAAGTCAGTGTCTTAGAATATCTTTTAAATATACAACTACAGAATATCTTTTACAACATGTTTGGGTTCCTTCTCTGTTTCCTGTGGTCAGGTCTTACTTTGAGCATATGAACATATTTCTAAACTTTCTCACTTGTGGTAGTATATGCATGACTACTGGAACATTTTATTCAAAGTGTTATTCATTTTAATGTTAGGTCACAGAAACATTAATAGCAGGACTTTGTATTAATGTTACTAGGGCAAGAGCCAGTGAGAGATGAGCTGAGATGAAGCCACAGGATGTGCCAAGCTGCAATGAGTGAGATGTCAATTCACCTTCTGATGAGCTACCTAAATGTGAGCAAATTAATCCATTCTTCATCGGTCAAAGTTTTCTAGATTTTATCTGTTATGGACACAGCTGCATCATCTTGGAACACTTCAGCCTGGATATGATGTATTCAGACCTGAGGATGTACTTTGACTAAAATGGTTATGACAAAGACTGTAGGAAAAATGTAAGCTGTTTTGGTTGGTTGGTTGGTTAGGAGGGATCAGGCAGCCAAGAAGTGAAACAAAACATGCGAACAACAACAACAAAAAATAGTCCTTTTGTGTAGCTATAATAGAGTTTTTGTTGTTTATGAAATTAAATTCCAAAATAGTATTTTATGAACAGAAAGTATCAGTTGACTCATAATTAAATAGAAAACAGGAATGAAGGGACTAGATTCACCAAGGGTGGAGCTGACAAAGCTTAGGGGCTAAAGCAGTTTTGCCGGGAGTCCCAGTTAAAGTTCCCTGTCTGCCTGAGGAAAATGGACCAAGGTCTCCTACGGAGCACCTAATGGTCTAGCACCTTTTCCTTGTTTTGGTGTTATTCTGGTTTACCTAAAGACCCCTCATTGTCTAGAACAGCAATTGAAAGTGTTTAAACTGCAAGTTTGGAGTCTTAGCTGCTCAGACAGAAGAACAGCATGCAGTGAGAAACATATTCAACAGATGTGAAGGAACTGCAGCCAAGGACACAAACCTCAACATATCCTGTGCTGTGATGACTACAGCATTTGCTCAATAGGTAGGAGGCTCCAGTTCAGATCTTTTACCATAAACCGAGTTCAAATAATGATTAAACTAATACAGAATAGCTGTGGAAAGTGTCAGAAGTGAATTCATGTCACATAACACGGAGCAAAGCTGGACACAATGAGTGTTCAAAAGCAGTGGCATTCAAAAGGCAGACTCTTGCTTTCTTCTATAGTTTCAGGAATACAATCACAGAAGCAGCTTGATGTAAAGTTACTGTCCATTTCAGGGCAGCTGATACTATACTTTTGTAATGTTGCTATTATTACATTTTCATAAGAAGTAACCAGTTCTAAATCAAATAATTTTTCAAAAACATGAAAAACATTAATGGTGCCTTGGCTACCTTGAAACTTGTTAGCAGTTAGAAATATGAGTAAAGATACAGCTTTTTCAAGAAATTTTGCACACCACCAGCATTGTGACCTAAGGAAATAGTAAAATGCCCATTGACCTGCTGCAGTTTAATGTGATGCCAGTCAAATCTTTGTAATGCATTTTCTATTATAGTGAGTTTGTCACAAACAGGTGCTGTATGTGCCCAGTCACATTGTTTGAAATAACTCACTACATCTTCTGAAAGCTTGATCAATTCTACCAGTCTTTAATTAGTTTTGGAGGCTTGACTGTTAGATCAATGGTCCTCCTCCAAGACTAAGTCCATCAGATTTTAATACATTTGATTAAAACTGCTCAGGTCAGAGGAAATGGAGACACAGATTCAGGAGCATCTATTTAAAAAGTCTCCATATGGCTATAAGCATGTCAATTCAGTAATTCAAAGAGTTTTTTTTCCCAAAGAAATTGAGGTTTGTCTCAAGCACCGTAGAAGTGAAGATATTTGTTTTTATGAGAACCAAATAACATCAATTAAATTTAAACAAAAACCTTTATCACTTTAATCTGAGGATGACTGATTGGGGGTTTTAATTTCTTAATTTCCTTACATAAGAACACAACACAAATAAGCCTTCATTAGATATTAAAAGCCATAGATACCAGAGCCATACAGTTTGAATATAAAAGCTGACTGAAAAATAGCAAGGAACTTTATGTAAGAAAGAGAAAACATGTGACTTTGGGATAAATTTTGAAAAAAGAATCAAGGGATGCAGGTAAATGGAATCAGGTATATTATTGCATTACCAAAGTTATACCATGCTAAATCAATCCAATATTGTTCCTTGAGAAATGTTTTTTAATGACGCGATATGTACGTGTTTTAATTCACCAGGACCTTACAAAGAGACCTAAGATGATGCAAATGGGAGAAGAGGGAAACAGATGAAAAAATGGTTGAAACAGAGATGACATGAGTTACTACCAGTGTAGAGGGAGAGTAGTAGTGGGCATATGTAAAGGAGGGTTTCAGTGATGAGCATGGGACTGGATGCAGCAAGAACCTCACAGTCCTGGGTCAATGGTGAATCTTCCTTTTGAGAACACTATGACTTTTCTGATACCTATGAAAGCATATCCCTAACCACATATTTTTGTTTGTAGTCCCCATTTTAGAAAAGTATACATTGCTTCTTAAAATGTTCTCTCTCAAGCTTTGGTTCTCTATTTCACTGCTAAAGATTTGGATGTCTTTTTTTTTCTCAGTAAATTTACATTATAATTTTACACGTATGTATGTAATGTGTATTTTGTGTAATAATAAGCAGCACAGACCAACTCTTTAGGAACAGCAGGTTTCATGCTTTTTACCGAGTAACTAGCCATTTCAAAGGGCATTGTCTTGTGCTGATATTTGGGTCAGGTAGAAAAAAAATCTTTAGCACTCTTATAGCATCACTTCTTAAGGGAAAGAGCATGCTGTCTGTGACAAAAACATGATGAGACCTCTGAAAGATCCAGGATTAAGCAACATTGTGCCAAAAGGCCTATATGAAATGGTCCTTTCCTGACAACTTGTTTCTCTTGCAATCCTGCAAGTAGGAGTTTTATTCTATTTCTGCAATTCTTCATTCTAATTTACAACACATTTTTACAACATATTACTGAGGAATCATTTGGAAAATGTGTTTGGAAATGTATGATGACATTGGGTAGCTGTCAGGCATTTAAATAGAGAAAATGAGTGTTTCACATATACCTGCAAGGGTGGGGAGGAGTCCCAGTTTGTCTGATTTATCATTGCATTCTGCATCACTTGACATAGTGAACTCAAGTTAAACATTTGGTGACAAACAATGTTTGCAAAATTTGTTGTCTTTGTTTTTATGAAATGGCCTAAAGCCCCAAAGTACCTTTATGGTAGTAAGACCAAGATCATAGACCCACTTCCAAGTTCCCTGTTACCTCACTCAGAAAGGAAGGTTAGCTGGATGGTTTTGTTCAGAAAAGGCATTGGATACTCCTATTCCTTCCTTCCACAACATTTCTTCCTCTTGAAGAGAACAGGAGCCACCACAGATTTCTTTTGCCTTATCCAGGATTCCTCCAATTCTGTTACAAGTTACCCAGAACATTTTCCTCTTAAAACTCCCTGTCTTCTTACTTTCCCCACAAGACTCCATATTCTTTTTTAATGGAGAATAATACAGCTAATTTTAAAGAAATTTTTACCAATTTATATCTGAAGTCCTAACTTTGCTGTCACCACTGTGCCACCACAAAAGACATGCAGGTGGTCCACTCCCACTCTGTCTTACTAGATGCATTTATTACTGGCTACTGTCAACCACATCCACTTATGTCTGTGGGAGGGCTGCAAGAATTAGTCCCGTAATTCCTTGTAAATAAGCACTGTCTTGCAGCTCCCTCTCTACCGAGCTCTACATTTCTGCTTCATACTGCTCAACACTCTTGTAATCCTGCTGCCCATGCATAGTTTAATGACATAAAAAACTATGAGTGTAATTTCTCAATTAAGACAGCTTTGAAACTAATGTCCTGTTTTAAGCAGCTATCTCTGTCAAAAAAATGAGGATTAGAATGTTGCTGTAGTACAATGTTATTACTAGGAGCGAGTGGCTGGGTGGGAAAGCATTTCATCATGTCCAGATTACCGAAGTTTAAACCAAATGTAAGAACGGGTGGGAAAGAACACCAAGAAGAAACTCAACCTTCCCATGAACCCTGGGAAAGCAGTTTGCCCTAAAAGTGCTTATCTCATGGTTGTTAATCCTTTACTGGAAAGTTACTCTGACCCTGTGCTGTTCCTAAAGGCTCATGATTTGCCACTGAGCTATTCCACACTCAATTCATTCCCTTTGTCGACACTGAATGCCAATCTATTTTCACTATTGTGCCACTCACGGAAGGCAGAGAATGAAGGAGCATACAGCATCTATAATCCTGCACACAGAGTTTAGGTGGTAGCTGGATAAATTAAAAAGATTTTTCTCCTCATATCTTCATCTGGGCAGCTGGAGAGAGTCAAAATCCAGTACTGAGCAGATTTAGTGGAGAAAAGTGATGGCTATTGCCATGGTGCAGAAGGCACAAGTGGTCTCTGAACCTGGGAGGTTGCCTGTGCTCTGCACAGCTGCAAGCAGCAACAGGCAGAACAGGACATCTCTCCTGATCTCTAGATGTTATCAACCATTTTTAGAGCACCTGGAACACTAGAATAAACTCAAACAAGCAAAAGATCAAACAGCAGCAGATTTTCTATCTCTGAGTAATAACCAATTAGAATGACAACAAAATAATTGGGAGTAGTAAGGCAGAGAGCACAGAAGATGATAGCTCCTCCTTCAAAATGACCCTTTTATATAACAGCAGCCTATTTTAAACACCCCTGAAAACAATGAGCTGCAAGCCACAATTAGCATGAAAAGTAGAGTTATTTCAGAGAGAAGTTTGAAACAAACACTAAAGCAACGGTAGCTTTGTGGAAAGGGTCCTGACAGAAGCTCTTGGTTTACTTTGATTGAAGAGTTTCTGGCTAAAATTCCTTGCTCTCCATTGCAAGGAGACTGAACAGAGGAGTTATGGCAAGCGTATTATTAGTGAAGTTAATTTTCAACAGGAGGTGACAGCAGAATGAATACAAACTGTGTGTTTGCAGCACAGTATGCTACATCTTGCTTGCTTGTTTGGATGGTGAACACCACCTCAACTGATGTGTTCTGTACGTGCTCTGATGTGAGTCAGTGGCACAAGCCCCTGGGGTGTTGCTCTGAACTACAGTGCAATCGTGCCCATTACTGGGAGGTCATTAAATAAATATATTAAGTTATTTGAGGGGGACTGGTGGAAGCCAAAATATATTTTAATACTAGAAGGATACTTTAAATAAAAAGCTAGGACTCTAACTGCAAAGTCCCAATTTTGAGGTGTTACATGAAAGAGTGGAACATTAATTTGAAGTATTGGGCAAAAAATCTTCATCTTAGAGAAATTTGATACTTTGTTGTGACATATAGGAGGAAGCTGCCTGGTTGGTCTCACAAAAAATTCAGTGCAGTGTTGAAGCCCTAGCACAAAATCGTATTCTTACCCTAAATTTAAGACAGAAATACACCGTAAAGTTATATTACTGGTGGAAATCGGACTCTGCCTTGTCTTTCACGGTGTTTTGCCAAATACAGAAGCAATCTATATTTATCCTTGAGTCTTTGGGGCTTCAAGGAGGCTGAGAGTATTCAAAAAGGGTCAGTTAAAGGAGCAAAATGAGCTAAAGTTTCAGAATGTAGACCTAAATTTATTGTCAGAATAATATAAAATTCTCTAAATTTTTTAAGTAATGCCATCAAATCTTGCTAAAATCAAGTCCTATAAAATACATCACTATTCAGACAAGAATATAAGCAAACAATTAAAACAATAATAAGAATAGAAGTTATGACTCTAGGCGATTCTGCAAACACTGAAATTTGAATGTACATTTGCAATAAAATGTATATACCATAGAAGTGACTCTGTAAACTATATATGCAGGAAAGTGAATGTCTGTGACAGTGGCACTGTGACACGCTCAACATGTATCAATGACAGAAACCTGAATCCCCTTAGGATGTGTTGATTTAAATCCTCAAATCCTTCAAATTACTCATATTCATAAATGTAAAATTCTTTGAATACTGCTGTGAATTTTGTTTTTGTTTGTTTGTTTTCCATCAGGAAGATTCTCTTTGTTTCAATTTCCTGTAATCTCTTTCACAATCCACAAAACAGAAAACCTTTTTTTGAACTTTTGAATATCTATCATTCTCTTACACTCTGAATCCAGTTAGATTAGGTCTTCAAGAAGAAGTGGTAACTTGCTTTCATTATTAAAAAAGTACTTCGCTATTCAACATGGAGGGTGTTTTTATTATTTTGTTTTCTTAGTAGACCATAAGGAGTTCCCATTGCAGTTCTGAAATTAGTTACACTGAGGGAAAACTTGTCAAGCTGCATTTTTAGGAATAAAGAGCATTACTCAGGCTCTAGGTGATAGAAAGACTTTGTTAATACCTGCCTAGAGTTCAACACCTCTTTCAATGTCCCCGTGGTTAACCTAATGTAACCATGAGTGTCTTCTTGCAGGTGTGGGTTTTTCTGTCAGCATATGCTTGACTGAAAGCATTTGATTCACAGCCTGTGCCAGGACAGCAGATGCTGTACGAGTCATTTTGGAGTGATGCAGTGTATGGAACTCATGACTGTAAAAGTAACATCTTTCCTCTGAGATCCTATTCCAAGATAGTTTTGAAACATTTTCTTTTTGAAGCCTTTTACCTTGGAAGGTTTTAGAAAGACAAAACCAAGTGTTTTACTTGTCCCTAAGGTCAGTTCTATGTTGCTTGCTTATATTCATGGATGCTGAATGCTGCAGAATCAGTGGGTTGGGGAACCTTTTGTCCTTAGCATATCTGTAAGTTTTGTCCAGTAATAAACTCACATAAAGCCCACTGATACAGCCAGTTCTGGTCATCTGTAGCTCAAGGTCAGCATGTGAGAAAACAGCTGCAGACTTCTGGTGAACAGGCTGGGAGAAAGATATAGCACAAAGGTAAAAAGCAGAAAGTGCTATTACTTACCACAGAAAAGAAATAATAAAAATGGAGAATTCTAGGTTAGAATCACATCGTGAACCTACGATTTGCTCTAATTCCCACGGAAATTTAATATGGGAGCAGGCATTTAAGTAACTGAAGGAAAACTGCTTTGATTGTAAGGCAATTGTCATCACTGAAATCACTTCCAGCTCTTTTCGGTTCCTCTCAGTTATGTCTGCAACTGGCATGGAGTGCAAAGCCTCAGACAGGTCTTTGAAATAAGTGCTAAAACTGTCGGCTCAATCCATTTATACAAGGCAGTGCAAAATTGCCTTTTCTTTTTTACTCACACTTTAGGAGCTTAGAGTCAAAACTCTTACTCTTGTAAAATCTGATCAGTTGCTTCCTATTCTGGAGAGGGTAAAATTTCTGGAATCCAGGATATGCTTAAATTTTAGTCCTATAATGTACAACTCTCCTTAAAGCAAATGCCAAAATGACTGTGTAATCTATAGTGAAAAACAGGTGCTTTTGAAAATTTCATCTATTTAAACATATACAACTAAGCTGAAGAGAGAGAGCTGATGATCTATGACTTTTGAGCATATCTGGATATTATTAACAGAAAATCTGAAATTCCTGAGCTACCCCCACCAGATATTGTGACATTAATTTTAAATTCTTATATGAAAATGTACGCTAACCCTGTGTACCTTTTAACTCCTGAGACACTAGATAAAGTGGCAAACATCATTACCTCCCCTTCCCCCTAATTGAAAATACTGGGTTTTGAAAGACAGGGCCACCAGCACCTAAGAGAGAGGGAAAAGAATCTGTTTGGAAATGGCTTATGACCTTTTACCCTTGTTTCTACCTCTTAAGTGACTTCTAACACTCACCACTTGTGTTTGCTGTCATTTATGACATTTTTAGGTCATCATCTCTGCCCATACAGGGAGTTTAGATCCACATTCAGGCCTCTGTTGAAGACATTTAGATCCTGTTGTTTAGCTGACAACTGCTGTTTGCAGATTCCATACTCGGTGAATAAGAAATCATAATTTACCAAGAACCCAAAGCTGAAACATCTTCAGTTTTAATCCTCATGCTAAAATGCAGTGCTGCCATGGCTTAGTTATCCGCTGCACTCTGTCTATTTTTTCTGAACCATAATCTGCCACCAGTACTTATACACTACATAGGAAAGGAATTGAGGGGTTTGGTAGTGCCTTAATAGAGCTGTTAAACGCAAATCTATTCGTAATTATTATTATCCAACAACTGATTTCCATCTGCAGAAAAAAAAAATTAGTCATGCTCTGCTATAATTTACTGATCTGCACTTGACCGGGACTTGATCCTCTCTGTTTGCAACTGAACTACAAAAAAAGTCGCATTTACTTCAGAGGGATTTTTCTTTAATAGCATGTATTACATATTCTTTAGAGGAAGTATATTTTTCTTGCAATGAAAACGTTAACAAGGAAGCTCAGTTTCTAGGGGCTTTCAGAGCTCAAATATGAAAAAAATTATAAGCAAAATAAACCATTCTACAGTTAAGTCTTCAGCTACCTGAATTTATTTTTATGTATACATATATATATAAAAATATATATATGCCTCTGGTACATATCTATCTATCTATTTTTATATGAATATATATATATATATATGTATTCAGGTCTACACACAAGCCCATATATACATGTATTCAGGTCTACACAAAACCCCTGCATGCCTGCAGGAAGAATTGAGGTTTCCCCACCACTTCACCAGGAGAAGAGGGCATACCAGGCAGTCCTAATGAAGGGACTGCAGTCCCCATATTTCAGTTGTGGTACCTGGCACGCACTGCTTGCAATAGAAAACAGATACTAGAAGTAAGTGAATGAGTACACAGTTCTGATTTAAAAAAAAAAAAAAAATCATAAAAAAAAATTCTGCAGGATCAATTTAGCTCAATTACATTTGTTTCCTGGCTACAGAAGAAAATTACATCCATTCTTCCTTTTGTACCTGATCTGATTGGGAAGTTCCATCACTGTATTTCTTTGCTGAGTGTTTCTCCTGCTAATACTCACTGCTTTTCATTCTGTCTTCATCTGCAATTTGTCCAGTAAGCATCCGTATCATTCAGGCTAATGGAACTGTTCAGAATCAGCTTTTTTTGGTGTTTTTTTTTTTTTTTTTTTTGTTTAAGAAACTGAAATTTAGGATGAAAAGAAGTAGAAATAAGAGTACACATCTTGAACTCTCTTTGAGTTACTTGATTTTGAAAGTGTCTGGAACATCTAGTCATCGAAGCTCATTGCAGCAACAATGCCAAGAGAGTTATGACATATTTTTATTACAAAAAGAATCTGTTTTAAATGTCAACAACTTGTTAAGTCTGTGCTTTCACATTACCTCAAATTTAAGGCTTAATCTCAGGCCTATACAAACAATTTAAACCTTTAGCAGACTTTAGAAGAGACAGCAGGAGCCTATTCCAGTGACAAGACTGGAGGCAGTTCAGAGACTCCTGAGCAGCTGGCTGCCTCCCTCCTGTAGTAGAACTAAGCACAGCACTGCACCTGGGTACCAGTTTTTGGGCTGATCTTGCTACCCAGAATGGCACTGCACTGCAGCAAAAAGTTAATAATGGGGCCCATCGTACTTACAAGGTGGTGCACCATTCGCACTCACCAAAACCGAGATTCAGAAAAGCCTCTGTCAGTACAAATCACACACAGCCTAGATTGTACGTTGCTCTTGCCTCTTCCTCTCCCACTCACCACCACCCCCCATCTCAGAGGGAGTTTCACTGATTACAGAGGCAGGCAGAGCTACACAGGTCCGGATCTTTGGCCCAGCTGGAGAACCCTGGTGAATGCCAGCAGGGTGACTCCAGGGCTTTGTCAGTCACCTCTCCGCACGCCGAACTAAGCCCCTGCTCTTTGGACTGTCATACTATGTCGTTCACGTCACCAGGAGTTCAATATCATGACAGACAGCTCTGTGAATTAACAGTATCCTAATGGCTCCTGACATTCGCAAGAGTTGTCAGGAAATGATTTGACGTGATTAAAGCATAATAATTCCCCTTTGCTTTTTAACAAGCTTGGCAATTGTCAATGAACCTTCACACCAGGCAAGGATACCTATGACTCTTCTAAAGATGAACTGATTCAAACAAATTGTCTCACGTTGGCTGCTTCTAAGCTACAGAACATGCTAGGGAGGTGGAAAATCTTACAAATACCTGTAATTAGAAATGACACTGTACGAACATCTACCTCAGAGGAAAATCATGTGTACATATTTACACAGATTATGGGCTATAAGTGATTTGCCCACTATCCTCCAAATGCAATATATATTTAAAAGTTTCATACGTTGCATGCACACTAACAATACAGAGGCCAACTGATGGAACTAGCTGGCAGCCTATCCCATCATGAAATCAATAATGCTGAGTTTGTCTTGGTCCTCAATGCTCTTCCAATCTACCTTCAAAAAGTCACTTGAGTTCTGATATTCTTATTTTTGACCCTTTAGGAACTTTGAAGCAATCCAAGATAAATACTTCCTTGCTTTAGCCGAAGTTACATCCTATTTTGAATGGAGTTTTATTCACTTTTGCCAAATCAGTTTCTGCAATGGAATTTAAGAAGAAATCTTTTTTAGTGAATATTGGTAATTATGTTATCTTCTTTAGAATGTTGTTTATTTTATCATTCTTATGAAATCAAGGCTGTTCATATTTAACATAATATGGAAAAAAAATTAAAATATTGCCTACATTTCTTTCTTATCACTTTTTTTATGTCACTATCACAAATCATCATGGCATGCTTATTTTCCTTGTTTTTCTCTAGTTACACATTTTTTTCTCTAAGCTTCATTTATGTCAGTCAAATACTAGAAAATAACTTGCAAATTTTTGTATGACTTAATTGTTAGTGCTATTATTGCATATTTCCCCCAAATTTGTATTCCAAGAAATGTATTTTTATTATAAAAATGGACTGCATGTTTTTATTCTATTTTTCAACTTCAGAACAACAAACCTTAAAAATAAACAAGCAGTTCAGCATAAAAATATATGGATTAAACAAATCCTTCTTCCCCTCCTTTGGGAGTCCACCTCCAAGGTTATAATGAAATATTGTTATTCTTGTCAGATATATAAAGTAAAAATTTATAGACTAGCTGCTTTCCTCATGGATTGTGGTCTGCCTACTATGTGCTACTCAGATGTTAATTTTGTAAGTTGTGCAGAAGCTTGGGTTAATTTAGAAAGAAAATGGGTGGCTCTGAACAAAAATGAGTTCGGGTTCCTCTTCATAAAGAAAGGATAAAACAGCACTTCTTCTGCAATGTCAAAATGGCCACAGTTATTCATGCCTTTATCTCCAGAGTGAGACAAGGGGAATGGATTTTACCGTAGCTTTCTGCAATTACTAACATTGCAACAGCAAAACAGGTAATCCATCATCCTCATAATGCTATGAGAAATATTGAAAATGTCCCTTACCTTCAGCCACATAAATCAAAGACTATTTGCTGTATTGCTAGCAAGCTGCTTATAATTAGTATGAACCTCTCCTATTTCCTTTCTTCTCTACCTTAATATGCTTTTTTATTTCTGTATTTTTTCCTTATTTTTTATGCTACGAATGAAACGGAAAAATTATATGATCTAAATATTCATATTGGCAGAAAGCATTGTAAACAGATTGTCAATTGATTAGTTGGCACACAAAGCTGTAAAGAAAAATATCTATTCCATTGCTTTGAAAACTCTAGGGGAAAAAACCAATTTTTTATTTTCATATTATCTATATTTTATATAAAATAATATTAAAATATAAAATCATCAAGAAAAAAAATATTTCTCCAGTCTGCTGATTTGGCTACTGAGTAGTAATTCTATTCAGTGAAAGTTCCTACACTCCTGCCCCTCTCCAACTCTAATATGTAGTTTTAAAATAGCACTTTCTAATTAGAAGTGAAATCATAGCTCTGCTGAAGACTGCAGAAGTTTTTTCCACAAATTTCAATGGAACCAGGATTTTGTCTCAGAGGAGGAAAACCTCATTTCCATCCTGACTGGGTGGCTTTAACTAGGTAAGTGAATTAACCTCAAGGAGAATAACTTGATAGTTCAATAGCATTACACTTGGACTCTTAAAGTATACAAATACAAATGCTTAAGAAATAACTATCCTAGTGTCTATAACAACTAAAGAAAACAATAGCTATACTCTGCCTAACTTAAGGAAATATCTCAAGCTGTGGAGTCTGGGCTTCCATCTACTAAGGGTCCAGAATACCAAGTAAGAAGGGAAAGAAGGGATGGGGCACTTAAAAATACCTGAGAAAAAAGGGGATCTTTCTTTAGCACAGCAATAACTGATTGCCTTCCCTAGGAGCCAGTCCATACCTATGCTTCTGCCATGGGATAATGTTTGCATTTTCCATTTAGGAATCACTAGATAAAATTGGACAATGGAATTAGGTCAGCAAAGTACTCTAATTTCTGAGCCATATACAGAGAACATTATCTAATTCCACAGCAGGGAAAGTTTAAGGGTATTCAGAAAAAAACAACCAAACAACAAAAGAAAAAAAAAAACAGATATTGAAGCATCACGAAGCAACAATTAATCCAGTGTTGGTTTCAGATGATGGATTTGACCATCAACCACTGAACATTGTGGGCAATGATCCAATTTACTGACCTACATGATACGTCCTCATTTTGACCTGAAAAAATAGTGAGCCCAAAAACCTGGTTTTAATGGAAATAAAATTAAAAATCTTTCTCAAAAAACATCAGTCTAAGTGTGTCAAACTGTCCTTTTCCAATGAAAAATGATTTTGTCAAAAAGGTCCCAGGCAATGATGACTGATCCCGAATAAGAAACATAACAGTTTTGTTGTCTGTCCTGGGGGATAAAAGGCATAAAAAATAACAAAATTAAGTCCATTTTAAGGGCTACTCCAAGTAAAATAGAACAGGATAATACTTCAGTCAGTACAAAAGATCTTTAACAATGACAAGGCAGACATCTTACGAGTTTTAAAATTTTAATAACACTGTGGGGCTTCACTGACTTTGAGCCCTGGTACCCAAGTAAAGATTTGACTGTGAAAAGCCTCTTGCAGTTTTACAGGTCTTGAAGGCTTTACATAGTTTTGTAATTTCTATGAAACTTGAATTATAATCTCCTGTTAGCTGGAGTTCTTTCCCTTCTATCTAATTTTTCTTCAAAGCAAGAAGTACAGTTCAGTGCAATTGTTTCTTTAAGTATCTCACTGGGGTGGCTGTTAGTTGCGCACATGAAGTGCCTTCACTTAAATTGCCAATTTGCACAGCAGGACCCTGCAGAGCTGTAGCAGCAAGACAGGGGATATTTAAAACAGTATTAAATACAGTAAGAAAATGAGTAAGAAAACTGAGCAAAATAAGTGGAAAAGAAAAAAAAAAAGAGTGTTGGCATTAGGAACATGGAACTAAGAAAAAATACTAAAAAGAAAAGCTGTGAAAAGAGAGGGTTAGAAAATAGACGGGAAATATTGCTGATAAGATGCAAATCACAATGTACTCTGAAAGGCGGACACCATGCCAGTGCTACTTTCGATAGAGTATTCAGACTTTGAAAATTCAGTGCAATTTTAACATTAATATCTTTTGGGGGGAGTAAGGATTGATTTTAAGAAAAGTGGTTCCTTGCGTCTTCACTGTTCCCAAGAGAATAGGAAACCCTAGTTCAAATCCCTAGTCTGAACCAAACGAAGAAATTACTCTAACCTAGCTCAATGCTTTACAATCTTCTTACCAGAAGTGCAGTGGGGAGGAACCCCTAAAAAGCCCAGTCACTTCCAAATATGACGTGAAAGCAGTGTCTTCGTCAGATGATAAGCTGGAGATCTTCCTGACAGGCACACATGAACACTAAAAGGTGATTGCTACCATAACACATACTCCATTCAGTTATGGTTGTTTGCAGATGACAAAACACAAAGTAGAACTTCTCCCAGAGCCATTCCTTGTTATCACAGAATTCTTTCTTTCAGAAGAGCTAATATAGCAATGTGGAATATGTTCACATATATATTAAAATGAATGCTAAATACTCCCAAGTTATTCCTTAAACAGTTTCTTTCTTCTCTTGGCTATGTGGTCTCTTCATAGAATCATGTAATGGTTTGGGTTGGAAAGAACCTTAAACATCATCTAGTTCCAATCCCCTGCCATGGTTTCTCAAAGCTCCATCCATCCTGGCCTTGAAACCTGTCAGGGATGGTGCATCCACAGCTTCTCTGGGCAACTTGTTCCGGTGTCTCACCACTCCCATAGTAAAGAATTTCTTCCTTATATCTCATCTAAATCTACCCTCTTCTAGTTAAAAGCAATTATCTCTTGTCCTATCACTACCTGCCCTTGTAAGAACTCCCTCTCCAGCTTTCCTGTAGTCCCCCTTCAGGTACCAGCAGGCTGCTATAAGGTCTCCCTGGAGCCTTTTCTTCTCCAGGCTGAACAACCCCAGCTCTCGCCTTTCCTCACAGGACAGCTGTTTCAGCCCTCTGACCATTTTTGTGGCCCTCCTTCAGACTGGCTCCAACAGGTCCATGTCTTATGCTGGGGGCCCCAGACCTGGATGCAGTACTCCAGGTGGGGTCACATGAGGATAGAGTAGAGGCTGAGAATCCCCTCCCTCAACCTGCTGGTCACGCTTCTTTTGATGCAGCCCAGGATATGGCTGGCTTTCTGGGTTGTGAGCTCACATTACCAGGTCATGTTGAGCTTCTTGCCCACCGACACCCCCAAGTCCTTCTCCTTGGGGCTGTTTTCAATTAATTCTCCACTCAGCCTCTATTTGTATTTGGGTTTGCCCCATCTTTCTGAAGAGAAAAATCAAGATTTTGTCCAGAGAAGGGCAATGAAGCTGGTGAAGGGTCTGGGGCATAAGTCTCATGAGGAGCAGCTGAGAAAACTGAGCTGGTTTAGCCTGGAGAAAAGGAGACTCAGTATCTTATCGCTCTCTACAGCTACCTGAAAGGAGGCTGTAGGCGAGTGGGGGTCAGTCTCTTCTCCCAGGTAACAAGTGACAGAACAAGAGGAAACAGCCTCAAGTTGCACCAGGGCAGGTATAGGTTGGATGTTAGAAATAATATCTTCCCTGAAAGGGTTGTCAGGCATTGGAATAGGCTGCCCAGGGAAGCTATTGAGCCACCATCCCTGGAGGTATTCAAAAAACATGTAGATGCACTGCTTAGCCACATGGCTTAGTGATGGATTTGGCAGTCCTGGGTTAACAGTTGGACTCTATGATCTCAAGATCTTTTCCAACCTAAATGATTCTATGAAGACAGAGATTCTGATATATTCCATGTATTCATGAAAGGAAATGGTAGAGGACATGCTGATAAACCTAATGAAGTAAGCCTAGTTCTGAAATTTAGATAAAATGGATAAAGGTAATATTTTTTTTATTGTTATTGTTCTGTTCTCCACAGTCATAATTCTTTTTTGAATCTGTTGACATTCATTGTCATATTTAGGAGCTTTGAAACAGTGGGTGATAACCAACCTCATGTATTATTACACACTTGGATTTCTTTGATCCTTCAAACTTACTTATTGGGAAAAAAGATGACTAGTTTCCAATTGTTTAACTTTATAGCCCAACAGCCATTAAGTTTTCTATTATAAAGTCTGCATTTATCATACTACACTATGTAGATGAGCCTTACATTTGTTCATACAGGGTAAGCACTTCTAGAATAATCACTATAATATATGATATTAAATGGGTCCATTAACAGAACAGCTGCATAAGATCTTAAGACCAACAGAAATGTAGACTGGGATTCATCTTCCTACATATGTCCAAGAAAACAAGACTTTTTTTATATTTTACAGAAAATGCTGCAAGTAGCTTTCCCAGCCAATAAATCCAGGAGACAAGCCCTATCAGATCCTGTGAGCTGGCAGCTCCTGCCAGAGAGCATCCTATGTCTGGTAGGCTGAAAGGTCTCCACTTGCCAGAAACAAAGACAAAGCATTGGGGCCCCATTTTTCAGAGCAAATGAGCTCCTTTCCCCTGTGAAAAGAGCACAGAAATGGTACTTATGCTTCTGTCCTGGTCTTTTAAAGGCAATAAATGTGGTTATAAAATGGTTGTTTGCTGCACTGATTTCAGGTCTAGAGCTCTGCCTTTAAACAAAAAGTTGCTAGTGGACTGCTTCCAAACACTTCTGACTGCTTAAATGAGGGCCACAGCAGCAGCTTTCATAACAGGAGGAGCTAATGCTCTGCTAGCCACACTGCCATCAAGGTGTCGTTTAATTGTAGCACACAATCTCACTCATACCCTTATTCTGCTGAGCATTGTCATTCGTAATGAAAAGTGTCACACATAATGAAAGGTCTGCTCCCAAGGCGTGACGCTCAGCATCAAAAAGCAGCAGAACATGAGGGACAATTCGTAAATAGCATAAAAACCCAATGGTCAAGACCTGTCAGCTGCGTAGGTAGTCTCCTGAGCACTATTTATTCCCAGCGATGGGGGTGGAGCTATTTTGCAGGGCGCTTTTTCCAATTCATTGCAGTGCCTGGGATGAAAGCTTGAAGTAGAAAGCAAGTGGTAATAAAAAAAGAGATGAAGCAAAGCTGGGCACAAAAGCCAGCAGCCTTACAGTGAACATGCTGAAGTACAAAGAGTCAAGAGAATCAAATGAGAATGTTAAATGCTTTTACATAAAGGTTTTGAGTGAATATACTTGCAGTAGCAAATTCTCATAGCTGAAGAATTTTAATAGAGTACCAGGTGGGTTATGGCAATAAACACATATTCCACAGCAGAAGAGCTCTCATATTTCTTTCATAGCTGAAGTATATTTGAAGAGAAAAAGATTTGAATAGTGAAGTCTAACAAAGCATAAAAGACACAGACTTCAGAGCAACTTTTTAGTTTCTTCCATTGACATAGCGGGTCATTACAGTTTGGAGATGTGAGAACTCAAGAAACAATTAAATAATGTGGAAAACAGTCTATAAAGAGATAGATAAGGAATAATATCCTAGGATGGATATTTTCCTCACTAAGGATGAGACATCAGGAAATAGATTCAGTAAAAAGACATTGGTTTATTTGAACAGGGTATTTTTTATGGAGAAGCAGCACAGCTTTTTGTCACTGACTCCCTTCCCTAGAGAAGGAAGGAACATCATGCTGAAAGAAATTGGAGAAGAATTGGTCTGATTTCTACTTATTTTGTTGCTGCAAAGCTAGGCTAGATCAACTGAAGGCAGGTTTAAGGCAGGGAAAGTGAGTTGGAGACTGGAGGAAAAATGGCTACTTTGTTAACAAAACTGCCAGTAAAGAGGACTATTGGGAAAAACACATCTTGTTTTAGTTGTGTGGGTAATGGTTTGTTGATAGTATACTACCTAAAGTTGCCTCTGGGACTGAAATCAGGGGCTCCCATCTGCTGGCTGATGGCCCCAACCACAAAGAATGTGGACCGATAACAGCAAAAAGACTCATTTAGCGTTCCTGTATAAACAGATTATGAGCGGGAAAAGAAATAAAAATCCCCGCGAACCATCTTTACATCTGTTTGAATTTAAGTTTCCCTTTTCTGTGCATGAACAATTGGAATTGTATACTCTGCTGAAGTGTCATTAAGATCAAAAGTGAAGAAGAAAGCAGGATAGTACTGATCCTACAAGAAGGCAAGAGTCACAGCAGAAAAAAGGGAAACCTGCCAGAAGCAAGAAAGGAGGTGAACTGAAGAGTGCTGTTATTTTTAGTATTGTTTAAGAAATAGTAAGGCAAGTGAATGTACTATCAGCTAAGCTAAAATCTTTCAGTAAATCAGTTCACTTGGTAACTTCCAGTGCTCAAACACTGTTTCCTCAGCAACCCTGAAATAACTTTTCATTAAGGAATGAGTTACCATGCACTTAGTGAAGGGCTAGAGTATACCCATAGGTAGGTAACTGAAAGGATCTAAAGGATTTGAGCTTCATCCACGCTTAATTAATAGTAACTTGTATTGACTTGTTCACAAACTTGTTCCCAAGCAGAGGTGAAGATAAGACATAGGGGATCTGGTTAGGTAGGAAAGCTTACCTTTTTCCGTGTTCTGGGTTTGACACTAGGTCATGACTAGAAATAAATAGTAATAGTAATAAATAGTAATAGTAATAGAAATAAATAGCTCTAGTCAAAACAGGCCTTTAAAGGTCTTTTGTCATCTCAGTCACAGGTTTGTTGATCATGTCAGTGGAAGATTTATTCATAGGGTTACTGATTTTCCCATTCATGACATGCGGACTAGGATTGGGCCAACCAAATCATGTGTGTTTGTAATTAATTTTATGCTGCAGTAACTTAGGGATGCTGTAACTATGAATAATTGCCTTATATTTTCACAGCAGGGATTCAGTTACCTTTAAGCAAGTGGCTGGTAAAGGTGACATAGGGTAAATCACTTCATGTTTACAGGAAAATGGGCAAGCAGACCAATTACTATTGCACCTACTGCTCTTTGAGCATCATGTAAACCACTGAAGCCTAGACTAGCTGAATAACTTAACCAAAAGGTGGGTGCTGCAATCCACAACACAGCAGAAGGGTACGATAGGCACCTCAGATCCCTACACCGTGTGTGGGAAGGGTAAGAAAAGGAAACACACAGACCAGAGAGATGACTTAAAAGCCCACAAAAATGTTCTGTACGCAGCTGTTTTAACCACTAAAGACAAAATTTATAGATAAAATCTTTCTTTCACACCTCACACCTCCACCTGTTCACAGTCAAAGAAGAAAAGTCCACATCCTATAGGAGATGATGCAGCTTCCTGGAACATTATTTTAGGAAAAGATAAATCATCTCATGGGGCAAACTTTCTCTCTCCATTCCCTAAAGAAGGAAAACAGATAATTAGTTTAGTTTAAATGAGAAATTTTTGTACAACAAAAGTTTGGGGACAGAAGTCCAACATAAAGTATTCTTTTACTATTGAGAAATAGGATACCCTTTCAAGAAGTTAATAGCATTAATGGCAATTGTTAATTTTTTATGGCATGCACCCAATGAAATCAGTCTTTAACTCAGTTATAGGCATTTTCTAATACTTGAATTTAAAAACAGTATCCATATTCTTTAGACTATGAATTCACTTATTTCTTTTAACTGACTCCTACAAATATTTTTACATCATGTCTATAATAATTTACTAAAAATAGTATAGCAAATATTCCTAAATAAGCACTATTATCAGAATCATCACTAGATGGGACTAAAATTGTCAGTAACTAAAATCCTTTTGTAAGATTTAGATATTTTTTGTTAGAATTTTCAAACTCCAGTGAAACTTTTAAATCATATATCTGTTGAATGCTTGCTACTCAGATTCTCAGAAAGATTTTTTTTCCCACTAAGAATTTGCAAATCATGATCCCTGAAGCAGTCTGATGTTTGAGGCTGTGTTTTGAACTCTTTAAGAGAAAACCAGCCCACTTTCTCCAGCTTCCTTCCGACCTCAGTTATGCTTCAAAACGTTTCACCTGCCACTCTTAAGATGGATTGAAACAAGACCCATAGAAGGACAAAGTGATCTTAATCTCCTAAAACTGCTGTGCAGGAATTTTTAGGGTTTTTTTTGCCCAATGCAAGCTTTAGGCTTAAGTGCTTACATTCTGTGAATGATATAAAGAGTGATTTAGGATAGGTTTTCCCTTGTAGTGCAATGCTGTTCAAGCTCCAAAACTAAAGACATTGTCAATATGGTCAGTCTGGCTGAATACAACACTGTATGGAATGGCTACGCTGCTATAGGGTAGCTTGTGCTAGCACCTATCTTAGATCTTGTACAAACACACCTTCTCATATGGAGGTACTTGAATACTTCTAAAACTCATGCTGGTTTTCATTTTGTGGGCAGTGTATATAGACTGTAAGTTACCAGAACAACTGGAGGATTATATAAGCTAGTGGACAGAGAAAGCTGAAGCAAAACTTGAGATGAAATACGGCCAATGCTGTAACTTTGGTGTCTTTTTCTGAAAAACAAACAAACAAACAAAAAACCCAGAAGTACTTTATTTCCTATCTGTAATCATCATCCTGAATCTTCCCCTGCAGCAAAATGTCCAAATAATTTTTTATCACAAAACAAGAAATAAAAAAACTCATCTTTTTCTTAAGTCCTAGTACAGCACACCCATCATTTAGGAGTTCCAGAAATAAATCATTGTTGGCAACTGAAAGTAGATGTGGATATTTCAGATTAATTGAGATATCACCTATGTTATAGGCTCGTCTCCCTTTTCGCCTGGCTCAAGAGCATACAAGTCTTTTTCATAAAGGGGAGCCATGTTAAATGCAAGTTAGTGAATGCCAAATCTGGAATGCAGAGAACCCCAAAACAATTGTCCCTGTGTTAGTTAGCATTCATGTGAGCAGTGGGAGATGGAGCTGTGGATCTTTATATCCTAGATGAATGCTCAAAACATGGAGTCTCCAAATTAAAAGTGTATGGATAGAGGTCTCCTCTGTACAGGGGCTGATCTGGTAGCTGTGCCCCAGGGCTGCAGTCAGGTAAGGAACTATGCAGGTGAATGCTTGGTGTATCTTGCTGCTCAGTATTGTCAAGATCTGAGTAGTTCTTCTCATGCCAAAAAGCAAATATCAGAAGTTTACAGATCTTTGCTATTATTTTGGGGGTAATATACAGCGTTATATGATTATTGAATTGAGGTTTTGAGGATATGAGCTTTGACACATAGGGAAGGGTTGACAAATTCATGTGAAAATCTGAAGGTTTGTGAGGATAAAACTTATATGCCCCATTTTCTACTGATTCAGAAATAATACTTTGAAGTACAACCGAAAATCAGTGTGATGCTAGAATTAATACTACAGAGGGCTTGATAGTGGAAAGGATATGTACATTAGGAAATTCGATTTCTAACAGAGCCTAGGAAGAGCAATGGCAGCAATGGCAGTACATTTATAATTCTGGAATAAATACGAAATACAGTTTTGACTTAGCCCAAGGATTGTTATATAATTTATTCATCAGGAAATGTAATAATTAAATTTAGATATCAGCCATAATTTCACAGGCTCTTTCACAATACTGTTATATTACGGACATTCCCTGCTTTGGAAATGGGGAGAGTGCACTTCACCTGAAAAAATGTCATAGGTTGTTTTCTGAGTTACTGACATTTCAGAATGTTAGATCTTGGATGTTTAGGGATTGATTTTCTGACTGATGAGTTACAGTACAGGTGACTAATATGGATCAGTCACAAGGCTAGAACAACACAAGCAACCCTTTCCAAAGCATAAAATGAAAAACTCATTCTAAAATTCTGTGTCATCACTACTAAAACATTCGTGACTTGCTTAAAAAAAAAGAATAAAAAGCACAAAACAGATTGTATCATTCCAAAAGGAAGATTTGATATCTTAGAAGTATTTTACTTATTAAAAATGCATTTCCCAGAGATAAAACCCACAGGTCATTTTCATAATAATAATTCTGTGATTGTATGTGATCATGATAAAGTTGCATCTATTATATACAAAAATATGGTTTGAGAACCCATATATGTATTCTCAGTACTTAGGAAAGGCAAACTTCACAAAGATGGAAATGTGAGCACAAGAAAGTAGGAGAAAAAGAATAAATGACAAAGATAAAACCAAATTGCTTAAATAACACTTCATTGAATACATAATATCTGTAATTATTAAATAAATAAAGAAAAGCATTCTAGTGATTAAGAATTGAGATGATGGTATCAATACAAGTATTTATAAGAAGTAAAAAGAAAAATAAGTTTGATAGCACAAAAGTTATGTGGATGAGTAATACAAAAGTAAAAAAGTAGTCATGAAAAAATTACTTAGAAGTGATAGGGCCCATGTGAGGGAATATTTTGCCTATACCAAGCACAAGAGCAGTGTGGATCATCAAATACATTCTATACTACAAAAAGAAAGAAAGTTAAAGGTGTATCAGGAATTGCTTTTAATTCACAGGGCAGAACACCAAAAATCATATCTAGGTGCATCAATGCAAAGCTCAAATACAGAACATACAGTGTGGTTTTGATCACAAGAATCAGGGACATATTTTCAGTGTGACCAGCCTATTAAGATAACAGAATCATGTGGTCTAATAAAATCATCAAAGCTATCCATTTTCAAAACACTCCTTGCAGGCAAGCCAATGCCTTCAAATGGCCAACTCAGACACCACTGGACTAAAACCAGACATAGATCTGCCTTCTATAGGGCTCCAAGGATGCTCGTCTGAATATTCAGTTCCTAATCTCACATAATTTACACTGAAACTTCACTTGGAACTACTATTACATCTCATAGAGCAGGATTGTCCCTGAGCAGTCATTAGAAGAAGGCCAAGAACAACTTTACTTACATCTGAGGTTGTTTCCATACACTCAGAATGAGGTTTAATGAGTTTCTCTGGAAACCATATTTTTCCATGAATGGGCTGGTCCATCAGCATGGCTTGTTCATTGCAGGTGTGGTGACAGACCACTTTTTGTACCTTCCACAGGCATATGCCTTCCCAGCACACCATGGAACAGTATTTATCTTTCTCACTTCTCAGCATGGCTTAGATCCATAATTGAGCCCTTAATTTCTTTTCTCAAAGAACTAAAATCTGCCTGTTAAACTGCCAGGTGCAATGTGATGTTAATGACTGAGTAGTGTATAATTCTGTGGTATTAATAGCTATTTCTAGGCATGTATGTACCTGTCCTATTCATTAATTCCTTTCTGACTGTTACATTATTCTTTCTCAAACAGTATTTTTCGTTCTATCTATTGAGAAGCTCTTTGTGTCCCTCTTCATTTTCCTATGCGCTATAATTAGTTTTAAAACACATTTCTTTAAATTAGAGAGTTTTCAGCCTTCTACAGTGAAATTGCATGGCTTTGAGTTAGATATCCTTTTTCATATTTGATAAAAAAATTTAAAAGCCCTTGATAATCACTTATCACACAGGTCAGAAACTCTAAATTTCTATGTTCAGAATTAATCTATAGTTAGCTCTTAATGTTTTCAATTCACACTGTTTCATGGTAACATATGAGCTCTCGAAGTTGCTAAAGAAGCTCTTATGTGTGAGGAATTGTAAATGGCATTTTATACACATTTAAAATGTGATATTTTTTTTAAAGAAAGACAGAATCCAGGTGGGGTTTTTTCTTTCTTTTTTTTTTTTTTTCCCTTCTTCATGATTAATCAGGATAATATAGTGCACGTTTTTTATTCTGAAGTCAGGCTGTAATGCAACTTTTCCCTATCGGTCTTTATCTCTGAGAAATAAGTGGATTGCACCACTGTAAAAAGCTTAAAAGTAATTAAAACAATACTTCTTCAGTCTAATTTTCATAGCTCAAGTTGCTCTGAACATGATATCAATGACCACTTCTATCCTGGTCTGTTGGGGAGGATTGTCCATACTGGAGTACCATTTCTGCATTCCTAGCCTTGGCCTTGAAGGCATGTCTAAGGGTCCCTAGCTCCATTCAACTCCAAACAAGATTTTTCCCCTTTCCAAGTTGCCATTTCCCAGTAATCATTCCTTATTGCACTTGGTGCTACACCACACTTGCCTGCATCATGCACAACTTGTTGAAGGTCCTTTTGCTGTGTCTGCCTTAGATCTCTAGATTTGGCACAGATCACCTGCTAGTAACTGAGGTGCAGGGGAAGGATGGAGGAGACTTTGCCCCTGAGGCATATATAGACACCTTCAGAGAGGAACTCTGTGGAGTTTCACTGTGGAGGATATATTTATTGAGCAAAGTTATCATCTGGCTCTGTCTTTCATGTCAGCCAATGCAACCCATCACAAATTTGGTGCTGTGCCTGGAGCGCAGCAATCCCCTGCTGCAGAGCCTGTGCAGACAGATGCAGACCATGCTCTGATGGATTTCACATCATCCATATGGTCAGCTGCTTGAGGGTCTACATGGACTAGACTTCATCTCTTTTCTTTCCCAATACCTGAAGTCCTGGGATGCAATCTGGGAGCCTAGGAGAGAAAGCACTCTGAGTCATGCATGGCTCTACTGGATGTATATGCCATATAGAGCACAGTACCTATACTGAGCACACCTGGTGGGTTATGTGAGCATTACTCTGAAAGCTTAGTCCCAGGGGTCAGGTCTTGTCCTCTTATGCCTTTTTTTGAATTGTAAAATAATATTTTTTTTCAGTTAAATAACTTCTGATTCAATGGGAGCTGTGCTTAAAATCAGTCCCTGTAGAATTCAGCCCTGTAATTCAGTTCCTTATTGGTGGACCAATACTGTATTTCTTGCACACTCATGTCTCAGAATTGCAGAGATGGGCAGTCAGCCAAACATTGGATGAGCCCTCAAACATCGTAACAAATCAAGAACAGGGCTTGTTTTGATCGGTGATAATAAAAGTCATGACACTTACGCCAGTAAAACACCCGTCCACATCTGTTAATGATGGTGGATAAAATTGTAGATAGCACCTGTTTTACTTGTCAGAGCAGGATGCATGTGCTGCTATGACCATGTTCAGTGTCACCAAAATGCATAGCACTGCATCTGTTTACTGGCAATTCTCCAGCAGAGCAGGTGTGCCACTTTTCAGGCTGCTAGTTAAGGGAATACTGTTGTAGATCGCTTTGGTCCATCAGATACGAGGATACGTAGGCCCCCAACAGTGAGACAGCAGAACCCCTGGCAGTGAGATAGAAGGAAGAGTTTGTTACTACATGGTTTTGCAAAATCCTGAATTAAGATGTATAGTGGACGGAAGGCTGGCTAGGCATATCGACCAATAGATCACATAGTTCAGTATTTTTCCGTTCCTGAATGATGCATTTTCTGACTGTAGCTAAAATAAATGCACACATTCCACACATGGATTTCTGACAGAAAAAGTATGATCTAGGAGGAAGACATAAAAATCTGAATGATTACGCATGGTAATCAATAATTAAAGCCTTGCAGAGAAGCTTAATGAGAGTGAATCAAATCCAAGTAGGTTCATTTATGTTTGACACGAACTATGGAGAGGCCGTGTCATTCTAGAAGGAAATCTACCCACTATACTTCTACAAACTGTACAAGAAATCTCACAATGCTAAGCTCAAATGTGGCATAAATCAACTGATTACATTGGGGGTTATTTTTTGTCATTATTGTTCCCCAGATTAACTGCTGGGCTGGAGAGAACCCTTCCCACAAAAACCCTCAGAGTGTGTGCTTTTTGATCAGAGCCTCCAGGGCAGCACTGCTGCAGAGCCACCGACTCTCCCAGCTAAAGCAATGCAAATAGTGCACTCATACTTTTTAAAAAATGACCTGCATCTGTCTCACACTGAATAATGTTTTGTACAATGTCATAGGGACAGCACACAAAAAAAACATAGCTATTTGATTTGAGATATATAAATGAATGTGCACAGGACTTTGAAGTAATCATGTTTGCGGTATTCTATAGCTTGGGTGTAGATTTTTTCCCAAAAATTTATCTAGGTGATATCTGTATGCAAAGCTGTTAGCACTGGACTGTAAGTCAGCCACAGTGAAAAGCATCACCTCCTGATAAGGACAGGCCACATTCCCCTCTGACTTTGAGGCTGTGCATGTCAATCTAGCTGTGATTAGCTAGTAGCATTGGTAAACCAATTCACACTACCCAAAAGGTAAGACAGACCTTACTCTCTCCTTCAGATAAGTTATTTCTAAACTAATGCTTGCAAACAAATGCCCCAAGTGGTCTGTATAATCAAAGGATGTACATGTTATTACTATTAAAACGGTGACGGTGAAAGTACTTTGCTGATGTTATATATCAAATTTCGATTATCACAGTAATTGTGATGTATTTATCTTCATGTAAGTAATGTATTTATCTTCATGTAAAGAACATATACATACATTTCTCTGTATTAGCACCACAATAATGTTGCTCTTACCAGTTGCTTAGCTTAATGAAACTAAGTGTTTAAACCATGTCCTGGATGTGTATGTTTCCTGTCTTCTCATAATCTCTTCAATGAATACAAAGACAAGCAAGAAATTTGTGTCAGTATAAACAAGGGACTGTTTATGCCTTTTCTTTAACATCTTTGTTGTGACTGTCATTGGCAGACACCCAAAGTCAATGTTCTTCAGATGAAAAATATTACATTAGCTAATTATATTTTCCAGTTTAATGAAAGAGTATTTACATTTTTACTTCAGCTGATTTAGTAGATTTCAAACCATTTTCTTTCAAATCGCTCTTTTTTTCAAAACTCTGGTAAACAGAAATCTAAAAACAATTGTGGGAGCCAGAAGAAATTATCTCTGGCAGTGGCTGGCAAGTAGTAAAGCAAAAGGGAATGATAATTTCTTGTTTATCTCTCTTTAGTTTTTTCTCCTGACTTTTGATAATAGTCAGCCATACAGCTGCACTTTTTTCTTACAAGCTTTTTATTTTTTGACAGAATATGTCCTTGTTCTCAAGGCAGCTTTTCAAGTCAGTTTATGGAGCTTTTGAAATCAGTTCTGTTTTTTCGGTTTTTGTTGGTTTTTTTTCTTTTAGTTTGGGGGGTTTTGTTGGTTTTTTTTGGTCTTTTTGTTTTGTTTTGCAGTTTGGTTTTGGTTTTTTTTTTTTTATATATTCTGATAAAGTCCACATTTTGCTGAGCATTTGGGAGGTTGATGTTAAAAGGAATTAATTCAAAGGTTTTCCCAAAAGCTGCATTGTTACTCCTCAGAATGATTTTATGCTTTATTTATCCTGTATGCACTTCAACTGCAACTGCCATTCTGCTTCCTTCACTTTTCTTCCTGCCTGTTTCAGCTGCATAAGAAGGTGACAAACTCTTGCCTTGATGTTGTCATTGTTATTTTCCTATTCTGGGAACAGGGTTGCAAAATATGAGTAGTTGCCTAGGTCACAAAACCTGTGCAATGTGTAGTGATCACAGCTATATTTAAGCCCGATGAACGACTGTTTCTAAGAAATCAACATTTTCTAAATCATTGGCACTTTCATTTAGAAGACCATGGAAAATATCTTGCTTGTACACTCAGAAACATCACTGTACACCAAATAGAGCCATAAAGTTTATGTAAGTCCAGTCAAGCTACAACCTTATCTTTGGGTAGGAATCCAGGGACTGTGAGAATGCTCAGGGCAGCCTGTATTTGCCAAAGATCTTGATGGCAGTCTACTCAACACCTTTAGAAAGACATGAAAGTAGGACAACTGCAGTATTTCTTCTGACTGACTAATAAAAACAATATTGTTTTCTTTCTCAGTGTCTTAGAGGTCACATTATATTAGTGAGGTGAGAAATAAAATCAGGAGAGAGATGATATGAAAGCATTAAACTAATCTGAGCTCTGTGACTAACTTCAGCAAGAAGCTGAAATCCCTTTATGAAAATATAGCCATCTGTGTGAGACTGTCATTACAAATACTGAATCTGGAAGTAACCTAGAAATTCCAGGCTATTTGGTGACTATCCAAATTACTATTGAATCAATATATTTCTGCCGTTAAAGGAAACAGTATTCAATTTTTGTAAGAAAATGAAAACTCTTACAAGTCTTCATGGAAGAAATATAGGACATTTTCCAACAGAACAACACTTAAAACAGCTGAATTCTTTGTACTGTAGACAAACTCAGTGGAGCTAGAGAAGTTACAGCAGACATCTAAGTTGTGGCAATCAGCTGCTCACAAAAAAATCTCAGTAACCTGTGGGGTGTTGTAGGAATATTTGTGGTATATCAGACAATCAATGAAAATCTTAACTTTCTACTTCATTGAGCCAGAAACCTTTCAACAGCAACCAATGAAAGAAATTTAGAAAACTCCACCTGGATATTCAAGCAAAGCCATGCAAGCCCCAAGGACACAGAAATCCACTGTTGCAATGGCATAACTTGAATATAGAAGACTTTGAGAAAATGGAAAATTAACATCTTTATAATAACATGAAATTATAGTACACAATCAAGCTAGTGAAGGTTCCACCAGGCACGCGTGATATCGCAGAAAGAAGGTACTCAATGGACCCAAATAATAAGGTTTTAACATGTAACCTGAACAAATGAAGGAAGATCAAACAATGAATGACAGGTGGAAAAATTCTGGTGTAGAGAAAAGGTGAATCCTGACCTAAAGCGTTTCACATTTAACCATTATAATGTACCTTTGGTACATCTAAGCTAGATTATAGCCACATCAGTAAGGAATATATCTTCCCCCCCACCCCGAGTGAATATTTCTCTAGTATTGTCTCTAATAACTTTGGACTTTATTAGAAACTGAACCACAATGATTTTTGGTTAATTAAAGCACTGCCTACTAGTATTTGATGAAAGTAGCTCAACTGTTCATACTTTAACTTTGGACTTTGAATATTATATGGCTCCAGAAAAAGTAGTTTTATTAACTCCCATCTATTTTTAATTGTTAAACATGAGGTTTAATTTTCTGGTAACAAGATAACATAGAGAATGAGCAATATTCATTTCAGAATATTGTGAGTCTCTGAAGATCTCAAGATTCTTGAGTCTCTGACGAATAACAAAATTTTCACAACAAAATGCTCTCAATATAGTCTTCAATCTGTTCAGAACTTTCAAGGCAGTTGGGTTTATACTCAAAACAGGTGTGTGTGTTTTTTTTTTTTTTAAACCAGCTGAACCGCCTTTTGAAATGTTGTACTATCTGGTAAAATTGATGGACGATACCTTTCTTAACCATGCCGTAGGACCTCCAGATATATAGGGGGACATTTGTTAGTTCTAAACAAAAACGTAGGCATCAAGAAAAATACCTGTTACAACAAAAGTATTTTAGTGATTAAACACTGAAATTCCAATATTTAATAATAAAAATATATAAAATAAAATTAATATTTAATAATAAAATAAACACACACACACACAAAGTTTGTTTCTTATTCATTAACCTACCCATTGTTAATCTAATCATGCTTTTTTTTTTTTTTTTTTCAGATGTATATAGCAATTAAAGATGTCTCAATGTGTTTATTTAAATTATTATAGAACACTGTCTAGGTCCACCTACACCTGTAATATACTAAATGATTCCATAAGCAAGAAATTATCACAGAAATAGTACTTAATACTACCTGAAACAATTAAACTGCAGTTACTATTTTTCCTTTTCCTGAATAAAACAGGGTGTTGTGAATCCTTCTAGCTTATGGTAAGCTTTATTTTTATGTGCATTACCTTCTCTGAGTGAAGAGTTCTATCTTAACCCTGTATCTTGTATCATGATGTACTGGTGTAGACTGCTTTATTCTTTGTTAAGATCGGTTTCACCTGACCAGGAAAATGTAACCAGCTTTTTCTTGGCACTGGATAACATTCTTTTTCCAATCTTCATGAATAAAGGCTTTAGGGAAGAAATTGACTTTACTAATTCTAAAAATATAGTTCTGTAATCTTAACTCGAGGCTCAGATCATGAAACCAGGTGCTGCAAGCCTTAGTAATATTGCCTGAAAACTAATAAGGCACTGAAAAGTGAAAAAGTTGTTTGATTTCTAGCAACTAGAAGCTGCCATCTGAAACTGAGGTATTAGGGTGATAAACTTCCTTAACTTTGAGTAAGGCAAACAATGTGAAACACTGTTTGGGATATGAAATTAGATTTCAAATGAGAGGTTGACAGAAAAATGTATCACAGTCATTACAACCTGTCGTCTACGTTGATTAGTTGGTCATCTTTATTGTTGCTCAGTATTTATCAACTAGAGTCGGTAATCATATTCTGAATTCTAATATAAACAGTATTGTATCTGAATATTGCAACACTCCAAACTGACTGCATAATGGTTCTTAATTCGAGGACCACATAATTTATAAAATGACTGTGATCAAATCCAGTTTAAGCTCCTCTGTGTAACCACACATTAGTTTCTTAGCTCAGTTGTCTTGCCTTTGAAATTAGTAATTAAATTTGAAAACAATTAAACTTACTTAATTGGTAACACTGACTGTATATCATCCCATTCCCCCCATCAGATAAATTCTTCCCTGTCATTAGGGCTAATATTTAAAAGACAGCATGCAAATTTCAGATCAAAAATAGTTCAAAGTCAACAGCATACACAACTGCTATCATGCTTTTACTATATGCTTTTAATTCATATATTATTTCTGTTAATTGCTTGTCAAAAGCTGAGTATGACTGCAAATTGGATTTTCTGAGATGTCCTTTTCCTATTAGGAACTGTCTGGTGTCTCTAGCTATTTTGCTGTTTTGTCAAAAAATGAACATGCAAAGTTTTGGGTTGACTGTTCAAAAATAATTAAACAATTTTTGAGGCATCATTTGATGCTGGATCATGTTGCAAAGATATCAAACATCAGCAGATATTTCAGGAAATTCAGATAATTTAGTGTTTTCTGGAGCGTATCTGGCTTAAAACGAGGTATGCTATGTTGCTTTCAACAAATACTTTCGATGTTAAATCCAAACTACTGAGGCTTGGCACGCAATCTCAATATATTTGAGTCAATGATAATGAACATTTTCAGAATAATGCCCTGACCCAAGTTGAGCCAACAATCTTCTTCTCATGCCAGAAACAATTGTTGCTATTCAGTTCACACAGAAGTAAAATGCTATAGATATATGATGTAGAATGATTTATATGGCAGATGATGCATATTTTCTTAATATGTTACATAATTATGGAGTTTCTAAGACTTTAAAACAACATATGGCCACTGATGAAATAAAATCACCTTAAAGAACATTTCCTACTATGCTGCCTGATGAACTTTCTTCCCACATTTTTGTTCCTTAAGAAAACAATATCTCCATTATTATTTAACGTCTCAGCCATTTCTGCAAGTACCTGTGCATACCATTATTCTAGCGAAACAGATCCAGTGGAAAAATATTTGTTACTTCTTACTGCAGAATTCTCACAGGCCTTAGCATCTCTGCCCGAAGATCCCTTTTCTGGGTCAGCACCTAAGGGAGTTATAAAGGTCAAGATGAAAGAGAGACTAATCAGGAATCAGTACTCCACAGGAACTGAAGGAAGCTAGACATAATTGGGACCTAAATTAGCCATCCTTGCACCTTTTAGCTTGCCTTTAAACTGGAAAAAAATAAAAGGAGCAGCAGATCAGGAAAGCAGGTGACCGCAAAACTAATGAAAAGACCTATGTGTCTAGGTGGTCAAATGATACAGGACAGCGCTCAGAAGGTTCAAACAGTATGGGTTTAATTAGGGGCAACTGTAATAATAGGCAAGAGGAGAAACCTGTGTTTTCCTAGTCACTGAGTTTGGATTGATGTACATAGTACATGGTGTTTCATAGAAAAATAGCCAGAAATCTTGGATCCTGAAACTATCAAGGTTGCATAGGTAATGCTTTTTGCAATGCTGCAAAGCTTTACAATGCAAGTTTCATCTCCTAAGCATCCCACAGTAAGTAAATAGAGCAGAAGGTCTGTGGCAACTAAAAGTGAGATTTAACTCACCCAGCTTCATCTGTGCTTAGGTATCAGCCCTAAACCTAGGAGAAGAGAACTGAATACAAGACATATGAAAAACCCTGCAAGGTCATGTAAAGATAGATATTGTGCTCTAATTAGTGTGTTGCATGTCTCACCTTAAATTTGAGCAAGAGAGATACTGCCAGATCCCCTTGGTCATAATGCAGAAGCAAAGAGAGCACTTAGGACAAGTACAGGACTTTTTACAATTCAGCTTCTTACCTTTTCTACTAATTAATTCAGGAAATATTTTCCAGAGGTTGGTCAAATGCATGTAGACTCCTGCCAACATTCAATATTCTAATTTTAAACAACATCTGGGAAGACCACAGAAAAGCAATAGAATTTTTCGTATAGAAACCTTGACAGAGATGAGTCTGTTTGATAAAGTATCCAAATGCGAACCAGGAGCAAGTGAAGCCATTCACTTAGTAATTGGAGAGGAAGGACCAAGGAAGACAACATGTGCTTCTACAGGTGATGCCACTATTAAGTGTCCAGTGTCAAGGGTTACAGGTAGTGTCAACAACTCACAGTTGAGTGAACTTGAAAGCAAACCAAGGCCTTACGGAACATGGAGAATGTGTGAGTGCCTTAACTTCTCCAAATCACAAATTAAGGAAAGTGAGGCACTTCAGCTGGCAGTAAAGTTCTCATTTGTATCATTATACTTCATGGGATCTCTCTAGAAATGAAAATACTTTGTATCATGGAAGCATAAATATATATATATATATAGTATATATTTTTTGTAATATTACAACTCCCAGTTAAAGGAAATCTTAAACAGGTTGGTAGATTAAGAGAAATTGTCTGGAAATAGGGCAGTCAGAAGGATTTCAAGTGCATCAGCTTTCCCTGCTAGGAAGAAGATCCTGATGTAAGAAAACTTATCACAGATGCTGTGTGCATATTTCTGCTCGGCTGAACACTATTTTTCACTAGATTTTTTTTTTTTAATAGATTTGTAAATACAAACTACAAAACCTGTGAGTTTTGTTAATTTAATCTAGTAATGAAGAAAGAAAAACTGGAAGGAACAGGAATGCCTTAATCATTAATTAGTATACAATGGCACTCTAACAGACTGCGACAATAGTTAGAATAATGGTAGCTAACAGTAAGTCAGCTCTGAGACGTTACTTTTAAGAAACATTCTATATGAGGTTGAAGAGATTTGATTCAGACATTAAAATATAGTCTCTTTTTTTGAGTACATTTTTTACATCAGCTTCCTACTTTAAAGTCAAGAACTTAAGCCTTCATTTTGTTAACATGTTGGGGTTTAATTCTGACTTGTCTACTTTGTGATCTTAATCGGATCTAACAACCACAAAGCATGCTAATTTCTGAAAGTGACAATTATCAGTAAAGTGTTTTCCAGATCAGCTTTTCAGAATACTTGCAAATTAAAACCAAAACAAGTCTGGGAAATGCTGAGATTAGAGTCTATTTTCCAGCAAACTACGAAGTCACATTTGGGGTATGATTATCAAGTCTTGACCAGTGATTGTCCACCAAACTGAAAAGAACATGACACAAAAGTAAATCCATGTCACTACAGTAATGTTCTTTACTTGCATAGCAGCATGACTTCAGGGAAGGGTGGGTGTAATTGTGCTGCCTGATTTAAATCTACTTAATATTGCAGATTTGCAAGTCAAGACCAAACTCATTCTGTGTGCTTGTTACAATTGAAAAAGAAAACAGGAAAAAAAGACAGGTAGAAAATAAAACTGAAAAAGTAAAGGTAGTCAATGAAATTAAGATCAAAGAAAACCACTTTTTAATGATTTAAAAGTTTAACAGGGTTGGGTTTTTTTTAAGCTGATTGTTGTCTAATATTAAGTGCAGGGAGGCCCTTTGGCTTTGCTGTTCCATATTCAGTATTCCAAAACTGCATTTAAATGTAATTTGTGTAAGGATGTATGTGCTTCAGATAGTCTTGTTATATAACTGATTCCAATTTCTAACATTTCTTGGTATTAAAACTTCCAATATAGTGTGCTTTCATGTGCTTTTTTCATAAAAGATGTGGTAAACACTATCTGTATATTCTGAAAATTCCCAGATTACAGAATAGATGCTTCAAGACCCAGGGAAGAAAAGGGAGGAATGAATTTCTCAGAGGTTTCAGGCATACCATGGGCAGATCCAGGAGTCAAACCCCAAGTCCCAATCCAATGTTATAGAGCATTTAGCCTTTACAGTAAATTACTTCAAGTCAGGAGAAACAAAGGAACTTGAGACTTACAGCTCATGCTTCTCCATCACACACCAGTACTCCAGTTGTTGATCTAACAAGACAAATTCTTTTAATCCCACAGCAGTGCAAGTTATGTTTTACTCATGACAAACAACAGGACAGAAAGATTATTATTCCCAGTTCAGTTTTGGTCACCTTTATTTCTGTTCAAAACTGCCCCTACTTTTTTCATAGTGCAGAGTGGTGATACCCTGTGAACCATTCATCCAGAGATCATCTTGTGTGTTTCCCCTGTTAATTAATTACTTGTTTAGATTTTTTTTCAGCATATAAAATAAACCTTTTTTTTTTTTACCATTTTTACTACAATCGGCTTTTCATGTGCACTTGGCTTTTCATGTGCACACAGCTACATCAAACTCTAAATAAACAGAAATTCCTTGGATATAACCCACAATGTCCAAAACTACCTTTTCATTGATTTTGGGGTACAGTGATACATATTCTGACTTTCTAAGTATCTTTTAATAGACGATACATTTCTTACAAATCCTTTCTTAGAAATTTCTAGATTTCTTCTTTCCCTGCTGCTCATTTCCCTGAGCACGTACTTGATACATCGATCATGCAATCATCGTAAAGTTACCTGCTTGCATGCAAACTGCCAGCTTGTACTAGAAAATTAATCTGAGATCCAAGGATGCAAAACCATCTGAAATGGCAACAAAAAGATTTCCGGGAAGAAATTTAACAGTCATGCAATTCTCTGTAAGGAAATAACCAGTGATAAGAAATTTAGCTCCCTAAAATATTTCCCACGTTTTTAAATGAAAACAGGCTATAAGCATCCTATCAACAAGAACAGGCAGGACTATTTTTATCATGGTGAACATTCCTGAACACAGTTTTCTACAGCATTCATCTTGCTCTCGCCCTTTCCTTTTTGCAGTGAAAACTGCTTTAGTGCCGGTTTTGGTGTCTGGTTGCTCTGGGTACTCTGAGGAGGCTCAGATGGTGATCTTGCACTTATCTTTGGAAAAAAAAAAACCAACAAACAGTGTTGTATTTCTTAAAGTGTTCCCATGCCACCTCTCCTTTTAGCACTGATAAGAGGAAGTTTCTCCACCTTGGATCTCTCCCCAGAAAGCTCAGTACTTACCTGTAAGACTACCTGGTAAAGGTTTGCCCTACCATGACAAATTTTAACAACATTGCATAAACAAGCCACTCTGTAATTAACAAAAGTGGAATAAGATTGAAAGGAAGCTATTGCTTCGTGACTGAAGAAGGAAACTGCCAATAAGTTTAAATGTGAATACCTGAAAACACACATTCGTTCACACTAGTCCACATTTGGCTTTTGTCTCATCTCCTCCTGTATATATCTGTCAGCATACACATAGCTTTTCTGTTTAGTATCTCTTGTTCTTTTAAGGAAGACAGAGGCAAACAAAAATAAATGTTTCTATCTCTTCCAAAACAAGTTTCTTCAAGTATAGGATAGAGATTTGCAGGCACTGCAAGCAAGCAGTGAGAGAGATTCTGTGAAACACACCCATGTTGTGCTTAGATGTACTTTTTGTATCAGTTTTAACCCTATTAGAAAAAATATAAATCAACATGCACCTGTGTTTTGTTATGTTTACTTTTCTGTATTCAAAGCCATTAGTTAGCTTTTCATATTAAACTCATTGAATAATTGATTATAGAATGAAGTAAATCACTGTGCTGTGGAAATCACCTTCCATAATGTAAATCAACAACCATGATCTCAGTGAACTGTTACCGCCAATTAAACAAACAAACAAACAAACCAAAAAAAAAAAAAGGGAAAAAAATACGTATCTGTACAATTTCAATCGTATTTCTAACAAATACCTACTCTGAACAGACTTACTGAAAAGCTGTTTAACTGGTTGTACTTGATTGTAAATAATACAGAGACTTATGCAGGGGGAAGGTTTTATTCTGTATTTTCTTGTTGGTGAAATCTTGCTTTCAATGACATTGATTTGGAAATATGGTTCTGATGCTACAGTTTTGCTCATGGATTTGATGAGATTACCTATCTGAAATTCTGGAAGATAAAACTTGTCATCTTACTGTTTTTCTTGAAATGATCTTCACAAGCCCGAATAGGAAATGTAGCAATTTCTTCATCTTCTGTCATCTTTTACAGTGCACAGGTCCTTAGTCCTTTTCTAAGGTTTAGCAGAATCCATGAAATAGTATTAAGCTATGAGTAGCTTTATGTTCTGAGGTGTCCAAAGGTCATCTTTTTTTGTAAGCCTTCTTAGTGGATGTTCAAGGGCGTGACATCCTTCAGTTGTCAGAAATAACTCATCTTATTCTTTCTTTTGAAGGAAAGATACTTCACAAGTTTCAGGCTAGTATTAAAATTTTCCCGTTATGCTCCCAGCCCTTTTAAATTTTTATCTATTCCAACAGTCACCTAAGGATGATGTTTTGTTAATTTTGTACGAAGGAATATGTAAAGAATAGAATTCTAGTCCACATAGTCTTGATTTTCTCATCATGTGGACCAAGTCAGGCTAGCAAGAAGTAAAACAAAACCAGAAACCTGTACAACAATTAGGTATCAGAAACAAGAAGTGGACTAAGACTTCCCAGCAGCAGAGGGTGGAAAACAGACTTCTATACTATAACAAGTAGGCATGAGAGGTAAAATAATGTATTGAAAGAATGGAAATATTCTTTCTATTAAACTTCTGTTCACTTTTTCCTCTGTAGGAGCCTGAAGACCTTGACAGAATGTCTAGAGTGGGATGTAGGTCCATGTTAAGACATACTTGAGTGTCTACACATGATCCAAGTGTATAAATTGTATTACTGATGCAATTAAGTCAACACAGTCAATTGAAGATAGAGGAGGATTCAATGCACTGTAGATAAACCAGGGCTCAGTTCAGCTGTTTAGTGCCTTAAAAAACATAAGCATATTGTGTGTGGTTTCCACTTAATGCTCTAGAAAGATACAGGTCTCTTGTGGGTCCTATGTCACATTTATCAGCTTTGGGCTAATTTTTCAAATGTGAAAGAACATGACAAATGGCACTGGACACCTACATTTAAGAAACTGATTTAAGCCTCTAGCAGCAGGTCAGCTAATTGCTTTCTAGACTCAGCTGACTGCTGCCTAGATCTTTACTGCCTGTACTGCCAACCTGGACACCCCTGTTTAAACTTCTTTGTCCAGAGATGGTTCCCACCTGCAGAGCTCCATTCATTTGCCCATGTATCACCACCCAGATGATTTGAGATAGCTAGAAGTATTCACAAGCTGCTAACAGGTGTAATATGGGACTTGTTGAAGAATCAAGGTATTCCGGAGGAGCAACAGGACACCAGGCACAGTACTCTAGAGGATCTCTATGCAAGGTCGACTGAACTGAGCTAAACTGTAAATTAGGGAAGTTTCCTCCCCTAGTAGATTTGATCTCCTGTCACTTATTTTTAAAAGAGGGGCTGTATACTTCCCTTTAAATAAATGTATCTTTTAATGGCCAACAGAATTATATGCATGTGTTCCTTGTGCCTCCTTCACCGGGCATTATTCTTTATTTTCTCTTTTTATCATGTGTTTTGTTTTGTTTTGTTTTTCCCCAAATAAAGTGTTGTAAGAGCTTTGTCTCTCTGTGACAACACCTATTCTGAGTAAAAACTGCAGGAGATAAGGCTGATTCATAAGGTTAACTCACAACTCCCAGAACAGAGAACCCGTTGATCGGGGTCAGGCAGGTTGCAGGGCAAACTACTGTAGAGTTTCTAAGCAATTCATAAGGCAGCCTGTTGTTTTGAGCAGATCCATTTGGCTCAAAGTGTTGTAGGAATTAACAAGATTTAAAAACAACCCAGGAGACAGAGGACTATATTGATGTTTGATTACTACCTTGGCTGTCCCTTTTCTGGGGAAGCTGGTTTAGTACAGGTCACACGGAGAAGCAGTACAAGATCTCGTGCCTGAAATGTAACAAGGCTCTTTTTATACACTCAAGTCTGCAGAGCCATTCAAATATAGCTGTTCCACAAGGATAAACAGGTTTCCAGTTTTCTGAAGTTTAGCACATACAATAAAAATTCAGACACTGTGTTGCATAAGTGAAAGATATTTATAGTTCCCATTTTTTGGTGTTGCCTGCAGTATAACACATAGTGCAAAAACGCTAACTAAAGTGATGTAGAGAGAAGGCAAAGCATATTGGTAGATATCAGGTAAAAGAATTAATTTAATTTTTAATCCATTCATGAGATCAATAGTACTCTGCGAAGGGCATCTCAAATGGTTAGTTTAATCATCTAAGCAATACTCGTATATCCAATAACAGAAAATTCATTAACTCTATAGGGACAATGTGTGTGTATACAAGCTCTGTCTCTTTCTGTCTTTGTCAAAACCTGACGGCATTAAAGAGAAAACAAAAGCACAAGGCTAAGGTTCTTCACTCAAAGAATATGAAGAATAACATTTTCTATTTTGTAGAAGGAAAAAAATCTTCCTCTTTCCCCCATGATAATCAGTCAGAGGCTTGAAGAAATCCACCTTCAATTCATATTTCTTGTTTTCTTCCTCCTTCAAAAACTGCTTTGCTTTCATTGGTTTGTCCAAATAAGAAAAATAAGAGTATATAAAATTAATGAAAAAGGAAAATATTTCTTTTTTATTATCATTTTTATGTTTTACTGTGGAGATTTGGAAATTTCCTACTTTGGGGGAAAATAGAGTTTTGTTAATTATTACTTTTAGGGATTTGAAATTAAGAAATATAACATTTTCCAAAAGGAGGAATGTAAATATTCTGCACAATATATCAGGTGAATAAAACATAATAAAGTATGGGGACAAAGAATCACCATTTGAAATCAGTCTTTTGTATGGTTGCTGACTTTAAGAAAGAGAAATTACTTTGAATTTGTTTCAGAGGTTAATTATTAAGTGAAGAAAATGAAATTTTTTGTCACATTTTGTTCATTAAAATTTAGTCTGGTGGGATATCCTTTCAAAACTCATAGATCTTGAAGTTGCCTTGATAATAAACTGAAGTTACTTAGTTTATCTGAGTTTCACTTACATATATGTCTAAGCAAGAGCCAGCAAACAAGTGCCTGTCACTTACAGCAAACATCCTGAAACAAGTGCTTAAATACTAAACTGATAATCAGGTTTAATTCAAATTACAGTTACAAAATGAGGTCTTGACAACATGTCAGTCTTTCTATTAAATCATAGATGTGGTGCTGCTTTAAGAACTTAGTGTAGAAGACAGACATGTTGTTTCAGTCCTAAGAGGAAAAAGTGGTGACAGGTGACGAACATTGTGACAGCTCTGCTATTGAAGAGGTTAATGCAATCAAATTCTGGCACTAAAAAACTCAAGAAAAATTGTCCTTTATAAGACTAATGAAGGGATATAACAAGACAGCAGTAGTGTGACAAAAGGCAAGATGATTCTTTTTTAATCATCAGAATTTACCTATGCCAATATGAAATATCATAAACCCAATAGCTTATTGTATCCATAGGTGACTCTTGGAAATTATCTGCATGCTTGAAGTCAGGTATGTACAGTACTGGTTCGTAGTCCAGTGCCTGAACATCTCTGGTCACACCAGTTCATAAAGTATCTCTGTGGCAGCATCTGCATATCCACTCTGAGCAGGGGCAGAAGAGCTCGTCTCCTTCCACCTCCCTGTCCTCCGTATTCCCATGAGGTTTGTGTGCTGTCATGAATGCATCTGTGCCCTGAACTGGACAAACGGGGAAAGTCAAATCAGTCCAGGGAGTCAGCATTATTTGCAGAAGTAGAAGGCACAAAGCCTGATCTTTTCGACAGTAGCATCCCTTTTGTCTACTCATGTAGGTCACAAAGGCAACTTTCCACTAGCTCCTGAGAGTGTCCTTAGACCTTAAAGCACTGTTTTTGGTACCAGTCAAGGTAGAAACAGATGAACCCCCTGCTCCAAGCATCCTTTGATTCATGGCCATGCAACTCCAAACTCTCCTGGATATTCTTGCTGCACTGCTGCTGCTGACTGCAGATACGGTATGCAGGAATAATCACTTTTTCAATCTCTCCATAAAAGCCTGGCATGGAAGCTAACTGCTTGACGATCTGGACATCCTGGGCAGGTTTTAACTGGGTTTATCAGTATGATGGGTTGAAAGCAAAAAAAGAAGCCATTAGATTACACCTAATTAAAGGGCAGATACGAATGTTTTATGCCTTGAGTCTACATCAGGAATTTACATCCAATCAGCCTCTGTCTCTGTAGGCTTCCTTTAGAGCTAGTGAGTTGGGATAACCTGGTTAAAATGCACCTGTGATAACTGTTGTTGTTTCCCCCGCTTGCTATACAAATTATCATTTATTATAATTCTTCAACAACCCATTCTGCCCTGGCCATGTTCATTTGGAGAAAAATGGTTTAACTGATTTTCAGTGAGGTTTGAGTCAGAAATATTGTAGATGTATGTTCTCATAGCTTTAAATAAAGGGCACATAAAATCCATGAGATTTTTAATTTTTTCCATTTATGTCAGTTATAAATGGGAATAATATAAATAAACACCACATACAACTTGGAAAGCCCTAAACTCTCTAACATTTTTTACTTCACAAAAGGGAAATTCGGAGAACACATTAAAAGATTTTGCTACATGCAGTCTCTCATAATCTATTAAGGCATTGATCAAAATGAACCTTATATCAATGCATTAATCCAGTCCCATGAAGAATACAAGCTTTGAAAAACTAAACTGAATTTGTTTTCTTATTTATATAACTAGAGACTCCTGACAGAAAACAGTTTGTGCATAGAAGTGAAGCAGCTACTACCTAAAAAACAACTGATATGTGAAAGAAGTAAATACAACTGACTCGAAATTCTATATGGAAGCAAAATCTGAGAATTAGCTCTCCTTGTTTATTTTATCACTCAAACAAGATTTTAAGCAATCACTTCAAACTATATCTTTTGAAATTTTAGAAATATGTATCCCTTTACTAACACTTTTTTTTTTTTTAGAAGACACTAATCCCTACCTGATTAAGACAGGATGAGGAATAGAGCTGGATCAAACTTCTGCAGCCACTTGGGGCATTTAAGGTCTTGGTCACACCTGTTCCTTCATTCCTGTGTCCTCTTTATTCTTTGTGCTTCCTAATCGTCACGTTAAGAAGGAGGGTTCCCTCAAACCCTTTGTATTTGATCAACCTGTCCCTTTCCCAAGAAAGACAAGACCCTTGTGTCCGACCAGTCTGTCTGCTACCTGCGTTTTGACATCCCACTGTATCGGGGGTGGGGGGGGTGGGGGGGGGAGGGTTGTGTATGTGATTCGACTAACCTGTTGAGGGTCCCCTGCTGACAGTGTCAATGAGTCAAATCCCTTACCACAACTACTCAAATCTCCAGAGATTTATACAAAATGAACTTCTGCTGAAGATTTTTATTATACAAAATGCAAGTTTGTGACAGAATAAGGTTCAAAGACTGCTGGTGATAATACACTGCAAAACAAGCTTAAAACAACACGCTTATTCACAGCCAGCATGAGTTAGTCATAGAATAAAGTTCTTACCCAGTAGGCATCCCTATGGGGGAGAAGGCAGGTTCAGCCCATCGACCGATCCCAAAAGTCACAATGGAGTCTTCCCTAACTTCTCCCCTCCTTTGTCCACTTTAAATGCTTCATAGCACATTGCATATTCATCATCGTACATAGGAATGGATACAAGTTTCTTGATTCTAATGTAAATTGGTACACATCCTCAGACAGCACTAATGAAGTGTTTCACTAACCTCGCATGCTCTCCAGGCAGGATTTTGCCCTCTTTCAGGGGGGCTATTTGAGCTGGAGGTCACTATCTCCCACTGCCAAAATTACCTTTGTCCTACTTTCAACCAAATTTCTGTGGATTCAACACCTTATCAGCTTGTCTTCTCTTGCAGCCAGAACTTCCTCACTTGAAGGTTTCTTTCTGCATAACTTAGATAAGTATTCTTTTCACCATCCACTCTTTGTTTCCTGTCCTTCCCAAGGCCGATGACCTTGATTAGGGGTCCCTTCACTCCTAAACAACTTTAGAGAAACACTGAATCAGTGCGTGGTGATTTGGGAGTTTAGATAATTATTCCCCCCACCCCCCCCCACCCCCACCCCCTTGGACTATTTCAGACCAAGACTAGTCCGTTTTCTTTACATTTAGGTGGAGCTTGAGTGACTCTAGTCATACATATTTTTGTTACTGATTGGTATCACATGCCCAGTGAGATGTGGCAGTACCTTGGAGACAGGTAACTTTGAGGTGTGTGTTGGTGTTACAATGAGATTATTTCATTTGAGGGAAGTAATTTCACCACAGTGGTTGGCTCAGCAGCAGACATCCTCTCACAAATGCTTCATGTGACAACTGCTATACAGCTTATCAGCTGTGTGGTACCAAGTTACCATTCCTGCAGAGAGCACAGGAGCCTGGCCGCAGGGTCTCCACTTCGCTCCACCCTCTGTCACTCCTGTCAGCAGGTGCTGAGCTGGCAGGGTGTGTGATGTAGGGAGCCATGGTAAGGCAGATTCCATGCATGCCAACCACCCTGAAAGCAATAGCTGTATTTTACCCTAAAAAGCTTTTATAATACTATGCTTCTATAAGGCCCCAGTTGTCTCTAATACCACTCCCACCCCACCCCCTGAGTAATTTTTCCATACTAATTAACCTAAAATTTCTAGTCCTGAGCATCAAGAACAGCTAACAGGATACCCCCCTGACCCTTTTGTTTGGGTACACTTTCTGGCAATCACTTGTGTCAGAAATCTCTCACTGTGTCCTTGCTGTGTTTCTCCTTGGAGCTGAGGTATGGAGCCCGGAAAAATATTTTCTTAAGACAGACTTCCATGACCATCCGAATTCTTCAGTGTTTTGTTATTAAATGACAGGTCACTAAACCTCTCTGGGATCCTGGGAGCATTTTGACACAAAAAGGGGTCAAAATGGTTCAGTCACAGGTGGTATAACAGGTTGGATGGCATTATATAAAATGTGATGTAAATACATACTCTAATGTAATGAAAATACTGCCATTTTTGGCCGGTGGGAAAGGTACATACTGGAACATCTCAGTTTTCATTCTGATTTTGGCCATGGCAACCATATGATGCTTTAATAAATTGCAATGCATACATTCAGCAAGATTAATCTAGAAAGCCACTGCCTAATCTGAATAAACTTGTCTCACACAAGAGAATGACATGGAATTCATTAATACATAACAAACCTCCTGCTCTTTCACTGCCCTAAATTCAATCAGCAATTTCTGCCAACTCATTGCTGGTCAGTTTGAAAAAAATGTTGGGTATTTGCTGGGAAACAGCTCAAACACTTGGATTTCTAAGTTTGTTTCCATGTTGGTGTGATTGATGATATTGATCTTAAAGGAGAGAGAAAGGAACACTTTCTCTCAGATGTCTTTGAAGGGAGGGTGGGAAACAGCATTTGGGAATGCGTGTGCTGTTACCAGCCTGTCTGGCTCTTTTGAACTATTTCCTTTCACTCTGAGGGAATACTTCTTGGATTTGTGACACTGCAAAGGTAAACCATCTGTCAAAAAGTAAAATCAACTACACTTGGGACTCTCATTGTCAATATTTGTGAAGGCGTTCTCTTCAGACAAGGTATTTTTGTACTGCTCTTTAAATATTTTTTTTTTTTTGTGACATCAGTTTACCTTTTCCAAATATTATTTGATCCAGAAAATTTAAACAAGGAATAGAGGTGAAATATTTGAAATATGTCAGCTAAAACGCAATTATTTTCCTGTAGATCAGCATATGATTACACAGTGTCAGGTACCACGACAAAGGGATTTGTGCTGCTGGGAATGTATGATTTCAAAAGGTAAGGTAACCAGTGCACTGAGGTGAATAGGCTCAGGTATGTTCAAGGCCATTGATCAGATCACAGAAGCCACAATAAAACCAGATTTCCCCAGGAACAGATGCTGGTTGCTTCCCCTCCATTCATAGGTAGTTGATAAAGTTCAGGATTCAGCTTCTGACTTTCTGAAATATTTTGAAGGCAGTTCTGTAGTGGAGGTTTTGTGTTAGATACAGATGGTAGCTCGTAATTCCCTGGGGTTAAAAAAAGAGATACAGTTAATACATTTTCTTTTTTAGAAGTATGAATGTTTTGAAGATATTTGAAATAGAAAATTCAACAGGTGATGAATTTAGGACCATTTCTCTAATCCTAGAGCAGAAAAAATATTTTAAAGTCCTGCTATACTGAAAATAGTATTGTTGCTATGACCCTGTCATGTTTACATTGGTGTTGTCAAATTTACTTTAGTTTATCACATAAAACTTATTTTTCAATGACATTATATTGAATATTTATTGATACAGGTAGCCTGGAAACTAAAAACTTATATCAAGTGAGTGAGATAGTAGTGCTGACTCACGAACAGCTAATTTTACACTCATTAGAAGAATGCAATTTGTTCTGTTTGAAACTCAAAGTTAATTTCATATGGAGGTTAAGACATATCACTTCATGTTGTCTTCATTTGTTCATGCTGTATTTATAATGAAATCTAGAAAAAAAAGCTCAGAAATACTGCAATAATATCAAGCAACTTTAAGCATAACCAAAGCTATAGGACTGTGATTTGAGGAAAGAACCTTTTAAAACAAAATAAAATTTTGATTTGAAGTCTTCAAGTAATGGATAATCTGCCATATCTCATGATACTTACTCCAATGGGGTGACCAACGAGTTATTCCAGTAATTGTCCTGTTTACTGCTCACTGAATACTCTCACAATAAAAATAGACACAAGACGTCACAAAACTAAGGCACAATTTCTGCTTTAATATTCTAACCATGTGATATGCTTTTTACCTTAGAGAAGACACTCTTTAGTCTTTGAAAAGTTAGTCTGCTCACTTTTCAATCTGTCAAATCAAATGGTATTTTTTTAAACTTTGATAGTTACTTCACAAAATTTCTATGATCAATAATTAAGAAGAGTTTCCTCAATTCTGAATGATACAATGGCATAAATTTGTTCTGTTCCAAGCAGAAAAAAATGAAATATTTGGTCAATACTGGTCCTTGCAATTGACATTTTTGTGATCATTATTCAATTTTTGTCATACTGGAGTGTATTTATTTCTATATATTTCAATAATATATTTTAAATGTACATAACATCCTTAAATATTTGGCTAATTGCAACCCAGTCCAAATACACAGGCAAAGCAAACAAAAGTTTTTGCATTTTCAAAGCATCATTCACAAGGATTAAAGCCACAAAATGCATTCAATATTTGTTTAGTGAACTCATCTCACAAAATTTTAGTCCAGAAATCCTTTATGGTAACAGTCATTTAAATCATTGGGTATTTTCACAGCTTGCCACTACATAATATATGTTGGGAATATACCTGTTTGTGAAAGGGCTTCTGTCTAGAGTCTGCCAAATTTGTCCAAACCTATATTCCAGTCATAGAGCAGGGACATGCCCATGTTCCTGTCTTTCAGGATAAGAGGCTAGGTGCAGCAAGCTTCATTTTGCCAGAGAGAAATTAATTAAAAAAATATATATCAAACATAGGATTATTAATAATATGTTCTCTCATTCAGAAATCTAGGAAAATACAGTGAAATAACTTAAATGTAAGAGGTATAACTAACAAGCAAATAAAAAATGAGGCACTGTAAAATGTTATTCTTGTGGCTGAAGTAAAATGCACTTTCAATTTTAACTTTTTAAAGTCATACAAACCTTGCTGTTAACAACAAACAGCTAACCAGAGAAAGATCTATTTCTATATCTTTCAGAACTTAAGTGTCAAATGCAAAATATGCAAAATACTACTAGAGTAGCTCTGAACTAACAGAAAAAGATATTTTAGTCTCATGCAGCAATATTTCATGAGTGAGTTCATTCAGTGAGATACAAATTTCCTACAATACAATAATGCCATCAGTAATCAAAGTAGATGTCCCATTTGTGACAAGAGAAGTTGAACCTGCTCGTTAAACGTTTTCATTAAGTTTTGACAAAAGAAAGCAAGCAAAAATCCCCAAGTTGTGACTAACTTGGGTTACATACTTGTATTTAGATCTTTATCGCTGCATTCCAAAAATAACATTGCCTTCTTGAGATCAGAGAACTCAGGATTTCTTGCAGATCTCGGGTTCACGTGCAAAACACCACTGCAATGCTGTGCCAACCGGACAAGTTTCTTCAGGAAAGATGAGGAAAAATACGCTAATACTCAATCAGCATTTGTATACTATACCACAATTCCAGCTGAACTTTCTTTTGATGGACTAAATGTGTCAAAATAGGGTCCCACTGAAGTTAATGCTGAATACCCAGAAATCCTGCCTCAAAAGCCAGGAGGAGTTAGGAGACTTCTAAAGAGGTCTGGATATGTTTACATGAAATAGGAAATACTGATAGTTAGGATCAGTTTAGGATTTGTAGATGTTGAATGGGATGGAACTGTTCACCCCACAGAGAATCTCAAAGACCATCTCAACAGCAGAAGGCACTTGTCCTACAATCTTGACCAAACAAGAACAGATGCTGCTTTACAAACCAAAAAGAGGAAAAACCCCTTTTCATTAATTTTGATCTTTCTCAGGGAAAGAAAGGATCATAGATCACTTGTAAGACTGTATTTTATTTTTTCTTATACTTAGAATACCCCAGGAGGGAGATTCAGAATCCAAGCTCCTAGCTTTCCATGTTTGTTACCAGACCACTGGATTAATTTGTTAAAAAAATGTCTCCCATCTCCACTTATTCAAGTGTAATGACATCTATGTCAAAATGAGGCTTTACTTAAATCTCATTTAATGTGCAAAAATCACTGATATCTTTGGAAAATATTACACAACCTAAAAAAATGATAGTTTACAAAAAAGAAACAAGTCATGCTGGAAGTTGACCATGTGTATCCACAATAACTCACGATTATTTTCATCTTTTGAAGAGAAATATAAAAGAGTGACTTACGGTTTTCATCCTCTGATCTTACTCCTTTCTGTCTGAGAACTGCTGGACTTCTACACCTGAAAGCTGAAAGTCAGGAGAGAATATTTTTAATGCAAGGTTCCTGCAATCTGTATGGAAAATTTGACAATATCTCAGATTCAAAATTAATTTACCACTCCTTTCCATGTCAAATCCTATTCATGTGGCCTGAAATGTTTTTATTTTTATACTCATTGGATGAATGAATTCCTGTTGTTGATCAAATATGTAAGTTCTAAATCAACACATACATAGGCTTTCAAGTAAAATCATCTAAAGGGGATGCATGACAGCTTTTATATGAATTGCAGGTCCACTCCTCCCATGTCCTTTCCTTTCTTTCTTTGATGCCTGTGAAACAGAAAGCCACGCTGCAACACACAACCTCAGCTGAGCAGAAGCACTCCTACCCCCAGACATTACTTCTACCGATTTCCAAAAAAAATGATGGACAGAAACTGCAAATGAGTGAGTTCCCAATGTATCATGGACAAAAGACTGAACCTATTCATGACTGATTCACATTCATATCTATGTGCCCTTGCACCAAGCACTTACAAAGACTCCAATCAGACCCATCATTTTCCCTACATTCAGGGTCATTAGTGACAGGTTTTGTGCCCACATTTGACAGTCTGGCCATTTATGGGGTACAGTGCTGTGAGCATGTATTTTAAAACCATGCTGAATTACAAGGATTCTCTTGAAAAATGCTACAAGAAAGTTTCCCAGAACCTTTATCCTTGTTCAGCAGCTTCTTCAGAAATACTTCATTTCAGAAATTCAGTATCTTGATTGGTGTCATCATTTCTGAACACGGTTCTTGTAGTTCTTGTATTGACATGTGGTATCAAGCTCTGCTACAGATTTTCACATGAACCTTAGCTTGAATTTCCTATCTTTACTCCCCAGGGTAAAGGGCAATGAAGGCTAATAAAATTACAAGCTTCAGAAAAGGTAATCTTTTTATTATGCACCATAGTCTATATCAAAAAAGGGAAATTTTGCAAGACAGGTTCTGAAAATTTTGTTTCCCACACAGGGGAAGGCTCTTAGAGCTTCTTCATAGCTAACACATGCAGATAATGCCTTAAAGAGCAGCTACTGAATTTTAATTTGTGAGAAATTTAATGCATTTGAAATAACATGGCATGCACCTTGAGGGCTGAAACAGGAGTTGTTGATTAGTGAAATCAGTGCAATGGAAGTTCTCCCAGCCTGAAGGTTTGCTCTGTCCTTGGTTTCACTCATGGGAAGGTGATTGCGTAGGAGGCTCCCCTGTAGCTGTGGAGCACCAGGGGAGGGAACTGCTGCCTCTGGGTGACTATGGAGACACTGGGGAAAGGTTGTCAGGTAGGACCCCCTCACGGGTGCGTCTTGGTTTTACAAATGTTGAATCCAGGATTTGTTTCTAACCGAACACAAGTGAATAGACAGAAATATTACTTACTGTCCTGACCCATATTCAAAGAGATTCTTTGCCTTCTTCACGAGAGCTAGAATAATACAAGTTTCCATAAAGCTGTCAGAAACAGAAGCATAAAAACAAGCAAACCCAGCATTTGCATTAAAGTGGTGGCATTGCCATAATTCTGAGGAAAGGAAAAAGATTTAGCAACAGAAATATCTTAGGGGGTTTATGTATTTATTTTTATTGACTGTGCCAGGATGAAATTTCTTTGACACTCAATATACAGAATTCTGCCTTTCACAAATCCTAGAGCAGAGAGATCTGGCTACAAACGCACAACACACTAATGAAGGAAAGTCTTCAGGGAGAAGTTTAAATACTTAAAATTTCTGGCATGGTTGAGAAATGAGTTCTGTTGCCACTTCCACTTATTTTTAATCTATTCAAAGCAATCAGACATTTGAAAGAAATTACTTTGAAAAACTTAAAGCAGCAGAATTTATAAAAATTGTCATTACTAAGGTTATATTAAGTTTATGAATGGTTCTGTTATAATTGTAACCATGGAAAAAGAGAAATGCTGCCAGATGAAGAAATGAGTAAGGTAGATTCTTAAAATGGATGACGGGGTATCTGATCCTGGCAAAGGTATTTGACAACATGCAAATAGACACAGTCTCATAGGGACTTTCATGTTATGTCTATGCATTTTGCTGTTGTAACTATAGCTATAGGAAAAGATGCATTATTTTTTTAGAATACATTCAATTATCAGCAATATTTGAGGAGATCAAGAAAGTATATGTTTCTGTTCTAGCAAAGTAATAATTTAGATCCTGATACAGGCTAGTTCTGATACAGCAGCTGATGCTCAGAACTGAATTGAGCCTTATTAGCAGTACTAGCATGTCCATCAACCTTGACTGAATAACTCAGTGATGACATGAGATAGCTAGTTAGAGCTGCTTTAGTTATCTGCACTTCTTTACATTGTGCCACACAGGCAGACCTGAAATGTGAAAGAAAAGAAGTGGTGCATTACGATACTATTGTGTTAAGGTTATCTTATTGTGAAGAAGTGGAAATAGCAGTATAGCATCTTGATGGAGGGAAAAGAACCTGTTGGGGTTTTTTTTTGTTCTTTTTCTTTCTGTGAACAATGTAAAGATTTAAAACATTTTTCCCACGTAAGGAGAAAAAAGTCCTGTAATTGAAAATGTGAAAAAAAGAAGATGGACTAAGAATATGACCAGCACTGACATGGAGGAGTTGCAGCACAACAGTGCTAGAAAAAATTATTTCTACTGTTCCCAAAGGAGATGACTGTATACGGTAATCCAGTGTATTTAGAAACTAAAAAGGAGCCACCAGGAATCTCCAAAATAACTGATTCCTTTCAGTTGTTTATTTGTATTTTGGGGCTCTGTATGATTTTTTTTACGTCTTGCAGAACAAAAAGACCTGTGCTGTAACCTTGTATTCTGCTTGTGTATAGCCTTGTATTGCTCTCACTGTGGGCATACTAAATTTTCATTAAAAGCATTACAAAACTTGCATGGGCAATTTCTATCATGGAACATACGGAAGACATAACTAATGAATATAGAAACACACACCACCTCTGTAGTTTTATTTACATTTTCATGCAATCACTTTTCCCCTGTTTGATGCACTTCATATTCTTTTTTTGTTTGTTTGTTTGCTATAGCAGCTCTTTTGACAGTTAGAAATTTCTTAGTTTCATATCTAAAGGCCTTTCCTATATTTCCTACGGTACTAATATGAAAATATAGTCTATATCTAGAGATGTTAGAAGAAGAGATATGACATGCTTACAAATTGGGAGGTTCCCTGGGTCTGAAGTTTCATTAGGGAAATATGGATGGTGAAAAAAATTTGATTACAAAGGTGCCACCTAATTTCATCACAGTTTTATAAAGCTGGAAATTCATCTTGCTAGCAATTACCACCTAGGAGCTGGAGTCAGGAATTATCTTTTTGTTTGTGTCTTCTCATCTGCATCACTGACTCTGTTACAGTAAGATAAGTAGTTTAATCTGTGTACTGTTTCTCCATATAAAATATTAGCTTGTTTCACAGCACTGTTGCACATTGTAAGTATTGTATGTAACATACTGTATATCCCTTATCTAACTGATAATGCAGAAATACTAATACGATGTTCTAAGAAATTAATTAGTATATTTACCTTGTTGCATAAGCCAGAGCAGTGTTTCTGTAAACAGTTTCTCCATTCCTTCAAGACTTGCTTTTTTTTTTTTTTTTCTCAAGTGAGGTCATTCTTTCCCCTTTCAGCTATGTTTTATAATGCTAATATGTTTTAATAATTTTAATGTTTATAATCTGTGACCATTTTTCATTCAATATCTCAAACACCTTCAGAATATCTGGTACTTCTGTCTGCCTTTAGCTTGCAGTATGGCATCCTCACGATTGCTTTCTTCTAAAAAAAATTGCATTATAGTTGCCAGAGTAAAAGAGTCACTACCTCAATGATTGATACAAATTAAATTTTAATCTTATCTTTATAGGTGATATTCCAAAGACAAGGACATTTACAAACAAGCAGCAATAAAACATATTGTAGAAAAAATAAGGCCCTGTCTTCATATTTAATAAGGTGATCAATTTTTTGTCATCTCTTATTGCTTTATCTTTAACATTTTAAATAATTTAGCCTTTTTTTCTCTCACTGAAAATGGGAAACGGGTCCAAGAGCTTCACTGGTAAAAAATTTAAATGACATAATTTTTTAATAAGACACTTGAGAAAAATTACATCTTATATGAGGTTTTTAAAACTAATAACAATGGATAAACCCTTTAAAATATATAGTATTTTCTTTTCCCACATCACTCATTCAGTAAGTTCTTTAAAAAAGCTAATTACTACCTAATTTACTGTACACTGAATAGCAGGAAATCACTGCTCTCCTATGCAGTATAGCAGATAATCCATTAAGTTGCACAGTAGGATATGAAGCCATCAGGAGCATCTCCACAAGAAATGATCATACCTTCCAAAGACAGGCAAGAGGCTGGCTGTGCAGAAGTATGTCTGTAGCCTAGTCACAAATGCCTGTTGCATTAATATTCACCAAAACACATTTACGATGCTGTAGAGCTGTAAAAGAGATCCATGCCATTACACAGGACAAATTTGTGTCCCTTTCCCTCGTGCTGCCACACTGGATAACCACAGACCTGGAGCTAGGCTGTAGCACAGGGGAAGAATCGAGGCAGTTTAGTTATTGATTTGATAATGTAATCTGTCAGTAATCTTTCCTGCCCGTTCTACAGCCTTTTCATTAAAGGTGATGTTTGCAAGGTCTCTCTTCTTCCCAGCCACCCGTTTCTCAGAAATTGTAGGAAATGAACTATTCTGGGGTCTGTGGTTTTTTTGACACTGGCTAAGAGGTTTAGAAATTATCCAGGACACAAATGTATACACAGTCAGCATGATCACATAAACTTTCTTTCTATAGGAAATCAATCTTCAAATACAAAAACGTGAAGGCTAAATTGTTACAGTGAATTATAGAATAGTCTCAATTCTCTGTTGTACAAGCTCAACTGTACAGAAATATTCCTACTACAACTTGAATCTGCAGGAAGGCAGAAAACTTGATTCATGGTTGTGTTATGTCTGAATAACAACATCCCTTGGTATTTTCACATGTATCAGTGTTCTTGGCATCTATTGTATGGTAACTCTATTCAATAAATATGTAGCCATAAGATTCCTGCTTCTTTTTTTATTTTGATTACTGGAATTTATAACAAACACTGCTTTTGCAGATGTGAGTGTCAGAGGTCAGAACTGCAACCTAGATAATAATAAATCATCGCTGTGGGCCGCAAATTTCACCTTCTCCCACCTATAAGCCCTGTGAGACAAAGAAGGGGAAAGTGCAAGAGAAAGTAAAGATTTTTATTAAGCAAGGCATTTTCTGTTTTCAGAAAAATGCTGAAAAAGCACCTTCCCCCCCCCCCAAAAAAAAAAAAAGGTTATGTTTGGATGCATATGTTACTGAATGAAATACCTGATATCATAATTGTTTAAAAATGACCCTGAAATTTGGGGATCCTGAAAGTTTTAATTCTTTTTACCTCTCATAAATATGCTTTCCTTAGTATATTAATAAATAATATTTTCATCTAACTAGAATCTTCAGTCAAAATTCAAGTTTTGAAAGCCAGCCATGTTAGGCTTACTCAGACACACAAAGCTAAGTGTTGCTTAGAGAGTGTTGCTGACCAATACAATGAGGCAAGGTGGTAGTCTTTAAAAAAGAATGTTTAAAATTGGTTACTAAATATGTGAAAACTGCACTGTGAATGGAACTGTCCTTCATGTTCCTGAAGTCTGTTCTACCAGGGCAGTGAATTGTTAAAAGAATGAATATATCTAAACTTAGCCTAATTTGGAATATTAATGAGCATTTTATATATATGATAGAGGTCATTTTATCCACTGTACTTCTCTCTGGTAGTGAAAACATCTGTTCAGTCTGGACACTGCACTTTTAAATAAAATTCAGGCAAATCAGGAAGAGTTCAGGGGAGCACAAGAATAACAGGTACAGAAGTCTCAACCCATGAGAAAATGCTGAAGGGACTGGCCTTTCTAGACTATAAAAGAACAGCCTGAGATAACTTGCAGTATGTGAAACATCATTAGCTAAAGGCTTGTGAATATTTTTTCTCCTGACTCATTGAAGGCAGAACGTAAGGAAATGAGGCTGGGTGTTAGGATGCTATGGGAGGTGATGTCATTAGACATGGCAAGGCCAGTGAAACACACACACAGGCCATACAGGGAACAGGTCAGATAGATGTCTCCCTGGACTGATTTGGTTCCAAATGATTGAGAATGTTCTTTTTTGACCCTTTTTAACCAACCTTTGTTCTGATTCTGTGAAGTGGTTAGTTGTCACCATTGGTGACAGGCTTCTTCCAAATTCCTTTTCCAGACTTGCTTTTCCAAAGTCTTATACTTCTAACTGCATCATGCTGATTAAAGAATAATTGTCTTCATTAGATAATCAACCTGGTAAGCCATTTGGAACTCAATCCTGTTCTTGCAAATGAATTTTTAGATATTCACCAAGTGATAAGGAATACAGAAACAACCAGAGCAAACCAGAGCATTAACAGAGATATTAACTTGTCACGTACAGACACCAGTATAAGCTTCTTCAAAGAAAAGTGCAAGAAATCTTGTGGGGGCTGGTATGACGACATGTACTCTCGTGCTGTCTCCTTAGCCTTAGATAGAGACACAGAGCATCAACAGTTATACACTTTCAGCCATCCTCTTCTGATCTTCTCTTAATCTTTCCAAACTAAAATGTGGAGTTTCTCATCATCTATGCAAATCCTTAACTTTTCTTATAAATCTGCTTTAGTCTTAGTCTCATTAACATTCATAGCAATGAGTTCCACAAGTTGATTGGGCAGTGTTAGGAAAGTATATTCTTTGAATAGCTTTAAATATTACTGTCAGTGCTATTGAATCTCTATTTGGTTTTTTTTTAGTTTGTTTTCATTGGTTTTTTAATGATGAAAATAAGCAAATATAAATTTAAGTAATTCATACTTCCTATAATTCCTTTTTTCCTAATCTCTGTCCAAGACTATATGAAATGAGGATCCTTCACCTTTTCATTCTGTCTTTATACAAATGATATATTTCTGTGGTGGGTCTAACAGTCAAACTCCTGGCCAGCTGCTCCCTCCCTCCCCTTCCTTAGCAGCACAGGGGGAGACAATAGGAAAAAACAGGAGGGAGAAAGTTCCTGGGTTAAGATAAAGACAGGGCGAGTGCTCAGCAATTACTGTCACTGACAAACCACACTTGGGGAAAATAAACTTAACTTACTGCCAATTAAAATAGATTCAGGTAGTGAGAAACAAAAAGACAAACATTAAATAACACCTTTTGTCTCCCCTTTTGCCAGGTTCAGCCTCGTTCCCTTGCTCCAGACTCCTCTGTCTCCAACCCAGATGGCCCAGAGGGCAGGAAGGAGAGGTTATGGGCAGTGCATAGCAGTTTCTCTTTGTCTCTTCACCTGCTCTGGCATGGGCTCTCCACAAGCTGCAGTCCTGCAGGACACCTTCTTCAGCACGGGTTCTCCATGGCCTGCAGGGAATATCTTATCCCATACCTGGAGCACTTTCTCCTCCTCGTTCTATAATTTCGGTGTTCACTCTGTTGTTTCTCGCTCTTTCCTCCCCTTGGCTTTCCAATATCTGCTCTTTCCCGCCCCCCCCCCCCCCCCCCCCCTTTCTCAAACATGTTTTCACAGAGGCCACATGAACTTCACGGATGGACCCGGCTCTGACCCACAGTAAGTCCCTTGTGGCTGGATGGCCAGACAGGTAACCTGTTCAGGGAGCTGACCTCCTCCAGGAGGCCACCCTGCACCTCTCCCGCTTCCTCCGCTAAAACATTGCCACGTACCTCCCATAAATGTCATCAATTGCTTTCACATCTGGTTGGTGATTACAGACTTTTCACTTTGAATGTAAGTCATTTGGCATCCTAATGCCTTTTACTTCAGCCCTCTAAACCCCTATTCATAAGCAGCTAGAAAAATCTGAAATTCCTCAGCGTATCTAAGGTAATCACATGTGGCTAACCAATATTCCTCAATACAAAACATAGCTGTGCACTGACTGGAAGAGAAAACAGGAAGATTTTCAGAGAACGCAAAACTGCAATCTATTCTCTTCATGGGTCATAGAAAATCTTGGCGGTTCCCATGCTGCATAGAGGAAATATGCTTCAGTAAAATAAGGAAGGAGAAAAGCCATAGTAGAGTATATATAATGTATAAGAGGCAAAAAGAGTCTGGTAGTTCAGTAAAGATGTAGGTAATAAGCTGCATTAGTGAGACACAATAGCACATGTGCAGCCATAGCTAGAAGAATTCTGAGAAAAACAGGGACAGGCAAATAGGCATGAAAATAAATGAAACACATAAATTGTCATATTGAATCTGGGCACTCAGTCTTCAACACAGACAGATGAGGAACTCCCATAATAGGAAATAAGTCCTCTGTGGGGATGCTTCTTCTTAACCCCAGGAAAAATACTCTAGAACAGTGTTCTGGGGGAAAAGAAAAAAGAAAAAAAAAAAAAAGTTTTATAAATTTTAGAGATTTTTGAGCAGTTTAAACACAGATGCTGTTGACAGATCTAAACATATTTAATCCTTCCTTAAAATACTCTTAAGGTGAGAGCTACTGGAATTTACATAGTATGTACTGACACAGTACATTTACTTCATGCATTAAGATCTTGTTGAATGTCTTAATCTTCAACTATCTATAAAAAGTCTTGATACTTTGTAAAAAGCAGTAATAATGTCATTCATGAAAAGTCACAAGATGGCATTCAGTGGCTGATGCAACTGCAGTATTTATTTTTAACCTCAAGGTTCAAGATATATGCCTTCCGATTTAATAGAAAATAACGTTTTATTTCCCTGTCAAATCTAAATTCTAGTATTTCTTTTACTACATTTATCTTGAGTCTTCTGACTGGAAATGCTATCAGACATGATGTTTACAACATAGCTTTTTACTTCCTCTTTCACATTTCACTCAGCCTGAAAATAGACCGCAGATTTTCACCTTCGGGAGGAAGGTTGCATTACTTTCACTTCTTCAGTCAATCAACATAATTTACAAAACAGAACCACTTTCCTATAATAGTAAGCTTCAAAGCACCTTCAATCCCCATTTCACTTCCAAAATTTGCTGACTGCAGCCCCCCTCCCCTTCCCCCAAAGCTGTGTTTTGGCTTTGGTGGCTTTCATAGGCAATAAAAGCATTTTGAATTTCCAAACTGAAGGCAATTAGTTCTGTTCTGCTATATGGATAGGCAGATTAACCAATTTAAATCCCTTTGTCACACTGGTGCATATCACTATGATCAGTCAGCAGAAACCATTCTTGAGGCAGCACAATAACCCATCTAAAAGAATCATCTGTAAGGGGAAGGAATCAAGTGATATATTATCAGTATGGTCACTGAAGACTTTGCTAAAATACATTAGCTGATATGAAAAATTGCATTGAAAAATACATACTAAAATATCAGGTTAGGGAAAGACCAATAGCTCAGCAAAAGGTCTGAAAAGACAACCTTCTTTTTAATAGGTAAGAAATACAAATTATGAAAGGGAAGATGTAAGTTATTCTTTGTATAGTATAACACCCTCGCTGTACACATTTGCAGAAGCTGAGATGTTGTAATGGATCTTTTTTGTAGGCACAGCTGCATAGAAGCCGAGTTTGTGAGAGATAAATACAGAAGTGAGTTTGATAAAACAGAAACCCCCAGCAAAAACTCCACTGTAGTGAAAGAGAGATATAATCATACCTCCTCTCAAGGAAAGGTCAGATACAAGATGAAACATATGAAGTCCTTTGTTTACCTTCCCAGAAAAAGTTATAAAATAAACCTAATCTCTTGTAAAGTTGTGCTGTTGTTGTAGCATGACAGTCTGAGAAAATATGTGAAGCAAAGCTACTGCAGTTAGGATTTTACCTCTCCCCATTACTTTTCAGAGCCTCTGCAGCAGCTGAGGCTGACAGTGGAAGCCTACCATGAATCACACCACCTTCACATCTCCTACACGTGTGGAAAATTTCAGTCTTTACTCTTGTTTTCAAAGTACTGTATGTATGCAATGTATTTACATTCAAAAATGGTGCTGGAGGTAGGGTATTCTGGAAAGATCCAATTAGGATGGTATCGCTGTTGTTATAAATCAGTTTTATACCGAACATGACTGTGATACAGAACACAAATACAGATTACATTTTTTTAAAAGAGTTTGGTTCAGAGCTGGCCTTTAGGAAGGCTGTGCATCTGTCATATAGGAAGAAATTATAAGTTTCCCATGCAGTCTTTCCTAATGACCAGGGCTGCAGTAGTGGAAGACTATTTCTTCCTGAAATTTAGCCTCATCTGAAAGAAAGCCTGCAAAAATCTGCACATTTATTACCCTTAAAGGTTTCTGAACCACTGATCAAGGGAATCTTGACTACTCTTGATCTGTACAGCAGAGTGAGTGAAGCTGTCATATTCATATTTCATGAACATTTGTTGCGAAGTCACAATAGTAAAAGTTATTCCACTAGGAATGTCAAGGAGTAACTATATTTTTGTTTGGTGGGACTCAACCCAACAAACTAAAGCCAAACCTAATATTTCTTCTTTTGTAGAAGTGGATTCTACTTATGTGAGCTTTGCCATTTTTGTAAGAATTGTAGACTTGGCAAATAATTCCTTCTCTTTATTAAACACTATCATCTTTTTCAGTGTTATACTACATTTCTAGACACTTTACTTGTGCTAAGCCATTAAGCCCAAGACTAAAAAAGTACATCACTGTACTCAGCAAAACAAAGTCTACCGAAATGATGGGGATGCTTAACCATTCATGCTTCATCTGAGAAATGGCTTGCAATCGTGATTGGCTTACCATAGCTTTTAGTTTCTACTTTCTTAAATGTTGTGCCTGAGAAGGCAAAAAAGCTGGAAAATTTAAATTTTTATTTTAAATTTCTGCCTTTACAAGGGTAATAAATGCCAATGATTGCTTCACTGTGAAGGAGTTTTGGCTACATTTCTTCTCTACTAGTTCTTCAGGCTTTTGATATTATGCAAAAATGTCATGAGGAAGGGTCAATATATGGGACTAAACTAAAATTCCAACAATTTCACGAATAAACAGCATTAAGCAGTGGTATTAAGAACTTACGTCAAACTCAGCTAGAGGAAAGTGCTCAACGGGAAAATGTAAAACCATAAAAAGTCTATATGCTTGGCTGCATCTATTGGTTCATCAAATATCAACCACAGATGTATGTTTCTCTTCTCTTGTTTACGTGCTATAGAACTGACTTTCGGCACTACCAATGTGCACTGACTAGTTAGAACAGTCATTTTGTTGTCTTTTTCAAGGGATCCATTGAGATATATGGTTTCCCAAGAACTATTCTTGGGAGCTGCCTGTCCTTTCTGATTTTGTGTATACACACCAGTGACTGATTAATGGCAATGAGTCCTAATGAGTGGGAGAAACAAAACTTGCTGGATGCCCCAGGCAGGGCTGTCACAAGCAAGTGGGGGATCAGGACCAGATAACTAAGTAGTTTCTGAAATCACCCACACCACATTGTTTTTACAATCCTTCTACAAGCTAATACAGCTGGCTGGATGAGTAACCTGGCCAGCATCATCACAGCACTCCCAAGTTCTCAAACTAACAACAGCCCTGGAGGATATTCACTCTGCTGTGCTTTGCTGGTGCTTAAGTACAGTATGTATACTGTACAATAACAGTTGAGGTGGTAAGTAGCATCAAAAAACAGTTAAATAATGCAGATGGTAATCTAAGCAAATTGAAATGTCCACAGAAGTGCACAATTACCTGTTTTCACTGTGAGAAACGTGTCTGATTTTATATTCTAAATCTAAAAGGAAAAACTCAGGAAAATGTGGGAAATTCTAGGGTTTTTTTTCAGGATGTTAATTATTTATTAATGCTAAAACCATCACTAATTTTTTGAGGAAAACTTAATTGACTGTGGAGGCATAGTTTTGTTCTTTACCTGTATGCATTTCCCACATTCATGCTGTAAAGTTTATTTTACAAAATGATTGTCAGTTTTTGAAAAACAGTTCAGCTTTAGAAAATTATATCAGCACAAAATTATTAATAAAATGAAATCTGGGTGTACATATATAGAAATGAGGTTGATGTGAAAAACAGCTGTTCCTTGTGTAAAACACTTTGTCTTCACTGAATCTCATTTTCTACCATTTCTATTATGCATTGAGGTTTACAGAACTGTAATTTGATGAGTATTTATTGTCTCTTTTGACTTCTTATCAGCTCACAAAATTGTGATCAATATTGTCACTGAAAAATGGGAGGAAATCTTTATTAATGATTTCTAAAAGACTAGACTTGAAAGAATTTGCTATGTTAATTATGAACAATGATAATATCATACTCATGGTTTTTGGTCTATTTTAGTATCCAATCTTCATTAACTTTGCATGGAAACAAATTGACAAAGCTCAGTCCTACACTCTTTGTGTAGTCACACTGCATAATCTTTTCTGAGGAATTTTTCATACATAAAAATGGAAAGAGTAATGTTGTTACCAAAGTTAAGTTGGCTTTGACTGAGTCATAGTAATTTCAGATCTTGGCTTTATATTACTAGTTCCTCATTTTCCTTGATAACACACAAAAGCTCCTTACTCTATTAGAAGGTATTGCATTTAAATGTACTGCCCGGTAATTATCTTGGGTCTAATTATACGAACAATGTTAATCCTAGTGAACCAACGGGACTCCAACACTACTGCTATTTCTCTATTCTTTTTTCTTAAAAATAACTACTGACTATTCTACTGAATAGCTTTCCCCATGTATTTCTGAAAATGTCTGACAATTAAAGAACTTATTTAGATAGTTCCTTCCTGCATTACAGTAACTTCTCACAGAATTTTTGGAGAAACAAGGTCATTCCTCATAGCTGCACAATGTACTTCATTCAATGTTCATAGCGATGCACTTATGCCTATGCTTTGCCTTCACTTTCTTCTAATGTGACCACTCCTTTCTCTTTTTAGCTTTCTAAGGAATCATTACACAAAGTGTTCTGCCAGTATTTTAACATGTGCCTGTATATAGAGAGAGTGAGTGAGAGAGGAGATCACAGAAAAATATCTTAGTAAGCATTTCAGCCTTCTCCTTGGCATCTGTTATTTGCATCCTTTCCTTGGAAGGATAATATGTTCATCTAGCAGAATATGATTGATTAACTGAGCAGAACGGATATTTTGCATGTGTCAGTACTTGGAAATGCCATAGTCTGCATCTATTCTTCTGCCAGTTCCTTCTCTCACATGGTTTAGCACAAAATGCCAATCTTTGTAGAGCCATGCTATCTTTTCTCTAGTTTCACCAGTATCGTTCTGGAAAATTACTTTTGTTTCATGCAAATAGTATTGGTCTTAAAACCTGAGGGAAAAAGTTGTGCATACTGTTTTGTAAGTCATCTCTTTATGAGACATTTTAAGATTATTTTTTTTATGAAGTTAGTATTCACTGAATAAGTAAGATGAAGATGAAGCTGTTTTATTAATCAATAGAGTCAACAGCGCAAGGAGCACAGTTCAACTAAACTAAGAACATTGATCAGTCTCTGTCTAAAGATGTGCTTTCAAGTTTTCTGAAACTGTTCTGTTCTGGCCCTATGACAAAATTGCTACAACTTGTTTCTCAGTTCTGTTGTCCTTGTATATCTTTAAAGTAACTGTCTTGAAAACAAATTACAGGTATCAATGGATGATGAGTGTGTTATTTCCCAGGTAATAAAATTTCACCATCTTTCCTATGTGGCTGTGTGCTTAATCCCAGTTTACTTCATTCCTTCATTGAATATACCGGTATTATTTTTTATTTACCTTCTCTAATTTCAGTTTAGATAATCTGCTGGTATTAATAATGTTATGCCTGAGCTAAAAATTAATTATGGTATTTATTCATTATTGTATCCACACTACTAGAGACAGTGTGGTCTCACCTAATATCCAAAGTCGAACATGGCCTTTGCAATCAAAAAAACAATCAAATCAGATTTGCTGTTAGTACATCCACTTTAAAATCCTTCTAGTCTTACTAAGTAAATGAAGAATCTTAAATGTAAAAGATTTCTAACTCCTGTATTTCTTAGTCACATGTCTAGGAAAGTTTTTATGATGGGATGTATTTCCCTAGGGAAAATGATAGCAACTGAGAATGAAGTCTGATTTCCCTTGTCTTAGGCTGTCAGCTGTAACTTCTGCAGCGCTGTAGACATGGATTGCCAGAATTGTAAGCTTTTAATATCACCACATTATAGATTTTAATTTGTATACGAACAGCTTGAAAATATAGTTCTGCATCACAGGCATTTGGTAAATTGGGGTGGAATTCACCTCACCTAATTTAAGCCAAGATAAATGTCTACTTAGCCATCGAGGTTCCCACTAAAGTCAGTGGAGAAAAAAGGGTACACCAGAGAATGATTCATCCCATTTGTTTTGTCACGTATCTTAAGAGTGGGATGAACTGCCTTTGACTATGCTTATCACTCTTCACCGATCTGCTAGATCCCTTGCTTACACAGTATGTCTTTTAGATCACTGAAATTTGGTGAATTTCACTTTCTGTCAACATGGCAGAAAGCCAAGTGAATATTTCTGTGCTTGTGTTTTGAAACCTCAACCTTTCCTTCAGCCTCTGCAGTTAAGATTTGTTATGCTTGAAGAAAAGGCATGCGTGAAAATCAAAGCCAATGAAATAAGTCATATAAAGTGTTTTTGCTTGAATTTCATGACATCTGGGGGTTTTGTGTTCACTCTCCACTATTATTTGTTTTAACTTCCTGAATGCTCATAGAAACCAAGCAGCAATGACATGTTTTATACGGGTAGGATGTTATTATTATGCCAAGGATTCATATTCACCAAGTTCCCACAGCAACCCACTGATAGAGAACTGAGCAGAATTGATATGGTCCTTCATCACTCGGACCCCTTTTGCAATTAATTTTTTTCAATGCTTTGGAAAAAACCAAAACCCAAAACCAGCTAAATATTGAGTTATTTCTGTACCTAGTACGAAATATTTTCAGGCTGACTAAATCTCACTAGACACAGAAAAGGAGGAGTGGAAAATTCATTGATTTGCTTTCCCTTCCATTTCTTTCTTATCCCAAGCAGAGCTTTTGACATGGCATCTCACTAAAAGGTGGATTCACCTTCATATCAGATTCAGTAGGGGGTGGTGGTGGGGAGATATATCCAGCCACAGAGCAGGAATGATCCTGTATTACCAGTGACCAACTGTAACTAAGCAACAGCTCACATTCCTCTTGTCAAACAATTTTGCAAGTTGTTGTGTTATCGAACCCGAAAGGAAAAAATATACATGCACACACAGCCACTCTTCCAAAAATGGCAAATAAGTTCAAATCAAATTATTAACCATCGAATATCTTGGCAGGATTTTACAAGCTAGTTGAGGTCATTTTGTTAATGGAAAACCTATTAGATTGCTGAAAACTTTGAATAACAAGCTTGATGCAAAGGGATTAAGACCCTAGGGAACTCAAAAAGTTTTCTAACAATCCAGCACAAAGCACCATCACCGTGACAAAATCATAACCCACAGACAGAATATGCCACAATCTGTCCCATGAAGTAGTCCTGCAGGCAAATCTGAACTGAGATGCAGCACAGATGCTACAGCCACAGATGTCTTTATCAATCAGTTAAAAAACTCTCTTGTGTTAACAATTTATATAACACTGAAAACCTAACATTGCTTAATGTTCAATTCATAAACCCCTAAGTTTTATTCCTACTTTGTTAATCAGCTGCAGCTAGTACATACCTCTTTTTCATTTCTTTAAGAGGATCCAGCCATGATGAACAGGATGAAGATGGAAAGTTTATGACTTATTGGACTTTTCTCATAAACGATCTCAGTCAGGAGCCAGGACACTGCACTTAACCTAACAGAGTGGGCCAAGTGTAAATCATTAACCATGCAGGCAATAACACTGTTAACGGATACTTCTGTGATGCATCTAGATTAGGGTGACACGTCATTTAACTAAAAGACCAACAAAACTTTACAAACACAGTACATGATAAATACTAAATGATTAATTAATAGTGTGTTATAAGGGGAAGGGGGATTCTTTGTTGTTTTTTATTGGCTTGTTGAGAAAATCTTTTTCTAATGGTGTCCTCTAGCAGTCAATTCTTCATTCTACATTATTTGTTATCTCTATCAGTGACTTGGATTAAAGGGGAAAAACACTTTTGGTAAAGAGCTGGAGATGACACATAGGTCGAGGCTGCAATAAGCCATGAAGACAATGGTTTACTGAAGAAGTAGCACATTGGGATCAGCAGCTAAATGGGATGTTTTATTTAATATAGGCAAATAGGATTTTTTAATTTAAATTGGTCATCTGTAAAACCAATTATTTTAAAGGATGGAAAACTATTCTGGAAAGAAAGATCTTAGAGAATGATTTTAAAGTCCAGGGAACCAGGATTTCCATACGATCAGTTAGGACAAAATTTTTGCCTGAAAGAGACAGTAAGCTCTGTGTTAAGTGTAAGGCATTTTCCTTCATGTGGATGCCACTAAGAAAAATGGTTGTACCCATTCCACAAGCAGTGAAAATTAGTAATTAGTTTGGAAGAGACCAATGGGGATGAGATGCCAATGTCTTAAATTGAGAGACTTAGACTTGTCTGAGTTTATATTGGCAAGTAGTAATACGCAAGTTGTAGCAGTGAATCTGGAGAATAATACACCTACTGCTGGATGCCAAACGTCCATGTTACAAATGGGTGAAAGCTTTATCTGATACTATTTCTAGTCTGGTCTTGTTATTTGTATGCTTATAAATGACAGGATCACATTAAGAAGTCTCCTGAACCATGTACTCATGCAGATTTGTGTTCATCTATAGTCCCGTCTGTGAAATTCAAGGCTGTGTCATGAGGAGAAACTAAAGTTGTAAGTGGAGATGACAGATATTTCCTTCAAAACAGCATTTCACCTCAATTAAAACACACTGGTGTATTTAGAGAAACAAAAATATGAAACAGCTTGATATCTTTGTAAGTAGCTGCTTGTGGACAGGTCATTTGAAAGCAAAAGTTTCTATTGTATAATTCACCAAGGTAATATACCCAGTGGCTGGAAGTTCAAACTAGATAGGTTTAATATAGAAGAAACTATATAGGTATAAGACAGAAACATGTCCCTGTTACTTGTGAGTATAAATGACATACACACCAGTTTTTAATAACTTCTGCAGTGGATTCTCTACCACTTAAAATATTTTAACCAGGGCTTTCTTTAATGATACGAGTTTCGGTTTGTGACTGAGGACTTACTTCCACAGAGAGATGCACAGAAAAACAGTGACAAGTAGGGTAATGTTAATAACCAGGGCGGTCACGGAAGAATGAGCAGTGGACTCAGTGGCCAAGGCCACTGGTGCCATCTGTGTTTGAAAGAGTGTTTGTGCATTGATATGTATATGTATGTATCCATAGTATGTATATATGCATTGTACACATGTGTTAGTATGTGTGCTTTTTAGGAATACAAGCACATCTTCATTGCTGGCTGGACCTGAGAACATGGAGCCTCACATCTATAGGTGACCAGATTCAGCAGTCCCTAACTGTATATGGGAGTTAAAAAGAAAAAGAATACAAGATGAAAAATTAGAAGATGACAGCACTGTCTTTAACCCATAATTTAAGGATATATGATGAATAATCTTATGAATATCTTCCCTACAGCTCAGGCCTGATGACACAGACCTCAGTAAAAAAATACCAAGAACCAGCTGGTCAGAAATGCACATGGGAATTAAGTTACATAGCTTAGAGTTTCCAAGGGAGCTCAGTGCGATGTGATCTGGTGATGTTTATGCAATCAAATACTGTAAAAGTCTTACTAGTCACCTTCCTTCCTTCCTTCCTGCCTTCCTGCCTTCCTGCCTTCCTGCCTTCCTGCCTTCCTTCCTGCCTTCCTGCCTTCCTGCCTTCCTTCCTTCCTGCCTTCCTTCCTTCCTTCCTTCCTTCCTTCCTTCCTTCCTTCCTTCCTTCCTTCCTTCCTTCCTTCCTGCCTTCCTTCCTGCCTTCCTTCCTGCCTGCCTGCCTTCCTTCCTTCCTTCCTGCCTGCCTGCCTGCCTGCCTGCCTGCCTTCCTTCCTTCCTTCCTTCCTTCCTTCCTTCCTTCCTTCCTTCCTTCCTTCCTTCCTTCCTTCCTTCCTTCCTGCCTGCCTTCCTTCCTTCCTTCCTGCCTGCCTTCCTTCCTGCCTTCCTTCCTGCCTTCCTGCCTTCCTTCCTTCCTGCCTGCCTGCCTTCCTTCCTTCCTTCCTGCCTTCCTTCCTTCCTGCCTTCCTGCCTTCCTTCCTTCCTGCCTTCCTGCCTGCCTGCCTTCCTTCCTTCCTGCCTTCCTGCCTTCCTTCCTTCCTGCCTTCCTTCCTTCCTTCCTTCCTTCCTTCCTTCCTTCCTTCCTTCCTTCCTTCCTGCCTTCCTTCCTTCCTGCCTTCCTTCCTTCCTTCCTTCCTTCCTTCCTGCCTTCCTGCCTTCCTGCCTTCCTGCCTTCCTGCCTTCCTTCCTGCCTGCCTGCCTGCCTGCCTGCCTGCCTTCCTTCCTTCCTTCCTTCCTTCCTTCCTGCCTTCCTGCCTTCCTTCCTTCCTTCCTTCCTTCCTTCCTTCCTTCCTTCCTTCCTGCCTTCCTTCCTTCCTTCCTTCCTTCCTTCCTGCCTTCCTGCCTTCCTTCCTTCCTGCCTGCCTGCCTGCCTGCCTGCCTTCCTTCCTTCCTTCCTTCCTTCCTTCCTTCCTTCCTTCCTTCCTTCCTTCCTGCCTTCCTTCCTTCCTTCCTTCCTTCCTGCCTGCCTGCCTGCCTGCCTGCCTGCCTGCCTGCCTTCCTGCCTTCCTTCCTTCCTGCCTTCCTTCCTTCCTTCCTTCCTGCCTTCCTGCCTGCCTGCCTGCCTGCCTTCCTGCCTTCCTGCCTTCCTGCCTTCCTGCCTGCCTGCCTGCCTGCCTTCCTGCCTTCCTGCCTTCCTGCCTTCCTGCCTTCCTGCCTTCCTGCCTGCCTTCCTGCCTTCCTGCCTTCCTGCCTTCCTGCCTTCCTGCCTGCCTTCCTGCCTGCCTTCCTGCCTGCCTTCCTGCCTTCCTTCCTGCCTTCCTGCCTTCCTGCCTGCCTTCCTGCCTGCCTTCCTGCCTGCCTTCCTGCCTTCCTGCCTTCCTGCCTGCCTGCCTGCCTGCCTGCCTGCCTGCCTTCCTCCCTCCCTCCCTCCCTCCCTCCTTCCCTGCCTGCCTTCCTGCCTTCCTGCCTTCCTTCCTTCTTCTCTTTCTTTCTCTCCCTCTCTTGGCAATTACCAAATAATGAATGTGTAAGATCATTATAGTTTATTTTGAGAAGGATAATTTCTTATTACCACAAACTTTCAGCTCTTTTTTTTCCTATTGTGCTCAGCATAGATGCTTATTACTTATTATTTATAGGTAATTTACACTAGCTTATATAATAAAAATAGTCATGACTACATTTCATTTATCAAGAAGGGCGCAAAACATTTTTTTTTAATTTCTAAACTCCCCATGAATATAACGTAGCATTTTGTTAAAAATCAGTGAAAGATGTGTTAATATTTTTCAAAAATCCAATGAAGTGAACAAGAATCTTTATGCATTTGTCAAAGACAAGAACTAGTTTTCAGGACTTAAAATGTTCAGCTTACAAAATGAACATGCCACTATATTTTTAAAAATAAAAAAGCCTGACAAAACCAGGCTTTTACTTAAAACTTTTTTATTGAGCTTTATATCTTAAAAATACTTCAGGTGTTTTGTTTCATGTGAGTTCAAAGTTCATTTGTGTTGAAAATACATTGATGAAATCATTCCAGCATTCTCTCACATCACCTAGTCATATTCCATAATGCTCAATGCATTTGCAATCCTAACATAAATATGAAATTACAAGCTTGGCTTACTATTTTCATATTTCCTTTGCAGTTCTGTAGTTATTTTCAGAATCTGAAAGTCTGAGAGAGCACCTAGCTTTGGTTTTACATACATCATCATGGAGGAAAAAACTAGTGATTAACAGACAGGAGATAGCCCGAGCAAGGGAAAACAGAGAAACGCAATTAGAAAAGTTGAAATTAAAATACAACATCCGATCTCCAAACTTCAGTGAAGTACATTAGAATGACAGACTTGACAGTGAAGAACAGCTCTGTACCCTGCCCCAGCTAAACATGACAAATAATAGATTGGCTTATTCTGAGTAGTGGTATTCATGTCAGTTTGAAGGAATATTGGGGAAGTCCCAGAAATCTATCCGTCTTTCCCTGTTTTGTTCTGACTTCTCTAGTCATTTACATGGCTCTCTTTCTATCTGGATACAAAGCTGCTGCAGGTTGGAATTCTACTGAATGTAATGTGGAGTGATTGCTTGTCAAGGTTGTTGTTGGTATGGTGGCACATCTCAGTTATTACCGCCATGAGGTTCGTTTTCACGTTCCTTTAAGTACTTGGGATTTTCCTCAAGAGAAAAAAAATGGGCCATTATCGCAGCTTCTGTTATTGCATCTGGCACTATTATTACTGAAGCATTTCCATCAAGTTTCATCCAAAAACAGCAGAAAAAAAAAGAAAAGATGTCCCAATGGCTTTAGGTGACTTTTGTTGTCTGACAGTTTAGGATGAAGAATCTGAGCCTGCGGTCCAACACCTGTGCACAACCCACTGAAGCAGTACATGTCACCTCTTGTCTTGCCTTCTGGAGGCAACACAGAAATGGCTGTAAAATATAGTCCAGAGGAGATTCCTGAAGAACAGCAGCACGTCTTTTGTGCCATCCTTATTCTTAGTGACCTTTCCCTGCTGCACCCTACACAAGCAGGAGAAGAACATATCGGTCTGGGTGTGGGAAGGAAATCTGTCACTTCTGAGCACCAGATTTTCTCTGGATCCTGTTGAATGCTGAACAGGCACTGTAAACCTACTTCTTGAGGATGTAAGATGCACAAGGCTTGCACTGGAGTTCTGTCTTATACATACATTAAGCCCACAGCATCTGTGAAAGTTGTAGGCCTACGTTACAGTTCTTGAAACCTGTCTTACTGCATATGCACAGTGAATCCACTGTTTGGTAGAGAAAATATGGAATATGCAGCTCTTTCATAAGACTAACACAAACCATATGAAAGCAAAGACACCGGTCATTGAAATGAGTACAGTTCAAAATAATAGCTATATTGTCAAAGCCTAGTGTTTTAGGAGGAACCAGAAAATTCTCGTTGTGATGGACTGAAGTTGGAATCCTTGCCTTAGAATCATATAATTATTCAAGTTGGAAAAGACTGTTAAGATCACCAAGTCCAAGTGTAAACTTAACACTACCAAGCCCACCAACACATGGAAGGAAAGGCCAAAAAGGTGAGAAAAATATGTGAGCCACCATCAGCAGTGGACAGGGGTGGCCAGAAGGCACCACAGTGGCAGCTATGTTGTGAACATTTTTCACTGGTGTGAATGTTTTGCACTGGTAATTAATCTAATCTGAAAAGTTCAGCACACACTGGCCTTCTCCTGAGTGATTTGTGTAGCCAGTATGCTCAGTGCCTACTGCTTCTCACCTGGGAAGTTGTAAGGATGCAGGCGAGGATGAAAGTTGTGGTCCAGCCAGTACTGAAGTATGAATCCATTAACCAGGCTAAAACTTCCATTGCAATATGGCCCAAGTAAAGAGAGAAGAACAAAGGATTTGAGGATTTTCTCTGAACAAGTTAATGTCCTCTACTGTCTTCTGCAGCATCTGAAAAACCTCCACCTGTTGGAACTGCAAAATAGACATGCAAGACACAGTATGAAGCTTATAAGTAAGTCTGCATGACTCTAAGGAAGGCAGGCTAAATTCCATACTAAGGACCCTGGCTGTTTCTTGCATTGGCTGGCTACTCCAGAAGTAAGAGTGGTATTGAATGGAGTTACATCCAGCTGGCAGCTAGTCACAAGTGGTGTTCCCCAAGGCTCAGTATTGGGTGGGACCAGTTCTGTTTAATATCTTTATTGATGGTCTGGATGAGGGGATTGAGGGCACCCTCAGGAAGTCTGCACATGACACCAAGTTTGGGGCAAGTGTTGCTCTGCTTGAGGGCAGGAAGGCTCTGCAGAGGGATCTGGGCAGGCTGGACTGATGGGCTGAGGCCAGCTGTATGAGGTTTAACAAGAAGAAATGCGTGTCCTGTACTTGGGTCACAACAACCCCACGCAGTGCTACAGGCTGGGAAAGAGTGGCTGGAAAGCTGCCTGGTGGGAAACGGACCTGGGGGTGCTGGTTGATGGCCAGATGAACATGAGCCAGCAGTGTGCCCACATGGCCAAGAAAGCCGAGAGGATCCTGACTTGTATCCGAAACAGTGTGGCCAGCAGGACAAGGGAGGTGATTGTCCCCCTCTACCTGGCACTTTATTTTCTTTTTTACTTTTTACCAATATATTTCAGGACACTGGAACCCATTCCATACTATGGACAACACTAAAGCTGTCTTTGGGAGAAAGTTTGTAGAATGTGAGAAAGAACCTACTTCTGACTATGATCTCTGGTAAGATTTCCTCCTCAAAATAGATCCTGGGTTCTTACAGGGGACGTTCACAGTTGTTATACCTGGAATTTGTTTTGTTGGTTTTTTCACCACATGTTCAACACATTTCTGCATTTAGTCTTGCTGAAGGGTTGCCTGGGTAGCAAGGAGACACCTTGTTCTGGCTGTGCTACTGTGCCATGCAAACTCTGCTGAGGGATGTGTAGATTGTATCTTCCAGGAGGAAAACCTGGGGGAAAAGAAGACGAGGGTGCTCCTGCTGCAATGCAGAGACAGAATTAGAGAGAGCAGGGAACCTGGAGCACAGGAAAACACTGGGAGATGCTTGAGATGAGCAGGTTTGACAACCAGATAAAACTAAGCCAAATCTGTGTAAAGAAGAATGTCTTGTAACCAGAAATAAACAGGCAAACTTTGTGGTGACTGAAAGGGAGCGAGACTCAAGGGAGGAAGGAACTTTAGGGGATGGAGATGGCAGGAAGCATGAAGTGCCTTTCAAGACCAGATGTATTCTCTCACTGAGACAATCTGGTTTTTTTCTATTTTAAGATCACCTTGTTTTAATAAAACTTATTAAAGTTGTCGGAGAGTATTTTTATCACTTTTGCTCTTTTTAAGGAAAAGATGCAGGCAGACCTCTCAACGCTCTAGGGTGTTATCACAACCACGGAAAGAAAAGACAAGTCCAACACAGTGGGAGAGCTCAGCCTGCAATTTAGCACAGCTCCATCGGCACAAGAGGTGTTCACTTGACTTTCTGTAAACCATTTGCCCATTTACGTTTCCCAAGAGGATAGCTTTACACACTTTACCCTGTGTGTTTGTGCCAGTTAAAAGTAAAGCTGAGCAGAAGTTAACTCTCCTGAGTAGAAATGGAACCTAGAAATGAAACTTAAGCTAGCGTTAATCCATATTTTGGCTCAAGGAGTTTTGCACCCTTACAAGGAATACTTATCCTATTTTTAAAAGTTCAAGTTACTGAAATTTTGTGATCCAAATGGCTTGTAGGAAATAAAAGGATATAAGGCCAGAACAAAGTTCTGAGATCCCTTATTGGACCTGCAGAACTCAAATGGATCCAAACTGCACCTTTCTCTGCATCCAAAGTGGCAATTATTAACATAGTGGCAGAAGCTCCCGAGATAAGCAATTCAATTATATCAGGATTATCACAAGCCAGCCTTAATAAAACTAAAAATGAACTCATGCCAACATCAACCTGACAAAAAATGTTGCTAAAGATCTTCCCAATGACAGTTTAATTAATATGCCAGGGAGTAAAGTTAAACTAAAAAAAAAAAATAATTTGTGATCAGTTTTGCAAAGAAATAGTTGCAGCTGTTCACATGCAATCCTTTGAGTTTCTAAGACAGGTAGAACAGGTTGAAACAGCGGTGATAGGATCTGTAATTGATGGTAGAGTTTTGTTTACCAAGCAATGCATTCTTCATGAGGTGGCAGGCAGGTTTGATTCCATGACAGTGAAGAAAACCTGTTCGATGGGCTTCAAGTAGAATAATTTTTTCAGGGTGCTGAGGAAGCTGTGTGAGAAGTATGGGATGTCTCAAAGTGATGCAGCCAGTCTGCTGGGAAAAAACAGGTCTGTTTTCCAGGAGAGGGTAAAAGCAGTTGTTACCTGCTCACTCACAAGGAGTGTGTTCTCCAGGCTATGTGCTATAGAGATGTCCTTCTTTCTCCCTCTTTCAGACCACAGATGAACCTGGCCATTACATCACCAAACTTAAACAGGTTTTTTTTATATGGGTGGAAAGTTAAATGCTGATGAGATTAGAAAAACAAAGTGTATCATTTCCGTAAGACTGAGCAAGTGTCTTCAGTTAGAGATTATTAAAAAAAAAAAAAAAAAAAAAAAAAAAAGAAAAAAAAGAAAAAAAAGAAAAAAAAAAGGTAAAAGAAGCATGAATCTCAGTGAAATCAATGGAATTACTTGCCCCTCAGTTCTGTGGGCAACTTTAAGAATCTCTCTGTGAACTTTCATGACCTAAATTTCTGAGGTTATATATGCAGGCTGAAGACTGAGGTTATATATGCAGGGAAGTTTCAGGGAGTTTTGGGAAACTAGGTACGAATTTGCAGCTTCAAGCACCTAACTACAAATTTTATCACTTTAATTGGACAGAGGAAAACCCTATCTGTCAGACCAAGCAAAGCTTACCTGGGACTGAATGTGTTATTTACATACTGATCTCAAAAGAGTGCTTGGGATTTATTTGATAGCTGCTTCTGACAGGTTAAGTACAGAAGAATAAAATAAGTGGGGTAAACATCTTTGAGGTGGGATTTAGATAACACGCAGGCCTGCCAGTATTAAAACCTTGGTAGAGGACAGCCTATTTTATCTGCATGTAGTTCTTGTAAAGCAAAGGAGGACCACAAAGTTCTGTCCCAGCACAACCGCACTGAACTAATAAAACTGGCAGCTCTGTAACCTCTCTGTAATTATTCCTTTTACAAATTGAGCTAATGTTCCTAGATAAGTGTGCTTGAGAACAATACCAGAACTTTTCACAGAGGTGTTAGCTACTTCTTGGAATACTATTGTGGGGTATCCCACAGACCGCTGTCAAGATCAAAATCGCCTTGATTCAGGTGCTTAAAGAAAACTACATTCTCTGGAGAAACTCAGGGTTAAGAGAGCTAAATGCAGGGAGGTGAGAGACATCTGTCTAATTCATGGCATTTACTTGCTCCATTTATTTTTTATTTATTCATTATTGGTAGAGAGATGCAAGATATGAGAAGAATAGTGAGGAAGGTTAATAAAAGGAGAGGCAAGCTGGAAAGAGTAGAACACCAGTGCCTGGACAAGGGGGATATCCAGGTGAAAAACACGAAACATTAGGGCAACATTGTCTCCAGCTAGAATCAAATGGGAGAGCAGAGCACACCTAACCAGTGACTGATCCACTGCTTTAGATGTTTACAGAATAAATTGCCTTAGGCACATCACTTTAAGGCACCCAAAGGATTGCAGCACCATGTGTCATGCACAGGTATAGCACAGGAAGGCTAGGCAAATGTATTGGAATATCTAATTTTTGTTGTTCTTGCTGGCAGCTGTGACTGGGAGTATTTAATTTCCTGATTCTTAAAATCTCATCTGTTAGTACATCTTCTTTTTAGTAGCAAACTGGTAATTTTTTTTTTTTTTCTTACCTGAACAGGTTCTCAGGGCAGCGAGTTCCACAAGTTAAAAATGTATTAGAGGAAGTTCATAATTCTTTTTATAGTTTTATACTGTATTGTCTATTCATGAGTAATCCCCCCATTCTTGTCTCTCAGGTTGACTGTTCTGAGTCAGTTCTTTTGTTTTTCGTTACAACTCTACCCTAATTAATGAATTTGTAAAATAACTCAGAAAGAAGCTGGGCAGATGTTTTTCTTATTTCAGTATGATAGTTTTATTCTCATTAAGTGGCTTTAACTCTACCATGGGAACTCTGCAGAGCTGGCTCTCTATTCTCTCCTTTGCAGCTGCAGCTCAGTATTTCTGATGTCAGTATGTATATCACCCCACCGCAGAACTGAAACATTATAATTTTGAAAGTGCTCAGAATGCTAGTGATATGTCTTCTCATGTTGTCCAATTTCATAGATGCAGTTTAATCAACTTTCTGCTCTTTGTAATAGCTGCCACATTGAACAAGCAGGCTAGGGGTCAACCTGCAAAATACCATTTGAGAACAAAATGGTAGAGATTGTCATGTACTACAGAAATTCCATCTTGTGTCAACTAAGTATTTAGTTTGAAAAAAATCTTGTTGGACAGTTTTGTAGCTGCTGTTAGTAGGCTATAACATACTGACTTGATTTCTTTTCATATGGGAAGAAATTGTGAGGTTTTCTCTTTGATGTAAACCACATTATAATCCTTTTGATGGTTGCTTTCAATTTTGAAAATGCCCTAATATGAAACTTTTAGTTATGATAATTTATTGGTCTGAAATAAAATTACCAAATGCAATGGAAAAACATAGGAAGGATTATATTTTCTAGCATAAGCAGCAACATTGGCTTGAAATGGTAACTCAGTTCTGAAAAATATTGACAGGTTGCCCTGCCTTTCATAATGTGCTAGAGACTAAAGATTTGTTTCACTTCAGTTTAAAATGTTTTGAGGTTACTGTAATTGAAATCACCTCTCAATAAACAAAATAGTCATGGCTACATCGATTATGTTAGTAAATATTAGTAAATAAATGCAACTTTTCCTTCAGGAAAACATCAAAGTACCACCAAAAATACTATTGTAGCTATCAGCTTTATTAATATTCCCGAGAGGTTAAATTTAAGATTTTAGAGACCAATTGCTCACATTACAGTTTCTTGGATGAAGCCAAGATGGTCTTACATAACCTTTGCAAAACAAGCTTAAGGAACTCCTGTGCACCTGTGTGCTGCAAAAGTAAACCACATAGAATCTATGACAAAATTTAAGATTTGTCCATCTCTTTTTCACAGAATTATTTTCTGCCTTTATGCCTTCAGCAGAAATGGCAGAAAATAAGTAAACAAACCAGTCATTTGAAAGGTCATATAGGAGATGTATCACCAGGTACTAGAAAGGTTTGCTCTGCTGCAGTCCATTTTTTGTGGTTGACTGATGTTGATTTCTAGGTTCCTAGCATTTTAGAAGAACAACATTCTCTTGTAGGAAAACAGAATAAATAAATTAAAAAATAATTGCTAAAGTAACCATATGTCACATCTTCTGTTTCTCACATCTTCTTCTGTTTCTCTTTCATTTTTTTCCCATCTGAAAGATTCATCCTCTAAAGCACAACCTTTTCTTCTGACCTTTAGGAAATTAAATAAAAATGAGTATTTTCTTCTTTCCCCACTTCCCACTTGGAGGATGAAAAATGTGCCTATAATATGAAGCAAAATAAATGAAAATCCTCCTTAATAAGTTATCAAAATCTCCAGAATACTTTTGACAAAACGTTCTAACTGGTTTTTTTTCCATTACTTGGGAATAGGTAGAATTAAAGAATACTAAATAAATAAATAAATAAATACATTCTTAATGGATTACAAGCCCAGTTTGTGATTAACATACACATCAACCTTTTTGTCTCCACCACAGATAGTTCTTTATGACATAATTTGATAACCCAGAAATTTTGGTAATAGCACAAAAATTACTCAAACTGCATTTTAAAAATTGTTTTAGCTGGCTCCTGTGATCTCCCTCCTATCAAAGCCATAACCAATGCTTCAGCTTCTTTTCAAGCTGTTTCTCCAGAGTGCGTCTGCCCTCCATCAGTAAACCTTTTATAGCCTTCATGATGTCTTCATCCTTACTTTACATCCTAAGGCTGACAAACACCATGCTCATCAATAGGCTTGACCATCCTTATATGGATTCCTGTTAACTAGAAGCTGGATAATTTCCAAAGCTATTTTTCAAAGACATTAGCACGTGTATTATTGTCATTGTAATTTTTTGGCCAATATCCACGTGGGCTGCTTGTCACGACAGAGATAAATAATACAGCGAATTAACAAAAGAGCGAACTTCAAGGTCCTCAAGGAAAATTTAATGGGGGTGGGAGGGAAGTAAATATTAGTAGAAAATACCATTCACATGCTAAAATATGGATCCACTGCTTGACTGTCAGAAAGATGATCAGATTCTGAAATAGACCAGATCGTGCCACACTATCACTCACGATGCTCCAAAAATCAGGAATTGAGACAGGAATAAGTTGCTGTATGCAGAAATGAAATCTCTCTTCTTTTCATCTGTTGAACGATACCTAAAACCCACAGTCAAGATATCTACCAGCATTAAATGATGTGGTTCGGAAACAGCATTTATTGAGTGGATTCGCTGACTTGACTTCCTTTCACTCCTAAAAAGCTGCAATGTGCAGAGGGATTACTTACAGACATAGCTATAAGACATAGCCCTTCATCTATACAGAGGGCTTCCTGAAAAGGATCAAGTGAAAACAAAACAAAATTGTGCTGCTGCCTAGGGAATTATCTGATTTACCATGTGTGAAAATGGCTCTTCTCAAAACGAAGAAATGCAAGAAGTGGAGAGACTGCAGTATTACACAAAAGTCAACTTGTGCCTAGTGAAAGGCAGTTTGAACATATGCTGATATTCAGAGTGGGATGGATACAGTTCATTCACATCCACCCTAAAAATATCGTGCAGAATATTGCTGAGGAAGTAGTAGGAAACAGGCAGAAGCAACATTCATATCCTTGTGCTGGGAAATATGTTAAGAAGCTGGGAACTGAGAGGTGGTGATAAAAGTGGTGGTGTCACCTTCATCTGCTCTTGACTAGGTGAGCTTGCCAGTGGGTCAGTGTCCTTCACTGCTGCCACCTCCCCTTCTACAGAGAGTTAATATTATTACAGTGATTGCTAGTTACTAGGTGATACCCTTAAGTGGGATGCTTATAGAAAAGGTTATATTGATGATATTTGCTCTGTGTGTCCTTACAAGATAAGGAGCATGGTGACACTAACTTTAGGTACATGGTAACAATGACCTTAGCTTACAAAAATGTCATGTAAATCTTCTTAAACACGTATCAAGAGGGCAGAAGTTTTATGCCAGCAGCTTTTGCAATAAATGCTGTTAGCTATGTTTTGTACAAGTGTGTTTCATAAAGAGGAAAAGACTGGCTCCCGGAAAAGACTCTTGGAAGATTTTTATTCTTTTTGTCATCAAATAAGGTTCATGGTTTTACAGATAACAATGCCAAACTTGCTTGCACTCCCCAAGGCCTCCTGTATACGAGCTCCTTAATGTCATCTTATATACAAGTTATATACAAAATTACAGGGGGAAGCATTACAGTTTGAAGAAATAGAATTTCATCTATATAATTTTGAACATTACAATTCTCTCTCCTTTGCTTAAATCTAGATCCAGAATCTCACAAAAATGCAAATATTTTGCAAAACAAATGGTCTGACATCCAGCCTACAAAGAGTGGGAGAAGAATTAATGGAGTGATTTGGGACTGTGGCTGCACCCCTTTTGAAGCATGTATTTTACTGAAATAATTTGATACTTTTCTAGGTTGCAGGGCATCTGAAAATACTCCTTATTGTCTAATTATCTACAACTGTTCCTATGGAAAGCTTCAGAACTTATATCCAGGTGAGAGCCTCCAACTGTAACCCATGCATTTGTTGCATCTAATTTTCAGGAATATGACAAGGTTTTGATGCCTGGGAGTGCAATTTTAAGTGCAGCCACTTGCACATGACAAAAAGAAATCTGTCACACAAGTAACAGCATCCACAGACCAGATAAATTGCAAGCACCTTCAGGGTGGCTGAAATATTTGATTTGGATACGTTCCTGTTATTTTATTTCCACAAACAAGAGTGAAAAACAGCACCAAACGCCCATGTTTGGTTTTGCCTTTCCTTTTTCCTTCTTCCAAGACATTGGTGTTGTGCATGGCATGGCCTACCTGAAGTGGCAAATGTAGGGCATCCCTTCTGCTTTCATGACCTGAAGGAGTTGTTCTAACTTCCTTTGGTCCAGCATTCCTCAGCAGGCCACAAGACTCTTAATATTATTTTCTCTCCCAAAATGTAGTGAACATCTTCAAAATGCCTTCATTTAACTTTTTCATTGTTTTTTATTACAATTACTATAGATTGCTTCCTATCTGTTTGTAGATTGTTTGGCTTGGCTCTCTGTTTCACCCCCACAGCCCTTTTGTCCAAATAGTTCCGCTGCCAAGAGACAGACATGTTAAGCAGAATCCTTTTAATAGAAAAATGGATTTGAGTTCTCGAATTGTGTTGCTTTGGCAGGTCTGATAAGGAGAAAACACCCGCAGTGTGGTGATAACGTGGGAAAAGCTTCATCGTCTGCTATTTCTCACTCCCTTGCTGCATTTAAATTATGTAAGAGTGCTTCCATCTCAGCCTACTGCACCCCACTTAGCAGCCTGCATGACTCTGCAGTTAATTCTTGCAGCTACTGTAATTCCCTCTTGAAATCATTTGGCAGCTCACCCTGCTGAAAAGGGCATATCTGGAAATTGCCTTTTCTGCAGTTTCACAATGTCTGCGATTATCCGATTTAAGCCAGAGGATCACACTCAAAGGAATTTAATTTCCATACCTGACTAATAGCTCCTGTCTGCACTTCCATTTCTAGTGGGTTCTTCACAAAGCAGCAAGCATTGGATACAAAATTCTGCAGAGAGCTCACTGAGGAATAATTACACTAAAATCAACATGAGCACTGAGTGAAAACTGGACATTAATATTCACACTAAATCTCTTAAGGTAAAGGTTACACAAAAGAGCATTTGTTCCTGGGAGATTTCTCATACAGTTTGGTATCTCCTCTAGGAAGAGATTTGATTTTTTGGGGGTCAAATTTTCTAGATAAAGCCAGAACAAGATTTAACAAACCAGTGTTTGTGAAAGGTTGTGTGCAGAGAAGCACGTGCCACATTTCACTTTCAGAAGGCAAAGAAACAGTCCAAAATTGCTGTAATGAAATCAAGCAACACTGAGTTTCCCAAAGTTCAAATAAGAAAGGACTGTCATTTTGGAATATATGAATTGCACATCATCCTGGTTTGGGGGCTGCCACAAGGTATTAATGTATGTTTAGACATTCCCAGTTAGATACCCAACTTGCTTAATTTTCAGAAAAAATATTTGGATCTTGAAGTTTTTTTGCAGTATAGGAAGACAGTAAGGTGGGTGTTCTGCTACTCTGAACTGCTTTGTCCTTTCCTAATAGAGTGCTGGTTGTGCCATTGAAAGTTTTCCACGGTGTGTTACATTGGCATTTAATGTCCTGGTAGTAGAGAAAACTTCTAGCAAATTGATTTTTTCGTTGGCTTGGTGGTTGTTTTTTTGCAAATATTGTCCAGTCCTGCTGAAATGCATCAAATGACTTGTACTGCTTTAGGATCATAAGAGTTAACTGTTACCATCCTCTATGAAAGTGTCCATCCCATGGTTCAAGAGTAAATTAACATTGTGACAATTTCCTTTTGATTTGGAATCATGATAGGGGTATAAGAAAAATAACCTAAAAATAACATCCAGCTTCTTTATTTTTTTAACCTGATCTCACATGAGATTCCCTGTTCAAGTGGAAGTAAAGGAACCATTTCTGGCAACAACTTACTGCACCAGCTGTGAAAAAGTAAGTCTTTACAATTAAGAATCATATACTCTTATCTTGAAGGGTGCTGGGTACATCTTGCAATGTGCTAAGCACCTTCAGTTCCCATAGAAACTAAATGGGATCAAAGGACACCCAGCACCTAGCTAGCGCAGACTGTTGGCTGCCGACCAGCCTAGATGTTTATTTGCAGATGTGCTACACCACTGACTGCTTTCATAAGAGTTGTAAGTTTTCCATTAGACAGACCAGACTCAGGACTTTTCAAGGACACAGTGCTTTAAAGCATTTTGAAACCTATAGGCTGAAATAGCCTCTCAGATACATGTTCAGCTCATACCAAAAAACATAAAGGAGCAGTGCAGTTAGTGTGAATACCTTTGCTGCACCTATTAAAAGAAACTCATTGGAGAGACTATTTTTTGCAGCAGTGTTTTACATACTGGCCACGGAGAACACTGCACCAATCTGCAGAGCTATCAGAAGCACAGGGAACATTTTAGCGCTATGAAGCCAGCAGCAATAATAGTAGGATGCAGACCTCATTCAATCCTCTGTCGCATGATTTCCTGTGCCATGCTGTTATAGGATAAAAAAATGTGGTTTAATATTAAGCAGAAGAAAACCCCCTCTAATTCCCTCTGTGTACTTTGTAAGTGTAGTACAATTTTTTCTAGCACATTTCCCATAAAAGGCAGGAGCACAGAGATAGCAAACATGGCACAGAGTCCAGCTGTCCCTCGTGTATTTGTGCACACCGACGTATGCATTCCTCTGTAATACATGTTCTTTATTTGCTGTAGTGTAAGTTATTCAATTGGTATTGATGCCCTCTTGTGACACTTTGAACTGTGATTTTCAGGGGTATTGGGCACCAGTAACTCCCAGCAGCTCCAGTAGAACTGTGGGCACTTCATAGCATTTTAGGTGAGAGTAGTCTGATCGTATCTGGACAGCTATAGTACAGAGGCCTACAGCACGGGGAAATTCGGTCTACTGTGAAGCTGATACTAAAGTCAGTTAGGAAAATTACAATAGGAAAAACAAAACAAAACAAAACCCTACCCTACCCTGATTTCTTCTCGTTTAATACAAAAGGTATCCAGTGGTTAACGAAGGTGATTAAACGAATCCCACTTCACAGCTGTCTGAGACGGAGTATCTAGAGACAGCTGATATTTTATAACATATATGCCTTAGTCTGTTACTGGACTGACACATCTTGCTGGCCTGTGGGTGTATTCCTCAGCAGAAGCTGCTGCCTTGTACAGAAGCCATGGGTGTCCCTGAGGGAGGCAGCTCCCATATCCAGTGGGTGCTGCAGAGCAGGCTGGATCAGCAGCTGCTGCTTGCATGCAGCAAGATGCTGCCTTGCAGCAAAAGATGAGAGCTGCTCCTTCCTAGGGAATATTGCCTCCATTTCCTCCTGTATAAGGTAACAGGACCCAAATCTCACTCAGTTCTGCAAATGGGAGGAAGCTACTGTTTTGCATGGGGCAACTTGTCTCTTTGCATGGTGGGAGTTCCCAGTTCTCACATGCTTCTTGCTTTACTTTCCCCACTTTGAGTACTGTTTGTCTGCCTTGGCAGACCTTGCATTGCTAGCAGAGCACTCTGATTTTACTTATAATAAGCCATGGAACAAATTGGGTTGAGAAGGACCTCCAGAGGTCACTTAGTCCAACCCACCGCTTGAAGCAGAGCTAACCAAAGCAGTTTTCTCAAGGCTGTGTCTCACCAAGCCTTGAACATCTCCCAGGATGGTTCCCTTCACACGCTTTCTAGGCAATGTGGTCCAGAATTTGACCCCCTTCAAAGTAAAAATATTTTTCCTTCTGTCTAATGAGAAAATAATCTGTCTCTGCCTCTGTGTCCTTACAGCGCATAGTTGCAGAGAGCATTAAGGTCTCCTGAGCCTTCTCTTCTCCAGAATGAACTGACCCAGCTCTTGCAGCCTCTCCCCATACCAGCTCCCTGGTCAGTGTCTGTCCTGGTTTTAGCTCTGGTGGCCTCCACTGGACTCATTGCAGAATATCAGTATCTTTCTCGTACTGGACAGCCCAAACCTAAATGCAGCACTCCAGACCTGGTCTTAGCACTGCCAGAGGGGAAAGCTCACCTTCCTGATCTGCTGGCTACACTCCTTCCACTCTGTGTGATTAAAAGCCAACCAAAAAAATGTCTTTTGTAGCTTCAGGACAATGACAAAACAGAGAAATTCTTTTTTTTCCCGTGTTTATGCTGTTTTCAGCTTTAGTGGCAGGGATTTCTAAACCTTGGTGGTAATGTCAGTGAACACACAGATTTTTCTAATTCATGCTTCTATCCATGTCGATACTCATCCAGCCCTTACAGAGCTGAGAGATCTTCCCCTTCATTCCTTTTATCTTATCCTGTTCCTTCTTCAGGATCCCTAAATTGTCAGTTCCCTGAAGCATATAGCATCCCACCCCCTATAAAATAAATAAATAAAGTGGAATAGGTGTGTTGTAACATCGAGGCATTATAAGATTTCCCCCTCATGTTTGGTTTCATGAATAAAATTCAATTCTAATCAAAAAAGGGTTCTGTGTTTATTTTGTTCTAAACTTGAGGACAGGATTGAGCTTCCCAATGAAAAAAAAATTAAGCAAACTGCCTTTGTAATCAGTGTTTACACTCACCCACTAACTTAAAAATTAAGCAAACTGCCTTTGTAATCAGTGTTTACCTCACCCACTAACACCACTTCTTATAACATCTTATTCATCCCTCTTGATGGCATCTCAGCCGTCAAGTGAGGACACACTTTATAGGCATGCATTTTCTTTAAAAATGTTAGAAACTTAGACCTGGGTCTCTTCATGTTTGTTTTAACAAAAAACAAAGCAGCCCTATCCAAGAAAAAGTAACACTTTCCAGTAACTCCTTGTTATCTGTAAAAAAGTCCACTGAATGTGATTTTCACCCCTTACGATGCAGCTCCCATGAGGCACACAACAGCTTGTTAAGCTATTTATTGTGTAGGACTATAGCTGCACCATTGCAGGCAAGCACCCCTGCTTCAGTCCTCTCTGGTAACAGGCTCACTGGTGGGTGACTGCAGCATGTTGTGGACTGTCACAGGTGAGTCTACAGTGAATTAAAAAGGGCCAAGGAGCATTCCAGCCCTGTCCCGCATGCTGTCGGCAGAGGCTGACAAATACTGCCCGGAGCAGCTCCTGGCACACCTTGGCAGTTGACACGGCCAAAGGAAATGTCTACAGTAACCACCTTGGCTGCTCTTACCTTCTTTTGGAGACTATGAGTTTAGCAGCACAGTCATGATGACATCTGCCATTTGGTTCCAGGACCAAAGAGTGGTCTCCAGTATCACAAAGTAGGAGTACAGAAGCAGCAGTAAGTCCTCAAGGAGAAGGAGATGCATCATAATCCAAGTGGGAAAGAGAAGAATAACTTTTCCAGGACTTTTCTCAGCTTCAAAACAGCCAAGCAAGCAAGGAACTAAATAAACAAAAAACAAATTAGGTTTACATAAACTGCGAAATTATGATGAAATGGTTTTATTTATAGGACAAATTCATCTGCAAATGTTTCCACAGATTCCAGAATCAGCCTTCGTATTTGTCCACACCTCCCTAGTGAGAAAAATCCCACAACTCTGCTGTTTCAACTGCTGGTTACGTTTGATTCTTCTCCTAAATTAATGAAGTTCCAAGACTGTTTTGATAGCCCACCTCCCTTTTTCTTTTACATTTCAGATAATTTCAAATATGAGTCAAAGGGTCTTATCTGAGTTCATAATTCCCAACTGAGAGCAGAATTTGCCTGAAATAATTTGTTATTTGAGGGTAATTATTATAATTTTTTTTTATTGGGTCACGTTATATCATAATCAGCTATTTAAATGTTTCTCAGTTTTGATACTGCCTTATTGAATTTTTACTAGTTGCTATCATCATACTGAATTTTTACTTGTTACATTTCTCATACTCTCACTTGAAAAGAAGTGAGATATGATTCAAAATAATTTGATCTACTTTTCACTAGGAAGCCAGTTTTCATGGTTGTGTTCAGCTGTAAATTACTGTCTACTTTTATCTATATCTGCATTTATATTGTTTATCTTTGACTATCTACATAATCTGTCGACATTGCTTAACTGTTATCTTTATAGATATAGTTTTGAGGAAGTACAACATACAAAAGAATAAGTTGTTTTATGTTCTAATTCTTCTCTATTGTCCAAGATATATGTTCATTATGTAATTGAATGTGCCTAGATATATCCATAGTACAGAAATAGACATATAGAAAAATACAGGTAGTAATAAACAACAAGCTCAAAAATCCTCTGGTCATCATTCATGCGCAATGGCTCTATATCCCACTAGATAACCCAGTTGTATCTGATGAAAATCTCTGAGTAGAGTTTTCAGATGAGATTTGTACCTGCCATTTAGAATATTCTTATTTTCTTATTTACTTCTCCAGCTGTTATACATCCTTATTTTCATCAAAGGAAACTACCATTTATGGTCAAAAATTGGTTTCAGGAACATTCCTTGATAGTCCAAAAAGAAACTAATAAGGAAGTACATGGTAGGAGATGAGGAGAAAATGTGTTTATCAAAAGCAAAATCCAACAATTCTTATCTAGTAACACAGTCTGTTTTGAAGATTTTCACATGTATGAGATATATAAAGGAAAGTATATGAGATACATTTCCTTACAGAAAAAGGAAAACATCATTCCTAGTGCTAATAACCGAGAGCAACTCTAAAATTCAGCTGGAGTTCATTCACGTAGGAATTGGTAGACTGGTTCAACCAAGTGAACTAATATAAAGACAGGAGATAAAACCCAGTGCAAGAATGAGGTAAAAGAAAGGTCATAGTAAGCACTTAGGGAATAACCTGTCCAAAGGCAAGTCTCCTTTTAATCAGTATCATTAAGTCTCCAAAGCACAAAGGCTTTGATTCCTTTGTAATGTGGGCCTTTCTATTTTAATTGTGCATGCGGTCATGGCCAGTGTAAATGCAATAACCTTTCTGTTAGGCTGTTATCCTCAGTGACACTCAGCAGCAACTGTTATATCTTCCCATTGGTTTTGTGTTTTTTTCTGAGAAAGGACAAAAAGGTATGCTGAGTTTACTTTCTTTATTGCATGCATTGGTTAGTGTAGTATTATCAAGTTTGTTTTCACTAACTTCAAAAGGATGACTCTGAAAATTGTTACTGACCTCTGAATTTTTCCTTGAAACTTTTTAGTTTTATCTGGAAGTGAACTCTTTATCTGGACATGAACTCTTTCGCATTTTTCTTAACCAACAGCTATATTTACTTACAGGTCTTCTGTGCTGTGAAGTAATTCACAGGTACTGGAGAGAAGTTATAGAATGTCCATTTTCAAGTGTGACTACTCAAAAGGTAAAATCTGACAGTTTCATAGGTACCAATCTGACCTCCATTAGCTACTTTGCAGAGAAGTTGACCTGCATGTGAGGCGAATTTTAAAAACAAAAACTACTAGTGAAATATATAACCACGAACTTAGCCTCTGGAATGGGCAACTGCCAAGTTTAACTTTGCTGCTGCTGCTGCTGCTGTCAGCAGCAGAACAGGAAGAGAAAAGGGTGTTAAAGCACAGCCTGCCGAACTAATGACAGACGGCAGCAGCACAAATGGAGAAAAATATATCTGAGCTCTGGGTAAAACCTGAGTTACCAGTGTTCTACCCTACACAGCAGACTGTGCAAATGGAAAGAGTGCAAATGTTAACAGACTATGTGATGAAGCATTTAATAAAGATGTCAATCCTTTTTAAAAATGAAATCTCTACCCCAAGCTTATTCACACATCCTCCTGTAATTTTTTTTTTCTTAAATTTGCATTTCTTTTCTTAGTGCCAGCATTGTTTTATCTCACCAAAACATACAGCTTACTTAAAAGATACTATTATTATCCCAAGACAGATGTAAACATTAAATGACAGCACAAACACATTATGGGACCACTATTTCCCTTTGGCTTAATTTTCTCTGTATTTGCCGTTTAGTTTATGAACAATAGGAATAATTTTAATGTCTTAAAGATTTTATTGTTTACATGAGAGATCAATTAAAATATTCTTCATGAGGAGAATGAAAACTCTCTACTGAGGATCCACATTTCATTGGAGGCATCAACTCAACATTTGCATCCCACGTGCTATTCTGAGAGCCTTCTCAACCAACTGATATTTATTGTTAGTGTATATCTGCCCTAGCCCCATCAATTTTGCTGTGTACGCTTTATGGTGACTGATTCATGAACACGGTCTCCCTAGATGAAGGCAATTCAGTCTAACAGACTAAATGAATTTGGGCAGATAGGAAGACAGAAGCTGGCCCAAAGGAGCAAAGCTTACTGTCCATCTTTTCTGATATCTAGCTGGTGTCAGCTGATAACAGCTGATGAAGCAAGGAAACCTTGGTGTCTTGCAGTTTAGAAAAGGTGGTAAATCTGTGAAAGGGAAGATAAAAGGTGAAAAATTTATTTCTGGATTTCCCAAGCAGAAGAGCAGCAGTATACCCGTAAGTGACAAAGAATAAAATTGCAGAAGTTTTACAGATAGGAATGGAAGCATCTTTCTTCTTAGAAGACTTCCTTTGTGGACATAATAAGTATTCCCATCACCTAACTTTAGAAAGAGATACTGGCACCTTTAAAGAAATGGTTAAGATAGAATGGAATGAATCATCCTCGAAGATACCTCTCTGTCTCCACAGACTATACAAGGGACCCAGACAGATAACTTATGCTTGGTCTCTAACTTCATTGCTAAACTTACATGAGATAAATTTACCTTTTTAATTTTCTTCCAAAGGAATTCAGATCATTTTCAGTTTGAATCACTTTCACACACCTTTTTATTTGCAGAGAATCTGACCCACCTCTCTCAACATTAATGATCTTTTTAAATATAATTGACTGTCATCTTTTTATTTGTAACTGCCATCTTACCAATTTTAAAAAACACACACTGTTCCCTAGCCTAATTAGTTTGAATAGCCTACTTAATTTCACTACAGCATCATGTTCCCTAGCAACCTATTCTAGTCCTGCTGGGTATGCTGGCTTAGCAAAGAATATGTGTTTTCTTCAGAGGAAATTAAATCACCGCTTGTGCTGCTCCAAGTTTTCCCCTGAACAATGTTCTGCCTTTCAAATCATCCTGCAAATTGTCTCACAGCTTCTTAACTGTGTCCATCAAAAGCTATATTGCCCATATATTAACTGTTTCTGTGCAAATGGATAGCACAGACTTAGGTAAGAATCAGCTATAGCTATGCCACAGAGCCTAGAAAGACCAACTCGAGTGTATCTGATTTTGATCATAATTAACCTATCCTGGTATGCATTTGGAGATTTTTGTAACATCTCCATAGCATGCTCAGCTGGTCTCACTAACATCATGAAAAAGCATTTCATAGCAATTCAGGACAGCACTTTTCCAAGAAACCTTAGGCATATCTGTATTTCTCATGCGATGCCCTGGAAGTGTTGGGTTTAGGTATGACTGTGCCTAATGTCCGACGTGCGGTATGCAGTTTCCCCTATGGTGTAACCACACATGAACTCATGCATGGACACACCGTCAAGGACTTCTCATTTGCAATGGGAATACAACCCTCTGTAGGCAGTTACCTTTCTTGGAGGACTGGAAAGAACTTCACTGATGGCAAAGACATGTCCACAATGCAGATACCGTAATGTATCACAGCAAACTGGAGCTCTTTCCTCCCATCCCTGTGCCACACGAGTCAGTAATATAGACACATGTGCTGTGTTTGTTGATCAAGTAAAATGGAGCAGAGGAACAACATGTATGCCCAGAATCAAAAACTGGAAACTTGAAAACATACTTGCCCCAAAGTTTGGAATCTTATAAATGTCTTCCTCCTTGCTTTTCCTTCTAATTTAAAAAAAAATGAACCATAACTAAAAAATGAGAAATGACAGTGAGGAACAGCCTCAAATAAACTGTCATTTCATTTTAACATTTACTTGAGGCATTCTACTTCTGTTCAGAAAAGAAAATTATGACAAAAATTATTGTATTAAGTTTTTCTTTAAAAATAACATTCCGCAATGGATATTTTCTATCTCAAAGCTGATTCCTCAAGTCATAAAAACTGCCATTCTACCCTTGTCTTCCTTTGCCTAGCATTAACAAGAAATAAAAGTATGCCTCCTTTCTGATCTGACTCATTAAGACAGAGGGAGTCTTGAGGTGTTGCACCATTGAGGACTGACCACCGGACAGGTCACACATGCTATACTCACACTTGCTTTGGTGGCTGTGCTTTCAGCTACTGCAGGCAGGCACTGACGTCAGTGGGAAAAGGTAGTGGTGAGACAGGCTGAGCAGCTGATCCCAGTCTGTTGTAAAAAATCCTAACAGAAATCTTTTTGTGTTAAGCAAATAAACTCAGCTTGCAGTTAGTTTAAGGAAAGGCTGCAATGTTCTAATTACATTCATGTTTTGTTCTAATAATAATTTCTTCTCAAAACAAATATACAAACAAGTTTTCATATTCCCTTAATTCTTCCCATCATTCCCATAACAATCTCCATTCCCATTTTAGTTCTCTGACACCAGGATAAAAAAGAGGCAATTGTAGAATATGAAACACCTTGAAATATATGGTTCTAACAGACCTCTCTCAGGCTGACTAATAATATTGAGAGATGCTGTGTTAGCAACATTGTCTGAAATTAACCAAATCAAAGCTGTTTAATTCTTTCAGAAAGATGTAAAAAAAAAAATAAAATTGTTGCCCCCCAGTGTTTATTTCACGCCCTCTATTTTATTTCCCAGTCTTTATCCTGCATCAGTTTATATCAATTAATCTTTTAGGGTATATCTAACCCTATATTATTGAATGGCATCACATCCAAGGACATGTCAATTCAAAGTCACACCATTAGTACTATGCCAAGTGGAGAGTAGTTTCATCTTCAGCAAAAATTAAGTAAATCCACTTGCATTTATTGCTGAGCAAGGGTACTTACACAGCCAACTAGTGCAGAGAAAGTAAGGAATCTAAATCCTACCTCACTTCAGTCAAACAAAACAGTAGAGCCATAATCTGGGCCCTTTTCAGGGCTTTACTAAACCTCTCCACTGTGTCAGTTCCTTTTCTCAACAGTCATAAGCTGAATGAGTGGGAACTGCTTGACAAAAATGAGGAAAACATATCACACACACACAACAACCCTACAAGGACTGAATAAGCCAGTGCAATGAACCTAATAGTTTTCCAGATTCCATTTGGCAACTCAGGCTCCTAAATCTATTTTTTTTTTATGTTGCAGTAGGCACCACTGGGAATAACTCAAGTGGCTTGTATTTTGCAGACAAAACCAAGTGCTGTTCTGAGTAAGCCCACTCATCAGAGCTGAAACAGGTGATGTATTTTTTACTTTGGAAAGTCACAAAAGTTCCCTTTACAATGCTATAAAAATTCCTAACACATTGAAATGTGAGCCTTAGACTTGCAGCTGTCTGTCAGAGGATGTAAATTGAAGGGATTTTTAAACTGCTCAGAGTCCTGGAACAGGTAAATAGACAGAAAGCAGAAGCAATTTCTTACAGGTTTTTTTTACTATACACACACCCACACAGAAAAAATGATGAAAAAGTAAAACATCTGTCATAAAGGGAAATCATGCAGCACTTTGCAAACTCTATCCTATTTCTACAGTCCTCCAGTGGCAAATCTAAATCCCAAAAAACCCTAAAATCAATAAAAATCATTGTTTCAGCTGACAAAAATGTAACTGTAATACTTGTAGAAGAACAATGGGGCCATTTTGAAGTTGACCAGCTTTCTTTACAGTCACCGGAAAGATAATATGAGGAAAACATAACTGATGTACAGTTTTTTCCAAAAGGGGATGTAGAGACATTTTTCACTGTGGATTTTGAAAATAATTCTAGCAAGCATACCAAAAACCATCCCAGCATCTTATAATTACATTAACTAAAGGTGTTATATAAAGTAATGATTGCAATACTTTGCATTTCTATTGATCCCTCTACTATCATTTTATCTCAAAATGTTCTTCTACAATTTTCTAGGCCATGTAGTGGTTTTTAAAAGTCCACAAAGGACATATAAGCCATCAACATGTTCAACACAGAGAAAATACTTGGAAAATTATTATTTCAGATAAGCAAAACTATTTACAAAATTAAATTTAATAATTACAGAATAAAGTGATATTGAAAAGGGCAGCAATTTAATTTCATTATCTGGATTCTTATTATTTTGAGATGCTATTTTTCATGTTATGATAGCCTAAGTGAAAAGAGAGAAAAAAATTTTGAAGTGTTAAATAACATGAAAATAAAAAATTTTAAAATAGGTTGTTTAGTAATCTTTTTACATGAAATTTCATGAAGATAATACAATATTTTCCAAAACTGTTTACCAGATCACTACCAAAAAGTTTGCAAAGGAAAGAATACAAAATATTTAATCTTATTAACATTTGAGAAGCCTTTTTCACAGGATAATGTAAGACAGTCATCTTGAAAGGTCAAAATTTGACTGCATTCATCACTCACTGATATTTGCAATAACATAATCTTTTGCCAAGTATAGACGTGTGGTACCTGTGGGCTGATATAGGCTTTTTAATGGCAGCTACTGTGCTAATAAAAAGTCAGACAAGAGTCTCCAGATTTTACCAAAGCACAACTGAAATTTTGCCACATTGTCTTAGACTATGGCTCAGTCTCGTTCGTAGCAAAACACTCCCAGTGGCACTCATAATCTGCAGTATGGAAAAGCACCCTCCACCTAATCACCATACTCAGGTCTTTGACAATTAGCTGTTCTGCATCAATGAACAGACAAAATCTCCTGGGGGACAATTCTTGCCATCTGATGACAGATTTCTCAAGCTGGAGCGATGAGTTACTGAAGATGCCTCTCTCTCCCACGGGCTACAGAGAAAGTTTAAGTTGACAGCTTATGATATGCCTTACTTTTAATTACCCATCCTTGCAAAGGACTGCAGAGCAAAAATTCAGCTCTTCTGAGGTTCTGCCCAAGTGGCTTTATGGCTGTAGGAAACCTCTCATCGTATGTAAGAAGCAAGTACCTCCTTTTCAAAATTCTTTTTTCAGTGATATTCAAGACAGTTAAATCATAAACAGTACATTCAGTCATGGTGGAAAACATTAATCTGGCTGCTACATTTCAGTTTATAAAATTAGTAATCAGGTTATATAAGCACTGCACCTTTGGTCAGGTCAAAACCTTCTCGAGTTAGTCTAGTGGTTCAGTTTGTATTGCAAATGTGGTTACCAGTGCCAAATCAGCCGATCAGTACTAGTCAATGTTTGCAAATGCTGACTTGGAACTACCAGAGTGGTATAAATACATCTAAGGGGACAGAATAAACTGTAAAGCAATATAAGAAAGAATAAACTGCAAAATAAGCTTCAGTCATGTTAAAACTTGCTACTTTGCTGTTCATTGTAAGTATAGCTTATGTATGCATACTTTTATGTATATTTTTCTCCTATTGGTTTATAATTTACTCAAAAGCATTTTCAGTTTGTTGTTTTTTGTTTTTTTTTAAATATATATATTTAAAAAACTACATAGAGCAGCTAAGCAGAAAAATCACACCTACAGCCTGACAAACACTTTCTCCTCACTCACAGTATTACTGTGAAAGAATGTTCATTTTTATTTACCTGGAGTGAATTTTGCCATTTTCTCAGAAGCTAAAGCTGTCCTGCAGCAAGAACTCTGTGCCACTTGGGTGAGCAGAGGGCTCAGAAAGAGGTCAATAGTGAAGTTCAAAAGCAACATTATTTAGGAAGTTAAAAATTTGGTGGAAGCTGTGAGAAGAGAGTCAGACCTTCCTCATAGTCAATATAACAGCTATCTTATGTTGAAAATATTTTTAATTCTTGTAGTCAAAGAAGTGGGCCCCATGGTAAAAAAGGGCTATTTAGAGAATATCAAAGACAGGAATGTTACCTGTATCATCAGTAATAACCTGTATTTCTGTCACATTTCACTAAATATGACTGCATTAGGTGGTTCTGTGACATGCAGCAGGTAAGTACCACTTCTGAAGTACCACTTGCTCTTCACAGTGTGCAGAGATCACAGACTCATAGAATGGTTTGTGTTAGAAGGGACATTGAAGTTTATCTAGCTCCAACCCCCCTGCCACGGGCAGGGACACCTTCCACTAGACCAGGTTGCTCAGAGCCCCATCCAGCCTGGCCTTGAGCACTGCCAGGGATGGGGCATCCACAGCTTCTCTGGGCAACCTGTACCAGTGCCTCACAGTGAACAATTTCTTCCTTATATCTCATCTAAATCTACCCTCTTTCAGTTTAAAGCCATTGCCCTGGTCCTATCACTACACACCCTTGTAAAAAGTCCTCGAACTAATTTTGATATTTTATTAAGAGCAAGAAGAATTATCTAAAATTGTATAGTCCCTTGTGAGAATGAGGATATAGAACATAGACTTAGGCCAATGTAAGAAATGGAATTAGATTTTCCTAACTGTAGAAATTTAAGCACTTCATCAAGGTCCATCATCTGGGACCCAGTGACATAGTCAGTGTATAGGTATGTAGAAATAGGACTCAGTTCAGTTGCTTAAATATAGGTGTCTAATACCACTTGGGTGTCTTAGGACACCACGATTAGGCTGAACCAGTTGAATGCTTCCAGATACTGTGGCTGCATGTGTCTTGTATATCCTAGGATATCTCAGATCCCACAGGACACTCCTCTGTGGACAACTGAGACTCTGCACAGTAACTTCTGCTTATTTTAGATACTCACTTTCAAAGCTGGTCCTACCTATTCCCGTTGCTCTTAGAGGGAACTTCATTGGTCAGTTGAGTCTAAAGGGCTAAAGTTAAGTGACCAAAGCCCTACCCAAAGTGATATAGAGCAGGAGGATCTTTCAGGGAAATTTTGAGGTGTGTATCATCATTAAACAAACAGAAGAAAAGATAGAATACATTCATCTTTTGTTATGAATTAAAATTATTAATATTTATGCATGTGAATCATTATGTGTTGTAAAAATGTAAGTAGTGCAGCTTAAGCTGCATCTTCAAGCACAGTATTTCAAGACCAACCTTTCCACAAAGTTGATGTTTGGAAGTAAAAAAAAAAATCACTGCAATATGAACACCTCACTGAAGATTCCCTCCTCATTTCAGATTAGGTGTAAATTTCTGTGGTCTTCCTTGTACCCTTGTTCACTTCCTACAGATATTCATGCAATTAAGATTACTTGGCATGAACATGAGCAGGAGTTTCAAATTTCCACAGTTAAGATCTATCCTTATGCACAGAATTAGTCTAATGATTTTTGGAAAGTGAAGATCCATAGGTGAAACTGAGATCTAAATGCCACAGTGCGGATACAGTGTCCATCCATTGGAATTTAGAGGTAGGTCTGTCTGAAAGGCAAATCTCTGATTATGCTTATCAGTTTATCAGCCAGGCAATAAATCAGTCAGTGGGGCAGAAGGGAGCCAAGCACAAGTAACGTCCTAGATCTCAGTTTGGGATTCAAACCTCTCCAAAGTTCTCCAGCATTTCAGACTCGGAGGATGAAGTTGTTTCTCTCCTAGTAATGGACAAATAACATGTTCAGAGAGAGAGAAGAAAAAAGAAAACTATTAGCAAAATTTCAACAATGGCCTTAGCAACACAAATCCAGCATCAAAGCTGTAGACATGTTTGATGCTAGTGGCTTATCTTTCACACAAATTTATTAATTCTGAATGTTGTGCATGTTATACAATGATCTGTTCTATGGGGAAGCTATCAAAGCTTAGACAAAGAGATCAAAGAAAGTATTTGATGCAAATGAGCAAGAAGGTTAGGGTATTTCTCTTAATTTTTATGTCTGGCTTTCCAGGTTACAACGACATTAATGTAAAGGACCCTTTAAGGGCACAAAATATGTATTTTCTTCAGGTTGCCTCCTATGGCAAGTTCTTGCTGTACCAGTATTAAAAGCTCATCTTCAAAGGTAAAGAAAAGAGGTTGTTTTTACAGTAATCTGACTTCATGCATCTTTAAAGCTTAGGTATCTGCATAATGTGATGTATTTCCTCCAGTGTTGCATGTGTCAGACGGCCTTGCTTTTTCACAGAAGTTTTAAGCAAACCCATTATTGTCGTTACTTAATAGATCTATTCTTGCACTTGTCCTGGTTTTGGCTGGGACAGAGTTAATTTTCTTCTTAGTAGCTGGTGCAGTGCTGTTTTGGATTTGTCATGAGAACAATGTTGATAGCACACTGGTGTTTTCACTTGTTTCTGGGCAATGTTTATGATAAGTCAAGGACTTTTCAGTTTCTCAGGCCCTGCCAGTGAGAGGGCTGGAGGGGCACAAGAAATTGGGAGGGGACACAGCCAGGGAAGCTGACCTGAACCAGCCAAAGGGATATTTCATACCATGGGACATCACGCTGAGTATACATAAGCAGAGGAAGAAGGAAGAAGGGGTGGGCATTCAGCGTTATGGCATTTGTCTTCCCAAGTAACCGTTATGCGTGACGGATCTCTGCTGTCCTGGGGATGGCTGAACACCTGCCTACCCATGGAAAGTAGTAAATGAATTCTTTGTTTTGCTTTGCTTGCGTGCCTGGCTTTTGCTTTACCCATTAAACTGTCTTTATCTCAACCCACAAGTTTTCTCACTTTTACTCTTCTGATCATCTCCCCCATCCCACTGTGGGGGGAGTGACCGAGTGGCTGCGTGGGGGCTTAGTTGCTGGCTGCGGTTAAACCATGACAATTCTATTCAACAGGAATTTTCTTCTGACCTTATAAAGAAAGAAATAGAAATTACTGTAGAATGAGGGAATTTTATTCTGAACTAAATCACTCTACCACCGCTGTGTAAGAAAGCTTATAGTAGTTAATCCATTCCTGTGAAAAGTTTTACTTTAAAAAAAACACAAACCACAAACAAGCCATTTCTTGGCCAAAAGAAGTAGTCATTTCCTTGCAACCTCACCCCCCACCCCCAGCTCCAACTTTATTTTTTTAATTATATTACAAAATAAGTAAAGTGCTGATTTAAGGGCATTGTAAGATATTAAATACACATTAAATCTCACAGAGATTGTAGCTGTTATGATTACTGAGGACTGCAAAGGATCTGTCTCAGTCTAACATGTAATTATCTGGCTTGCTTCTAGACTGCTAAATCTGCAGGAAGAAAAAACACCATTACTTTCAGTTCGAAAGGTGTCTTGTAAATCCACACCAGTGCTTTCTTTTCCCTCCTGGAACTTTTGGCTCTAATGGTATAATTAAGCACCTAAGTGAAGTACTTACGAGTTCTTTTCTGAAACGGCTCATGAAAAATAAATAAAAAATATAAGTTTTCCCACTGAATATTTTGGATCTTTTGCCTCTGCTTTAAACTCAGCTTGATGTAGTTTTGTGGTATGTGTAATGGCATGCAGCACCGCTGTGAGCTTTCTCCAGACCTGCACTGCAGTATGCTTGTGTTGTGTGAGAGCTGAGAGGCAGCAGCACATGGGCAGACTCTGCCTATAAGAATCTTATTATAAAATGACTCGTCATTTCCTTTGTGCTTCTCCCGTTATTTCTGACAAAGGTGAATGGACTAGTGGCTGTCAATAAGGAATCCAAAATCACTTCCATATCTCTCTGTGCTTTTCCTGTTCATGTCTAACTTCTAGTCCTGCTTGCCAGGTTTGGTGTAAAGTGAATTTTCAATCATGCTAATACACTCCAGTATTACAGCATTTTAGACTGAAGATACCCTTTTTACAATATTGATAAATAAGAATTATTGCAATTTTTAGTATCATTACTGTTTTTCACTATGCATAAACATACTTGAAAAAAAGATCAAACCAAGCAAGTGAGGACTTTGAGTCTTACTCCTGTATCTGCTGCTGCAGTGACCTTCCCATACATTATCTCCTCTTTTTTTGCCTTACAGATAAGCATAACAGTACAGACCTTCTGTGTAAAGACCCAGGATAACTATAAACAATAGTCACAATATACATGTTAGATACTACACCTGCATTCTAGACCTTTTGGCTAAAAGTAAAAACTAAAATGAACTTAAAACCCCTTCTTCCCACAACATCTCCTTCCCAGGCTCAGCTTCCCTTCTAACTCTTCCACCTCTCCCCCCCTGAGCAGCTCAGAGGGCTGGGGAATGGGGGTTGTGGTCAGCCCGTGGCACTTCATGTCTGCTGCTCCTTCACCCTCACACTGTTCCCCTGTTCCACTGTTGGGTGTCTCCCATGAGGTACAGTCCTTTCCAGACTTCTCTGACGTGGGTGCTCCCCATGGGCTGCAGTTCTTCAAGAACTGCCCCAGCATAGGTCCATTCCATGTGGTATGATTCATCAGGAACAGACTGGTCCAGTGCGGGTCCCCAACAAGCCACAGGTTCTACCAGCAAACCCACTCCTGTGTGGGCTCCTCTCCACAGGCCACAGCTCCTGCCAGGAGCCTGCTCCAGCGTGGGCTCTCCATGGGCTGCAGCTTCCTTCAGGGCACATTCACCTGCTCCAGTGGGGTCCTCCATGGGAGGATCCAGCTGGAACTGGCTCTGTCTGACATCGGGACAGCCCCTGTCCCTGCTACCAAACCCTTGACCTGTAAACCCAATACACAGGATTATTTGGAATAGCAAGATCTGGAGCAACAGCAGAGGAAACCCTCTGACTCTAGACTGGTGCCTTTGCACAAGCCCAGACTCCCTTTTTATGCACTTGGAATGGCTCCTATGTGGATGGGACCAAAAGAGTCCAACTTTTGCTGTGCTTTAAAGGTATTCAGTTGTACCATACATTTACACTGCAGCTATATGTAGCTATACATATACACTACCATTAGACTAATCTGAGGTGAAAACTTGTTATAGTCATCAATAGACGTTTCCTAGCGCACAAACATGTCATTAGAGATACCTAAAATACTTGTGCCTTGATCTTAAGAGAGAACAGATGACCTTCTCAGGCGCAGACATCTAGTTAGAAAGATGGATTACTGCGTTTGAATCAAGTTGACAGTCAGAAATATAGGTGATGATCATGAACTCACAGATAGATGAAGGCCCACTTGGGACTTGGACTATCTTTATAAATGTTTCTGAAATGTACCTGGCCTCTACTAGCTGACAGTCAGGTGCACCTTCCCTTTAAAATTGTGACAGAAGGCATTTTCTTTGTTTAGGGTTTGATTGGCAGCTCTATACAATTGGATCAAATTAGTAGAAATGTTGCTTTCTGTAAGAAAATGCTGCTGATAATAAATTAATAAATGAATATGTTCAGAACAGTCTTGAACTGTCAAAGCTAGTGTAGATGTTGTCTTCCACAGAGTCAGCACTTTCGGGGAAGTGACTTTCCTAGGTATAGCAAAACACTCATACTGTACGAGTAACAACCCCCCAAGCCATTTACACTTTGGAACAGCATCCCAGATTTCTATGATTTTGGATTTTTCTCTTTAATACTCCAAAATGCCAAGTTCGGAAGCACTATTTCCTTTTATTTTCACACTGCCTGTTCCTCAGCAAGTGCAAGATTTGTGTGGAACTGAAGTCCCTTGCTGTACAATGGTTCAGTTTCTCCCAGTGGAGCAGGAAGACATATGGGGACTCGTTGAGCATGTTTTCTTTTAGCAGACTTGCAAAGCCATGAAGATTGTTTTCCTTGGTTAACAGTTTGTCTTTGCTAAAGCTCTCAAACATAGCAGAGCAAAGGTAATTATAGCTGTGAAGCTCTGGTGAATTGTAACTGTCCTTTGTTTAATCAAACACGTGAATTTCTACAGTTTGCAGGGAAAAACTGTATTGGAAAACAATCCCTCTGGCTACTTCATTTCCTATCACACCTGCCAGCTCCTGACACTTTGCCCTGTCCAGATTGTTCAGTGGTTATTCAAAAAATTAGTCTTAATTCAGTTTCCTAGATATGATATGCCATTTCTGTGAAGGATCCTGTGCCTCTGACATTTCAATTAAAGAGATGAAACATCAGCATCCGACCTTTACTCTGCAAAGATGGATAACTCTCAGCCTCTCACTTCTTGCTTTTGCTTCTTACTCACCCTTTCCACAGAAGAAACACTTCTATCATATTCATAGATTTTGCTAGAACCAAGAATAACACCATAAATGGTATTTTGCAGCCCAAGTATGGTAGTCCTTGTCTTTTCATGTGACCTAGGGTATCTGAAACATTTTTATAGGGCTTGACACAAAACCTGTCTTCTGAAGGTAGAGTGCAAGGTGAGGGAGCTATCCTAGAGCATCTCATGTAATGATAAACTATGTTTTGGCACCTGAAACTCTCACTATGGATCAGCTTCAGGCTTATAATGTTTTTTGCATAATATCAGGTTTGGTTTGCACCCTCCACCCACCATGACATTTAGGCTCAAATGGTCTGTTCCACATATACTGTTCTTGCAACAGCAGAGTCCTTAACTGAATTACAGTAATGCCTGAAGGTGCTCAGAATAAATAATACATTGTGCTAATATTCACTGAAGATGGAGCAAGAACACGGAATTCCCCACCTGCTGCTTTGGGCTCCAGGAGGGCTTAGTTCCCAAAGAGAGCAAGGGATGGGAACAGGTCCTCTGCCAGCACTGCAGCAGGGGGTGAGATGGCTTATTGGATCCTGACCCCAGAATAGGAAGTCCTTTCCCCAGTTACAGTGTGCTTGCATCCATTAAGACACAGGTGACCTAATACAGTCTGTACGTCTCTTGTCACAGCTTCTCATCTCACCTCTGGCACCTTCCAGTGTTAGCACCTGAGGGAAATTCCTGGGTTGAATATGGCCCATTGCAATGAGCAATGGACAGTTTTGGAAACAACTATAAAAGAAATAACATGCACTCAAAATTAGATACTGGTTTATGACTGTAACTTTAACAGCATTACTTGTCACTTGTAAGTTTGCTCTAATGTTACAGGAAACCTCCAATACTGAATAACAGTTGCATTCTGAGGGCATATATATAAAATTTCTGTCAGAAATGGGAATGAAATAGAATTTTGTCCATCTCTATAAAATGAGATATCATAATTTCAAGTCATTTTGGAGCACAAGGTTGATTTTTTAATTAAATAACAGCTCACAGAGATGAAAGTCCAGCTAATTCCAGTAAAACATCCCAGGTATATCTTTTTATCTAACCTGTTCAACAAGAAAGGAACATCCATTCTTATATTTTTCTTGAAAATATTTTAAGTCTTTTCCCTATTGATTGCGTCATTTGGACATAATATTCTTTTCAGTTTGAGCAATCAGATATATTTCCTTCAAGCACCAGCATTTCTCATTGCTACTTTCCTTATTTGATTTATTTCAGTTATGCCATACATCTAATGGGTTTCCTTGGATGATGATCTTTGAATATTTGCACACAGCAATCCTAAAATAGATGAAGATGCACAGTGGCCTGTATGTAGAACACACAGAAAGTAGCAGGCAGGGATCATTTATGAAATCTAATTTAACAGTACACTGGTTAATGTTTGGATGGTGCCTGTTTCTACACTGCTCATTGCAGTCTGTTGTTTTTCATGAAGTAGTTGTTAGGATCTGCAATGCAGTAAGAGTCATTTTCACTTGCCTGCAATTTTCTTGACAGTTTTTTTTAAATCCCAACACAATTCACTCCATATATATATATGTATAGAGAAATTTTTTCTAATATTCCTTTTAGAGTACAATTTAGAGGTGTTAATTGTTAATGAATAATGTATCTGGAGACATTACAGAAATTAGTACACTTAATAGATCAGATAAAAATTTTTGGCAGAAAGAATCCACTGAAGACACAGAGCAGTTTTGGGATTCATATTATTCATACCCTGCCCTCAAATGAACCGTTGCAATGCATTTTCTGATGGCACAGCATGCAAAACAGTTCTTGCCCCCAAACGATGCTAAGTTGTTATTTCACAGTATGGAACCCCCACCAGTCTGTTGTACTGTCTAAATGCAAATGATTTACAAACATAAATAATGAATGACTCTCTGTTTTGTCAACTTATGGAATATACTGACTCTGATTACAATAACACTATGGTAAAAGACGATAGATTGTTTCTTTACTGAGCATGTAATCACTTCCATTGCTTTACAAAAGGAAAACACAACCGCATGCATTAGTTCCAACTAGCTTGTACTCTAAAAGCTAAATATTAAAAGCAAGTTACCAGGATGAAGTAATTCAATGAAGCTATTATTTCTGTTTACATATATTAAGTGAAGCCTCTAGGGTGCTTTAAGCTTGTGATCCAGTTGAGGATTGAATGACCTTCAGCAGAGGAACATGATAGAGTAGGAGGTGCGCTTTTGTGCAAAGGGAAGGCATTAGAAGAGCGGTTAATTTAGGATACCTCTCAACATGAGTATTTTTGACTTTTCACAGATGCTCCACTGCTCACTAAGTAGTGTGGTTCTTTTGGCTATAGGCACTTGAATAAAATTAAAATGTCATATTCTAGCACTAGGAAGTGATTGCAGTAAGCACGGAGACTATAGGGCAGAGTCAGACCACCTTATTCAATTGACCAACTTAGGTGACGCAGTGAACCAAAAATAGGTATCTGGAGCTAGCAGGGTGATTCAGAGAGAATTACCTAAATGACTGCTTAACTTTCCTGCACATTCCTTGGAGAGGCTTTGGCTTTATACTGATGATCTTGAACTTTAAGAGCAGTGCTTAAAGCTGTCCAATGAGATATATAGCAATGTGTTGGATCACTTGCTTCTTTTAGAGGGAGCAAAAAATTTGCCACATAATGGTTTGACACCTTCCGCTGAGGATTCAGAGTGTCAGGTTGGCTTCAAAAAGCACATGCATACACAGACAGGGAGCAGCAGAACAGCCTGTGAAAGAGCTCAAGGCCAACAGCGCTCATCCGCTATGGATCAAATACATCTGCAATCAAAAGAAATTCAAATGTCTGTTCATCCATTCTTCAAAGCCTATTATATAATGGTGGAAGGACAGGAAAGTTATCTTTCACCCTTCTCCCTGAGCCTCAGGGATTCTGCAACCAAGAATGCAAGAGTCATGGCACAGAAGGAAAGCAAATAAGAAATTGTGGACACAGCTTGGTAGGTAGGGCAATGAGCCAGAAGGGAAAAGATATAAACTACTTAAAGATAGAAGGCTTGCATTAACTTTGTTTTGCCCATGCACTCCCCAAAAGAAGTTACTGCAATAAAATTCCTTCGTTTATTCCCACAAAGCCTGACAATGCTTCTAAATAGGACACCGTATACTTCAGCAGGGATTTGCCTCTGTAGCTTCTAGTACATGTTTCACACTGAAGGATTACACTTGTTTCCTGCAAATGTGACTGTTATTAGTGTGCAAAGGGGTAAATGAACAGATGGGAGAACAATACAAGGAGAAATAGAGAGGATTCCTTTAGAAACCTGGAGATCCTGAGGGATTATTTGTGCAGTTAATTTATTTTCCACAATAAAGGATGATGATTAAGCAAAATTGACAGATAATGAGAGTTGGAGAGAGAGAGTTAGAGACTTAGCTCACTTGAATTCAAGTGAAAATTAAATGTGAAACTGAATTTAAAAGGACATTATGAGGTGAAAATTAGAAGAATATTTAGTACACTATCAGCCAACTCCTATTGTTCCATTCATGCTAATCTCTACTTCTAGTTTGAGAAGTAAAATTTACAAGCTACTGTATCACAGATTCAGCAGGTGATGGAGACTGGATCCAACATAAGCATAAAAACATACCTGAATGTGACCGTAATTATTTCTAATATTGGTTCATCAAATATGTGGATATGGCAAATTCAGGTGAACATATAAAAGGTGTATTACACTGTCTAAAACAGGCACAAAACCTGTTTCTTGTTCTATATAAGAAACAAAGAATTTGTCTGTTGAATGTTCTAAAATATTTGTCAAAGAAAGTTCTGACATGGGATATTTGGATATATATGTGGTTGTGAACTTACAGCAAGGCAAGGTACAAAAACCATATCTGAATAAAGAGTTTCTAATTCACCATAAAGCCAGGAAAATGTAGGAAAGACTACAACTGGCCCAGAGTTCTATTGGGCCAATAACAGAAGCAGTTGAATTGCTAACTGTATATAAATTGTTGAAACCTGGATGAAGATAATGCTTTACCGGACAAAATATTAAATGAAATATTGTAAAGGCATGAAATAGGAAAAAAATATATATTAATTGAAAATTAATTTAATACATTAGTCAGTTTTCTGAAGTCCAATAAATTTGGTAGGGTACAGAATCCTGCACAAGTACTGCATGTGGAGAACTTCAAAAGTCAAACTTAGTTCCACAGTTAATCACTAACGATCTTGAACAGTAAACTTGCAACAGTCCTCTAAGCTCAATACTGTGTAATATATATATAAAACTGGATGTGAAACAGCAAAGAGAGTGATAAAATGGGAAGAGAATGGATTTTTCAGTTGAAAAAACCTTTCTTTAAAATCTCAAAAGTTATGTTTAATGAAATTCTGTGAAACTTGTAAGACTCAAAATACACTCATGCTGAACATGGTAGGGAAATGAGTGTGCAGGAAAGAATATAGGATCAACAGGTCACCTAGAAAAGTATCTTGTCCCTGGTACTGGACAAGTAACAGATGCTGAGAAGGATTACAACCAAGCACAATGTGAGACCTCCTAGTACATTTTCTCATCATGCAGTGGACTGCCCTTCAAGAGCTGCCTAATCTACTGCTATTGTCTTTTTATTTAATGTCCTCTCATATCTTTTACCTCCATGATTTCAAAAGAAATGTTTTGAACTTTTATTTTAGGTTTTAATCTCTGCACATCCAAGAAAGTTTTGTAATGTAACCATGCCTATCAGAAGTACCATCTTCTGCTTGTTTTGAGTCTATATGCAGATATTTTTGATTCATTCTGCTTCTTGTGGAAAAGGCAGTGAACAATCAATTCTTACTCATCTTCTTTCTGTTCTTTATCTATCAAATTACTTCAGTTATCTCATCCTAGCTGAAGTGTCCTAGTCCATTTAGTGCTTACTCAGTCAAAGACCCTTCCAAACTTTTGATCCTCCATGTCATCTTTCTGGCGGGGATGCGTTTCTTCTGAGAAGTAGGAAACATACCTGCCTCCAAATGCAGGTGCACCATGGAGTTATACACCACCATGGTGATGCTTTCTGACAAGCTGTCTAATCCTTTCCTATAAATTCATGGTTTCACTTGCTTTTTGAGTGTTGCTATGCACTGAGATGATTTTCTATGCAATAATGATTTGTGACTCAAAGATCTCATCTCTGGCTTGCAATACAAATTATAAAATAGTACTTTTATTTTTTCCTTTGTGACACGTTACATTTTAGTTTTGTCATCAGTCTGTTGCCTAGTGATTCAATATTGTAAATGTCTGCAGTTCTCCACCATTAGCTATCATCTTTGTTATCCCAATTAATCAAGTTTCATAAGCAAATTTTGTCACCTTATTATTAATATTCATGAATATATTGAACAGTAAGGGTCACAGGTCAGATCTCCATGGAGTCTGTGAGCTACTTCACTGCACAGTGAACACTTTGAAAGTCTGCTGAAACTAGAGGTTTTTCAGGTTATCACAATTTTTTGAACACACTGGTCAGAGATAACCTGAACTATCTAGTCTCAGAATCATTATTAAGGGAACAATTTCACTCATTCAAGGAAAAGTGCCTAAATTGGCTCTAACCATTTCTATACATCCAAAGGAATTGTCTGTCCTGTCCTGACTTCAGAGAACCTGGATGACTAGCCTGGATCAGAACTTAAGCTTTCAGATGGGTAGAATAAGGAGAGTATCCTGTATTTCTGGTTAATACGTGCCTCCATTACCTAAATTTCATTAAAAAAATCTGTGGCCAAAGCAAGGGGCTGGAATAAAGCTCCCTTACAATGCAATTTAGTTTTTTATTCTCTCCATAATCATTAACTTCCATTTCTGGGGTTTAGATGTGGGGCTTTTTTCCTATTTAGTGATAACCATTAAAACCATGTATCTTCTTTGAAGTTAATTTCTTTTTTCTTATTCTTAATCATTACTACTAAAGCAGCTGGGTTTATCTGTATTTAAATTAGACTTAATTTGATGTATTTTAGACACAAGAATATACTTGGTATTTTCCAGACATCAACTTGATTTGGATGAGAAAGGCTGAATCTACATGACCAAATAAAACCCAACAAACACACAAGCATCTCAGATACTAAATTTCAGACCAGGCTGACCCATGCCATTACTAAAACTAACGCTTTACCTTTGCATCTGTAAGCAAATGTTTTGTACTTTAAACAGTATTACAACTAGTTACAGACAAGAATAATATCATAAGCCACATAATAATGGGAATCTTTGAACTCAAACTTCCATCTGATTTCTAGAATTCTTTCAATTAGGTTATGCATCAGGAAAAAGGCCATAGAGAGTTACACATTCTCTGTGAAGAATGTGTGAAATCCCAAAGGGAACTGGGATATCAGCATTACAGTGCAATACATTGTTTCTATCACTCACGTGCAGACTGTGATCTTTTATCTTTAGGAAATTCATATATTCCAGAAGACAAGTGAGACTATTGCTAGTGTAAAGTGCGAAGCACTGTGTGAGAAACACCACCCCACCCTACACACGCCAAGAAAAAGGCGGGGGGGGGGGGGGGGGGGGGGGGGGGCGGAGGGGCTTCTGGGGAAGGAAAGAAATATCTTTTACTCTCAGATGTGTGGAAAATGTCTGTATTTTACTTATTACTCACAGTTTCCTGATTTTGGCTAGGATAGAATTAATTTTCTTCTTAGTACCTAGTACAATGCTGCGTTTTGGATTTCAGACGAGAATAACGTTGACAACACCCTGATGTTTTAGTTGTTGCTAAGTAGTGTTTACTCTAAATCAAGGATTTTCAGTTTCCCACGCTCTGCCTGTGAGCAGGTGCACAAGAAGCCTGGAGGGAGAAGAGCCAGCTGACCCAAACTAGTCAAAGGGATATTCCATATCACAGAACGTCATGCTCAGTGTATAAACTAGGGAGTTGGCCAGGAGCCACTGACCGCTGCTCGGGGACTGGCTGGGCATTGGTCAGTCGTTGGTGAGCAATTGTATTGTGCATCACTTGTTCTTTTTTTTTCCCTTGAGTTTTATTCGTTTTTTCTTTTCTCTTTTTATTGTTATTAATATTACTATTATTATTATTAAATTTTATTTCAATTATTAAACTGTTCTTACCTCAACCCACAAGTTTTACCTTTTCTTTTCCCCTGACTCTCCTCCTCATCCCATTCCGAGGGGACTGAGTGAGGGGCTGCATGGTACTTAGCTGCCAGCTGGGGTTAAACCATGACACACTGTTAAATCCACAATATCTGCATAAAAATGAAGATATGTGTAATGCAATATAGTTTTCCAATGGTTTCCCTGCTAACAAATATATTATTATAGGAGTGTTAAGGAATCAAAAGAGGAAATAAAACAGCCAAAGCACTAAATATCCCAACACAAACTAGAAAGTCTAATAGCTATTATATATAGATCCTATTCCTTGTTTTGCCCTAAGGCTAGAAGTATGGGCCTGGATTTAGTTTATATTAGATGCAGTGTACCTATATTTCAGATTTCTATCCCTGGTTATTTAGGTAATTATCTGGATGAGGCAAAACCTTGCTTTCACATTTCTTTCTTCAAGGTGTATAATCATTTTTACCAGATCATCAGAGCAAAATACAAAACAAAGTCCAGGGAGCAGGAAGTTTATCTTCTTTTCCCAGTAAACTCCCAAATCCTTGGTCAGCTTCCTGCTTTCCTTCTGGTCCTGCTGCTTATCCACTGGGGAGTAGTTTTGAAAAATCCAGTCCCACTGTGATTTTGTTTCTCTTATCTTTTCGTGCATATAAGTTCATGGTAAAGTTACCTCACATACGCTCATTATTGTAAAGTATCAATGATTTAGAGAGGAGAAAAAATGGTAACTTTTTTAAAATATCTTATAGCACTCATTGAGAGAGCTTTAAAATAAATTTGAAGGGGGAAGGGAATAAGAACAAGCTTGTTAGAGATGAGCCTGGGGGCAGCATGCCAGAGCTGCAGGCAAGATCAATAGCACAGCTGAAGTGCATCTATGCCAATGCCTGAAGCATGGGCAACAAACAGGAGGAGCTGGAAGCCATAATACAGCAGGAAGGCTGTGACATGATTGCCATCATGGAAACATGGTGGGATAACTCGCATGACTGGAGTAATGCAATGGATGGCTACAAACTCTTTGGAAGGGATAGGCAAGGAGGGAGAGGCGGTGGAGTATCTCTGTATGTCAGGGAGTGTTTCAACTGCCCAGAGCTTGAGTTGTTTATGGCTAAGAATCAGAGGGAGGGCCAACAAGGCAGATATTCTGGTGGGAGTCTGTTATAGACTACCCCACCAGGATGAAGAGACAGATGGAACACTCTACAAGCAGCTGGGAGAAGTCTCAAGATCGCTAGCCCTTGTTCTCATGGGGGACTTCAACCTGCTGGATACCCACTTGAAATACAACAAAGCAGAGAGGAAAAAGTCTAGGAGGTTCTGGAATGTGTGGAAGAGAACTTCCTGACACAGCTGGTCAGCGAGCCAACCAAAAGGGAATACCCTGCTGGAATTGCTGTTTGCAAACAGCGAAGGACTGGTGGGTGATGTGGTGGTCAGAGGATGCCAGGGGCATTGCGATCACGAGATGACGTGTTTTCAATTCTAAGAGAAGTAAGAAGGAGGGTCAGCAGAGCCACTGCCTTGGCCTACTGGAGGGCTGACTTTGGCCTGTTTAAGAGCCTGGTCGACAGAGTGCCTTGGGAGATAGTTCTGAAGGGCCAAGGGGTCCAGGAAGGCTGGACATTCTCAAGAAGGTAGTCTTAAAGGCACAGGAGCAGATCATCCCCATGTGCCAAAAGACAAACCAGCTGGGGAGAAGACCACCCTGGATGAACAGAGAACTTTGGCTAGAACTCAGGGAAAAAAGGAGAGTTTACCACCTTTGGAAGTAGGGGCAGGCAGCTCTGGAGGACTATAAGGATGTGGCGAGGTTATGCAGGGTGAAGATTAAAGACGTAAAAGCCCAGCTAGAACTCAGGCTGGCCACTGCTGTAAAAGATAATAAAAAGCGTTTTTAAAAATACTTTAGAAAGAAAAGAAGGGCCAAGGATGATCTGCAGCCTTTATTGGATGCGGTGGGGAACATTGCCACGAAGGATGAGGAAAAGGCTGAGGTACTCAATGCTTCCTTTGCCTCAGTCTTTGACAGCAAGACCAGCTTCCCTTTGGGTACTCAGCCCCCTGAGCTGGGAGACAGGGATGAGGAGCAGAATGAAGTCCCCACAGTCCAAGAGGAAATGGTGAGGTGACCTACTGCTCCACTTAGACATGGACAAGTCTATGGTGCCAGATGGCATCCACCCGAGGGTACTGAGGGAGCTGGTGAAGGAACTCACCAAGTTTTTCTCCATCATTTTTCAACAGACTTGGCAAACTGGAGAGGTCCCAGAACATGGAGGTTAGCTCATCTACAAGAAGGGCAGGAAGGAGGATCCAGAGAACTACAGACCTGTCAGCCTGACCTCGGTGCCAGGGAAGGTTATGGAGCAGACCATCCTGAGTGCCATCACGTGGCATGTGCAGGACAGCCAGGGTTTTAAAACTGCCCAACATGGGTTTACGAAAGGCAGGTCCTGCTTGATGAACCTGATCGACTTCCATGACAAGGTGACGTGTTTAGTGGGTGAGGGGAAAGGCTGTGCATGTTGTTTACCTAGAATTTAGTAGTCTTTGACACCATCTCCCACAGCATTGTCCTGGAGAAACTGGAGAATCATGGCTTGGATGGGTGTACTCTACACTCAATAAAATTCTGGTTGTCTGGCTGAGCCCAAAGAGTGGTAGTAAATGGTGTTACATCCAGCTGGCAGCTGGTCACAAGTGGTGTTCCCCAAAGCTCAGTATTGAGTCAAGTTCTGTTTAATATCTTTATCAACAATCTGGACAATGGGGTTGAGTGTGCCTTCAGTAAGTTTCCAGATGACATCAAGTTGGGAAGAAGTGTTGATCTGCTTGAGGGTAGGAAGGCTTTGCAGAGGGACCTGCACAGGCTGGACCAATGGGCCAAGGACAGTTGTATGAGGTTCAACAAGAAGAAATGCCGTGTCCTGCACCTGGGTCACAACAACCCCAGGTTGTGCTACAGGCTTGGGGAAGAGTGGCTGGAAAGCTGCCTGGTCGAAAAGGACCTGGGGGTGCTGGTTGATGGCCAACTGAACATGAGTCATCAGGGTGCCCATGGCCAAGAAGGCCAACAGCATCCTGACTTGTATCCAAAACAGTGTGACCAGCAGGACTAGGGAAGTGGTTGTCCCCCTATACTTGGCACTGGTGAGGCTGCACCTTGAATACTGTGTTAAATTTTGGGTCTCTCAATTCAAGAGGGACATTGAGGTGCTGAACCATGTCCAGAGAAGGGCAATGAAGCTGGTGAAGGGTCTACAGTACAAGTTCCATGAAAAGAGGCTGAACAAACTGGGGTTGTTTAATCTGGACAGGGGAAGACTTGGGTGGGGGGGACACCTTATTGCTCTCTACAGCTGCTTGAAAGGAGGCTGTAGGCACATGGGAATTGGTCTCTTCTTCCAGGTAACAAGCAACAGGACAAGAGGAAATTGCCTCTACTTATGCCAGGGGAGGTTTAGACTGGACATTAGAAAAAAATTATTCACTGAAAGGGTGGTCAAGCTTGGACCAGGCTTCTCAGGGAAGTGGTGACACCACCATCCCTGGAGGCATTTAAAAAACATGTAGATGCAGTGCTTAGTGACATGGTTCAGTGATGGACTTGGCAGTTCTGGGTAGAAGGCTAGACTTGATCTCAAGGTCTTTTCCAATATAAATGGTTCTGCAATTCTATGATTCAACTTTCAAAAATATTTGTAAGCAGAAAGCATAAATTCCACAAAATATAAGTTTCTGCAGCAGTGAATTCTGGAAATCTGTGGCTGTCCTTCACCTGCCCACATTTTTTTTTCATTTTCCATCACTTGCAGCATCAAATGGCTATAATACCTTTTTTTCTATATGCCAAGCCTCTTCAGAACAGCAGTAGAACAGAACATCACTTCAAAAAGGTGTGGAGCCATGGCCTTTTATTTTGAAAAGAGTATGCCTCAGGGACTGGAAAAAATCTTTGGAAGGGCCATCTTACCTTCAAGCCGTGACATCACAGTCTTAAAGGGAAAGGAATTTTGTATTTTAGAAAAATATTCACAGGGCTACATCAAAAAATTGAATGAGCAAGTTAATCTAGGGGGCATGGGGCATAAGGAGGGTGGGAGCTTCAGGCTAAGGAGTGGTTAAAATGGTTGTGGTGATGTTTCAAATGGGGTTAGAGAAAGGAATAAACAAGGGGTAGGATGAGTTTTCACTTTAGTCTAAGATTCTAGTAGGAAACCCATTTTTGAAGGTACAAGAACCAAGTATGAATATTCTAGATGCTGTCCTTCATTCAGAGCCAAGGTTCAAACAAGCAATGTAAGGGGCAAATTATTTATGGTATATCAGCTCTCGAGAGGCTTACTTCAACCAGAAAACAAAACAAAGCAAATCTCATGTCACTATGCACACGGTGCTCTAATCAAGTAAAGGACAATGTATATGTCAAAGCTGATGTTTACTGAAGTCCCGAGTTTTGGTGAAAGTTTTGTCAGTCAAAGAAGAAGTTGTATAAAAAATCATTAGTTCAATTGATTCCTACAGTGTTTGTTTAGAATTGTAATTAAACTGCCAGAACTGTAGACTTAAGATGATGTTAAAGTACTCTAAACTGAGAAAAACATGGAAAAAGCAACATGACAGAATGAGATTACTCTTAGAAGAGAGGGCAGAAGGACAGAAGTGAAAGAGAATATTACAATGCTTTTTAAAAGTGTTACTGCAAATAAGTAATGCCAAGCTTTTCTACAATAGCTTTCATGAGGTAATCTAAGAGCTAATTTCTGAATTTCTAAATATTGCCTGTCCTTGCCTGTAGAAATTTGCAATCTGTCCTATGAGCATAGGAAAGCTACACTAAAGAACAGTCAACGGGTACATCTATTATTGAATTTTTCTTCTGTTAATTTCTCTTCCTTTTAGAACTCTGTAACTAGGAAGAGTAGGGAAAAATAAGAAAATTAGAAAATAGTCTGGATATACCCTATATTTCTATGCAAGCATGTAGAAAGTATTTATGATAATTTTTTATTTGCTTCTTTATTGTAACACATAGGACTCCTAGGTTTAGAGCAACCCCCTGTATTTACTACGTGAATATGGTCCTCTGGAAAGCACTCACCCGAGGAGTTTAAAAGAGCATTCTGTCTTATTAGGTGCAAGGTATAATCATGCCTAGTCTTTGCTAAGGAATGGAAAGTTTCAGTCCTTGATCATGTGCTCCTCTTCTTTTGGGAGCTAACCCCAAGATTTTCAGAAGCAATTTGTGACCTTGAATGTCCAATTCAGATCCAGTGAAACCAGCTGTGTGAAATTTTCTTTTCTTGAAAATATATTTTTATGATTTTAATGTCAGAAGGTTGTTATCCAAAATCATTTATTGACTGAGTGTCAGGTTGCTGAGGGTTTTTCAGGTGTCAATCCAAACTCAAGATACCTTTGAGTTGTTAGGGTTTTTTCAAGACCTGACGCCATAGCAATTTTAAAACCAGCTAGTGGAAGTTGTGAGAAGTCAGCACCTATGAAAGTCAGGATTTAGCTGTAGCTAAAGCATAAAGAGAAAATTAAATTAAAGAAACTATTGCAGACATCATTTGGAACTGTTGACCTTTCCTTGGCATTCAATTTGTGTTTTACATGCATTTTAAACATTAAAAAACCAAAGACCCAAAGAGAAGAATAATAGAAAAGTGGAAAAGAAATGAGAACAAAGAGAAAAACAAAGGAGGAATGAGACACTTGGTAAGAGAGAAATCTCATTAACAATGAGCTGCTCCAAATGTTTCTGTCTCTCCATCTGAGAGCTGTCATTTAAAGGAAAGATTATAAACATGGAAAAGAAATTACAATGCCAACATCTCCTGTTTCTTTCCCCTAGACTCACAAAGAATAAAGGGTTTCCAACACAGGTTCCTTCAAGCTCCCTTGAAGTTTCTTCAAACTGAGGAATAATTGCTTGTTTGAACATGCCAATTTATTTTCAGTCTGAGGTATAGGACAGCACTGTGAAGTGGTGGCCCTCAAATTCATTATGGAAAACAGAACTGCAAATCCAAATTGATGTGTTGGCGTAATGTATACGCATCTGAACCGAAGGTGTACCTTTTTATTCAAATACATTATCAGAAAAAAAAAAAAGAAAATTTGCACATTTTGCAGTCTGTTTATTCAAATAGAAACAATGCTGAAGATCTGTATGTTCTTAAAACAGGGTTTGATATGCAACAAGTACTAATTGTGGCATGTTTTCCTGTATTTCCCCTTAAAAATTCAATATAGGCAATTCCTTGCAATGTTCAATTAAATTCTTCTTTATCTCAGAATCTGCTTGTTTGTGTTTTACTAGAAATAATTCTAACTAGTTTTTTTTAAAAGTAATTCACATCTGACAATTTATTCTCTGTTTTACTACTGCTAGATAAGAAACAAATGAAGGTGGTATTTTCAAACATGGAGATTTTGAACTTTGATGATTAAGTGTCTGTCCTAACTCTTCTTGAAGGTATTTGGACAGTAGCAACTGATACAAAACTGGCCTTTCTAACCTATTCTGGAATTTGTAGCTGTTTGGATTCCAACTTTGGTTCTAATGGTTGTGGGGTTTTTGTAGCTACCTCCCAAGCACATTTTAGAGTCCTGGGAAGCCAACACTCATAAAAAAAATTTGTTTGCAATTACTGGTGATATGTCAGAATTTATTCCTAAAGCTGAATTTGTTTAACTAAATTTAGGAACTTATTTTGGGTGGGAAGATCACATTGAAGGAGCACTTTTCTCTTCACTGCCTATACTGGTCTTTACTGTTCTGGCTAACCAAAACTTGGAGGCGAGTTGAAGTCTGTATGCGATATGCTGATTTCTATCCCTGTATTTTTGTTTAGACCAATCTCTTGCTGTTGAATTCCAGTGACAATTACAACTTTTTATTAGATGCAAACAAACTGATTAAGCTGAGAGCACTTTAGTGCATTCTGCATAATTGTTAAACATTGGTAGATTTAAGTTTTCCCGTTAAGAATGCATTAGCATTTAATAATAAAAATGCAGCACTTTTTCATTTCGAAGAAACTTGAGCTATAAAAGTACATTGTGAAACAAAGACATAATTACAGTACATCCAGCAGCAAAGTCACTACACATTTGATTTCTTGTTCATAATTGTCTATCTGAAATACAATGAAGTTCTGACATGGAAAGTGCTTTCCATTTCAAGTGTTTGACTTTTTAGTGAGATAATATTTAAGATACAGTATGCACATCTTCTTGTTGCCATGGATACAAGAATATTGAATTTATGAGCAAAACAACAGAGTTTGAAAACCTGAAATCAAAATGAAGTTTGAAATTATTTCAGTTAGACAACATAACCTGAGCTCAGAACATAAAGCTATGGACCATGTGTAGTAACAAAACATAGAGCAAGATAAATGTTGCTATGGGTGACTTATTTTCTTACATTGTCTTCTGGTAAGAAAATGACAGGATCGCCAAATTATGAAAATGCTACATTCAAGTAAAATGCAAAGAATGGTAAAGATAATTCACCTGATTTGTGTTTTAAAATCAGGATTAATATTCTGCCAATACAGGCTTTCTTTTGTTTGCAATAGCATCAAAGAAGCCTAGTTTTAACTTAAATATTTAGTATCTGTTTCCTAAACTACTGCTTGAAAACAAACATCTTCCTTTCTCTTTAACATTAGATCTTGCTATAATTCATATCAAATTATCTAAATGTATTGTTTTCCTTGAAAAAGGGGTACACGGAATTTCCTGTGATCTTCTGTAGCCTACAGCCACATCATAAACACATCATCTGTGGAACAAAGAAATGTCTTTTCTGAGTTGCTGCCATTTTCTGTTTTCAGGGACTGAATTAGCATGCTTAGCTTGCCAGATGGAGAAGAATATGCCTGCATGACATCAACTGCCAGGAAGACATGCTCCAGCCCCTTCCCACTGCTATTTGAAAATAGATGGGTAACAGCTTTCCGTATCTGTCAACACAGCCAATTTTTCTTTTGCTAATTATACTTCTAACCTGTGCTCTTATTTGAGAAGACAGGTGTCTTTGTGGCGAATGCTCCATGTTGAGACTACAAGGACATCATACTGTCTCAGGCTGACTATGACAATGACAAATTGCTTGGCCTCACTTTGCTGCAGTTCTTCTGAGGAGTCTTCATTGTCCACGCTACCTCTGACAGTCATCTCAGATGTGTACAAAGTGTAATCTCTTACAACCATATTTCTCTAGACTTTTTATACCCTAAATAGTGAACATGAAGGAAGATTCGCCTTGAGAAAAAGAGTAAGACATTCGTTGGTCTATGTTTTAAAATCTCCAGTGCAGTCAATTGATATTGAATGCATGTAGTCAGAGGTGTCCAGAGGGGGATTAAAATCACTAGACATGAGAGCAGGACTCAGGTGTCCAACAAAGGACATTGTTGTCATTTGAGACATCCTACAGAAGCCAAGCCATCTCCAGTGAGCTCAGCAAACCTGGCAAAGTGGAGGCCCAGCCTCAGCTGACGTGCCAGGCCCTCTCACTTGTTTGTTAATAGTAATACTGGAACCAGTTTTACGTTTCAAACAAGTCTATATTTACCCATTATTTAAAGCCCAGCCCTTAGTTACCTTGATGATTCATAACCTGTACAATATTCCATATTAAAAAACTAGATGATTTTCATTTATTATTTAGTAACTCAAAGTATGTCTATTTTTCCTTTGAGCAGACTGGAGTGGTTCACCAAACAGGAAAGAGAATGTAAAATATAACACATGAGTAGGAGTCAAGAACTGCAGTGGCACGCTGAAAACTGTTGATTTATCAAATACATCTCCCTGGTTTTAAGAATACCGTGTTTTAACATTGCATGTGCACGACTGGTAAGCTCATCAGTTTGGCCTCTGTGAACAGTGGAGATTTATGTGTTTGGTGCTGTGGTAGGCTGACCCTGGCTGGATGCCAAGAGCCCACTAAAGCTGCTCTGTCACTGCCCCCCTCAGCTGGGCAGGGGGAGAAAACAGAACAAAAGGCTGGTGGTTGGGGTAAGGACAGAGAGAGCGCTCAGCAATTACTGTCACGGGCAAACAGACTTGACTTGAGGAAATAGTTTAATTTATTACCATTCAAATCAGAGTAGGATAATGAGAACTAAAATCAAGACTTAAAAATAACTTCCCCCCCAAACTTCTTCCTGGGCTTAACTTTATTCACAATTTCTCTCCCTCCTCTCCCCAGCAGCACAGGGCGGGCCCGGGGCTGGGTCAGTCCCTGCCGCGCTGTCCCTGCCGCTCCTGCCCCTCCGGGGGAGGCTCCTCACAGCCCGCCCTGCCCCAGCGCGGGGCCCTGCCAGGGCAGGGGGCCCTCCACGGGCTGCCCCAGCCTGGGGCCCTGCCGGGCTGCGGTTCCCCACGCCCGGCCCCGCCGTGGGTCCCCCCGCGGGGCGCAGCCCCTCAGGCCCGGCCGGCCCCGGCGCGGGTCCCCGCGGGGGCACCGGCCCTGCCCGCAGCCCGGCCCCGGCCCGGGCTCCTCTCCCCGCGGGGCCGCGGGCCCTGCCCGGAGCTGCTCCAGCGCGGGCTGCCCGCGGGTCACAGCCTCCCTCGGGCACCCCCTGCCCCGGCGTGGGGCCCTGCCGGGCTGCGGGGGGGGAGCTGCCCCCCGGGGGCTCCGTGGGCTGGGGGCACAGCCTGCCCCGCCGGGGGCTGCGCCGCGGGCTGGGGGGAGCCTCTGCCGCGGCGCCTGGAGCCCCCCGGCCTCCTCCTGCCCTGCCCTGGGGTCTGCACAGGCGTTTCTCACATATTCTAAAAGCTGCGCAGATATTTTTTCCCCTTCTGAAATCTGCTGCCCCAGGGGCGCTGCCACCGTCACTGACGGGCTGGGCCTTGGCCAGCGGCGGGGCCATCCTGCAGCCGGCTGGCGCTGGCTCCATCACCATGGGGGAAGCTTCTGGCGTCATCTCACAGAAGCCGCCCCTGTAGCCCCCGGCTACCCAACCTTGCTGTGCAAACCTACTAGAGGTGCAGAACAGAGCACTGAAGACATTGTTTCACCCTAATCATTTTTGTTACATCAGTCACCTGAAAGAGACACTCCTTGTGTTCAGTATTTCATTCTCAATTAACGTAAATGCAGCAAAAATTCCATGGACTGATGGAATGTAGAAAAAAAAATACAGGAAAACAAATGTGTAGGTGCCCTGAGTATTTCGCATACTTGTAAAAAACAAAATTAAATTTTATTACTTTGAAAAAGTTTTTTAAAATATTTTTTAACCAAAGCTGAAGTACATTAAGAGCATTTGGTGTACATACCCACTAGTAAACATTATAAACGTTACAGCTGTTCTGCTTCCACATTCGTGTAATTATTTATTCAGGTCTCCTGGTTTTAAAGTAACTCCATTTGTAGCTGTGGCAAATTATATAATTTCTTCCTCGATTTCATTAACCGAATAATGGTATTATTAGAATTCTACACACTAGATGGCAAGGCTTACTTAAGACAACTGATGGGAAGCGGTGAACAAATGTAAGAATTACTGTTATCTGGAATTTCACATTGCTTGAATAGATGGAAGTATTTTGCTTAATCAGGATTTTACATAAGGAAAGTCATTGTAAAACCAGTGATTTTCATATTCAAATAGATATATTGTCTTCTTTTGATTGTGAATTCAGTAAGTGTTCCTTTTAGGTCTGTCAATGAAGAATTGCTGAAGCAGAGCATATTTGAAAAAGAACTGTAATTTGGTTTATTGTGCACTGTTCAGAATAAATCCAATAATTTTCATAATGTAATGCCTATGTAATGGAAATATCTGCATGTGCCTTTGGTGGTAGTATTGATATACACTATACAGTAATTAGCATCCTTAACAATGGATCAAGGTTCATAGTGCTTGAAAGCTATCAGTACAAAATGAAATTCTGAACCCTGCTTTTATCCATTCATGCATGCTCAGCAAGGGAAGGTTTACAAGGCTTGGGGAGAAGGAGGGGTAAATATCTCATTAGTGCTGGTTCTTGCAGGGCACTTTCTACCATATGACAAGGAAAGGATGGATCGTTGCAGGTGCCTATTTTGTCCTGTAGAAATGAAAATTGTGGAAGAGAGAAATAAAATAAGTCTATCAGTGAAACCATATTCTGGGATCTGTTTACCCCATGCAAGTTTAGGCAGGAAAATTACCCATCTCCTCTCCTTAACATCAGCACACTCACAGGACACCCATATGGGGCAGTCCCATCTTTCAGCTGCCATTGCAAAAGAACACGGGCCTCATGTATTTGCTATGCCATAACTGCCAGCCTTTTCATTTGGTACCTCTGGTTAGGCAGCCCTGTGCAGGTTAGGTACCTGCATAGCCTAGGGCAACTGAATAACGTATTAGGCTTTTAGCAAGCTGAACCATTTCCTAAAATTCGCTGATGGTAAAGCTATGGTTTCCTTTGGCAAAGAGTTTAGACACCTATAACACCATAGAGACAATTACAGACAGATATCAAAACGCAGGTGTCTTCACCTTCAGCTAAGTCCTACCTCTAAATTTAGGTGATTTTACATAAGAAAAGTCATTGTAAAACCAGTGTAAAACCATCACCAGAGATAAACCCTCTTCATTATAAAGGTCGAACTCAGCCTTTCTGATGCCTTCTAAGGCCAATGGCGAGGCTGTTCTGGGAAGTTTAGGGGCAGAGCAGTCATCATGAACATCATTTTTAGATTATTTAGCAGTCATGCCCTTTGTGACAGATTTGGGTATGACTCAGTTAGACAGTGAAGCTACATGTTTCTCAGCAGGCATCTACTTGACTTATTTTAAATTTACATTTAACAAGGTACAGCAAGCAAAGCATTCACAAGCCCAGTGGGAAGCACACACATGTTAGTTTGGCTTTTGAAGACTTTCTTTCTTTCTTGTCTTTTTGTACTAAAGGAGCATTGACCTCTGGGAGACTCTCATGAATTTCTAAGAAATATTCCACAGTTAATGTCAACTGCCAGTTACAAGAATAAAACCCCCATATTTTTATACTTTTTTTACTGTGAAGTCTCTTCTTGGAAAGGAAGCTAATCCTTGTATGAACAAGGCACTGTGTAGGATAGATTAAATATCTACAAATTAGTTGAAACTGTGATTATTCTTAATTGGAACTGTTTGCATAACTGGTATGGACAATAGGAATTCAGGTTTTACAACTATGAGATCCAATTTGAGGATGAAGGGCTGCTAGGAAGAAATCAGAACCATGTGACCACACAGGACAAAAGCATCTTTACTCAAAGGGTGGCCAACCTGGTAAAGAGAGCTTTAAACTAGAAACAGTGGAGGAGAGACATGATGACTCAAAGTCAAGTGAGAAAGTAGTGGACCAGGTTGACAAGCAAAAGACAAAGGGTGATGTGAACAGGAGAGACCCTGAAAACCATAAAGCAGGGCTGAAGGGAGCCAGCCCTTGGAAGCTGATGGAGTAAATCATCCTGAAAACAATTCCAAAATATATGAAGCACAGACAAGAAGGTGACTGGCAGTAGTCAGCCTGGATTTACACAGGGGAGATCATGCTTGACCAAACTGATAGCCTTCTATGATGAGATGACTGACTTGGTGAATTAGGGGGGAGCAGTAGATATTATTTATTTCAACTTCAGTATGGTTTTCAAGACTGTCTTTCTCACAGACAAACTGAGGATGTACAGAATAGATAAGTAGACATCTGGAACAAAGTGCACCCTCAGCAATTTTGCAGATGATTCAAAACTGAGAGGTGTGGTTGATGCACCAGATCATTGCACTGTCATGTGGAGGTGCCTCAACAGGTTGGAGAAATGAATTGAGCGGTACCTTATGAAATTCAATAAAGGGCAAAGCAAAGTCCTGTACATGTAGAGGCTGGGGATCAGACATGTTGGAAGCAGCTCCACAGAGAAAAACCTGGTGGTCCTGGTGGAAAAGGTGAATATGAGCCAGCAGTGAACCTCTGTGACCATAAAAAAAACCAAAAACCAAAAGGCACAGCATCCTGGACTTCATTAGGTAGAGTGTTATCAGCAGGTTAGGAGAGGTGATCCTTCCCCTCTGCTCCTCACTGGTGAGATACATCTGGAGTGCTGGGCCCAGTTCTGGCCTCCTGAGTACAAAGGAGATACAGACGTACTGAAGTGAGTCCAGCTAAAAGCCATGAAAGTGATCAACAAAATGAAACATCTGTCGCTTGAGGACAGGCGGAAGAGTCACAGCTCCCTGCTGCAGAGCAGAAGGCTCAGAGAGAATCTTACCAATGTACATACAAATCTGGTGAGAGGGAATGAAGTGGTGCCCAGTCACATGACAACAGGAAACAGGCACAAACTGAAACACAGGAAATTCAATTTACACATAAAACTTACTGTGAGGTGGGGCAGACACTGGAACAGGTTCTCTGTGAGGTTGTGGAACCTCCACCCTTGGAGATACTCAAAACCCAACTGGATACAGGCATGAGCAGAAACGGAGTTTTGGTAGGTCTTATGAAGACTTTCATTAAAGAAGCATTTCCAAAGGTATGGCTAAAAGTTTTTTAAGAAAAAAACAATAATTATAGTTGCCACATATGAGTGGAAAAAGAATTCTTGATATTCATCACAACTAGGACAGAACTGGGGGAAATAAATCCATGGCCTACATGGTCAGAATTTACTAGTTCTCACTAAAATGTTAGCTTACATGAGAAGCCTTACAACTAGCTCACATGCTACCACATATTTGAAAGTATGCAAAGTTAAAACTTTAAAAGCAGAGGGATCCCACTGTGGGATGATTGTTTTGAGGGATGAAAATGCCACGGTGCCCAAACTTAAAAAAATATGATTAAAAAGATTTTATTTCAGGTAGTTAATTTCTTTATTTCTAGTTAATCTAATCTTTTCCGTAGCTTCTCTAAACTTTGAACTAATCTCAAAAAATTCCTGCCTGGAATCTGAGTTCAAAATGGCAGAGTTGTAAAGTCAAGTTTAATTCAAATATAATTCAGTTACATTTTGGGTTTATTTTGGCACTGATCCTAAAGGGAGCAAAATGCCTAAATATGGGATTTATGCTAGTCTAAATAGAAGAAAGGTCTGTAAAATCTTTTTTGTCTTAACACAGTTATGTTTTCATTGCACTGATATTCTGAAACAACAATACATGTTTATCAATTTCTGAAGCTAGTCTAGGCCTTCTGTCACTTATTTCATAACAGGTGATTCTGTTTGTTTACTTCGCTTATCTGAATCTTCAGGTGTGACAGGAATGGGCTTCCACCTTCTCATCTTAGATAGCCCGCATTGTGGGTATTACACTCCTGCATGCAATGTGTTGTGTCCTTACATACCAGGCCCCCAAAGACTAGACTTCAGCCTCAAGACATGGCTCTGTAGGCTCCGTTGTACTAATTAGATCCTCATTTACTATAATGGGAGTTCAGGCATCTATTACACAGATAGTCTGTAAATTTTAAAAATAATTCTCAAGTTGATTTCTACCTAGGATTGGAATTTATTTCACCTGAATTTAAACATGTAGAAATTGAATGGAATCGTTGACTTAGAATAATGTAGATTGTAAGGGACATCCAGAGCTTCTCTAGTCCAACCTGGTCTTCAAAGGAAGTTTAATCATATCAGGGTACTCAGAGACATGTCTGTTCAAGTCTTGTTGAACATCTCCAAAGGTAGAGATTTCCCCAGCTTCTCTGGGCAGTCACAAGCATTTTTCCTTACATCGCTATCAGTATCTGCTGTGTTCCAGCTTGTATCCATTGCCTCTTGTCCTATTGCTGGACACCTCCAGAAGAGTCTGCCTCTCTTTTGTGTATGCTTTGATCAGGTAGTTGCAGACAGCAATAATGTTTCCCTGAGCTTTCTCTTCTACATGCCGAACAGACCCAGCTTTCACAGACACTCTTTGCACAGCCTGTGCTCCAGCCTTCCCACCATTGTGGACTGTGGGAGACTGCCAAAGGCCTTCCTAAAGTCAAGGTATAAAAGATCCACTGCCTTCCCTTTGTCCACAGAGCTAGTCACTTTGTCACGGAAAGAAATAAGGATTATCAGGCTCTTCTTAAATCCATGCTGATAGCTTCTTGTCCTTCATATTTTGAGAAATGGTTTCTAAGAGGATTTGCTCCATCACCTCCCAAGGAACTAAGGTGAGGCTGACCAACCTGTAGTTCCCTGGATTCTCTCTCCCAAAGATAGGCAAGGCATTTGATTTTTTTCCAGTTATCAGGAATCTCCTCTGATTGTCAGGACTATTTGTGATGATAGCAGTCGTGTAATGACATCAGACACCTCCATCAACCCCTTGGATGAATCTCACTGTGTCCCATTAATTTGTGCATGTCTGTATCTGTTCATCTGTATCAAGAAATTGTATTAATAGATTTCAGATATCTCCTAGATTGTGCCCAGACATATTGCTCTTCTGGCAGGAACTGGTGTGGTTAAAGATGCCCACAAGTGCCAAGGCCAGTGGTTATGAGACATTCTCCAGCTGCCCAAAAAAGGCTTAAACTACCTCCTCTTGTGATAATCCATTCTAATCTAGTTATTTAAACCCTCTCTGGAACTGTCATAAGAAATGACAATTTATTCTGCCTACTATGGGTATATATGTTAGGATAGCATGATAAATCTCCTGGAAGTGCTTTTATTTCAACACAGACTTTCACTAGGGTCTACATAAATAGTTTAAGTGTTTAACTTATAGATTTATAGCTTTTAGGCAGTTAACTTTTAGCTTTGGTGAAGTTAAGTGTGATTAATCTAATGATGAGCACAGCAGGAAATAAATTATGGTAGATTATGCTGAAAGTGTGCAGCTATTAATCACTTAAAGATTTATTCTTTGTATTCACTTTACATTATACCACACACACACACAAAATTCTTATCTCCAGGCTAAACATACCAATAAAGATCTATCAAAATTGTTCTATCTCTAATCATTGCTCCATTTTCCTTTGATGACAGTTGTGTTCTTTGAAAGATTATATTGTCATAGTTTATTTTCTTCACATTGAAAAAAGGTTAAAACAAAAAGACACTTGAAGTGGGATTCATCTACTCCTGGTTAGGTATCAGAAAATTAGTTTTAAGTCCAAGTTTTTAAATCTGATTTAGTCACATTGTGATTCATTTATAGTCACAGGAAAGAACAGGCACCTTCAGAGTGTGGTTCATATCACCATGACATATGTCTAGGACAGCTGAGATTAATCATTCTGAGGAGCCCCCAGCTCTTTCCACAGAAGACAGAAAGAGCTAAGGGCTTAGACTAGATGTACAATCTTTAGACATCTTAAGTGAGATGAATCTCAACCTTCCAGCATCGTTTCCACATATTACCACAGATCCCTTTATCTGAAGTCAATTCTGCCATCCCTAAAGCAAATTTGTGCTTTAGATCCCTAAAGGGTCTTCATTTAAACAGGAACTGGGGACTTTTGGATTCTAATGAACATATTAATAGTCTGCATGGGGGTGGAAAAAACCTTTTCTTAGTAAACAGCCTAGGTCCACAGCTTGTTTCTTTAATGGGAGATTCACTAATTTCACTACATCCTTTGGTTACAAAACAAGAGACCATTGCTATGTAGTTCCTTTGCTTATAACAGAAATCAACACTTGACATTGAATCAGCGTAGAATACTGCTTATCTAGGACCTCACAGAAATTTCAAAATGGTTGAGTACTCTTACAAGGCTTTATTTTAAAATGAATTGCCTCATAGCAGACAGTAGCACAGATCTGAATGCAGAACTCTGGTTCTGCTGTGGTCCTGCAGAATTGCTTACAAATGTCCATGCCCATTTCTGTAGCTCATTCCTACTAATAGACACTGTAGTATCTGAAGTATCTATAACACAGTTGAGATAGTCTTTGGGGTTTTTTTAATTAAATAAAAATGTTTTGGATTTTTTTTAAATAAAGAAATAATGTCAAAATATTTGCAATGGTTTTCAGAAACAGCTCTACCTTAATTTCTAGGAAAGCTTCAGTTACACACTGAATTCAAGAGTTAGTTGCATGGGAAAAACTAGAGAGTGGTCTTACAGCAACACAGGGCTGTGGGAACCTTCTGAGATCAACAGCTTGAATTCTTTTTCATAAGAACTGCACATTAAAGGTAATTTTTCTTTCTTTTGCTGTTTTTTTCAGTTAAAATAGTTTATGTTGGTTCTCTTGCCAGCCAAACCTTAATGTCCTCAGTAAACAGACATAGGTACATGCAGAGGGTGACTCAAGCAATCATCTTCTGGTGAATCTCTCTTTTTACTATGGACATAGCTTAGGAGACTTACACTGAAGGCCTGTCAACTAAAAATAAATTAAATAAATACATACTCAGCCAGAGTTTAACAATGATGAGGACATTTGATATCTATTCTGATCACATCTATATCACAGACCATAAATTTCACTTTGTGTAAAGCCAGCAATAGGTCCGTAACTATGGAAATTCTGCTTTTTGCTATAACAGCTTTTCTGTGTCAATATAGGAGCTTTGACTTGGAGATATCACTAGGTAGGCACTGAGAGAGGAAATACAGTTTATTTGTTCCTTCTGATTCAGAGTACAGTGGTTTGATACCTAGTAGAAGCTATTCATTCTCAGTATTACCTTCAGAATGGTTCTGCAGAGCTAGAGTTGTGAATGCCTACGCTTGTGGGGCTATTCTGGACACTGACCAACTGCACAAGATTGTCTTCCTTAGAGATAAGGCTTCTAAGCATTTTAAACCAGATGTGCAACTTCTTGGAAAAATGGTTTCATAAAACTAAATCTAGGTTTCATAAAGCTAGGAAAATAAATCAGACCAGAAAATGTTGGTTTTCTAAACGATCTCATTAAAAACACTATTGTGGAGTTGAAATATTCCAAGCTGTTTTATCACAGGTTTTATGAATCATTTTCATAGACAAGCTTTCACAACTTTTCTATATACCCTGAAATATTCAGTTCATAATATGTAACTATAATTAAAAAATATCCAACAATCCTCCACACTGTTTTTATTGGAAAATACAATGTTTTGTCCCTTAAAAAAAATTAGTTTCTCTGGCAACCTGCTAAGGAAGTAAAATAATTTTAGCAGCAAAACAATTGCTTTCTTGATAAAGCAAAACAATGTGAAAAAATACCGTTCAGTGTAATGAACTTTTCACTTCACTTTGGATTTTTGTACCATTATTTCTATTTCCCATATACTTATTTCTACTCTGCACTTTCCCACAGAGTAGACTGATTCACTTAGAGGACCACAGCTGAGAAGGTACAGAGAAAGTGTGTTAAAAGAAAATCTCTCTAGTAGGAGTTATTTTGCTTGGCTTTCTGTTGTATGAATTGTCCAGACCAGCTCAGGTTTCTCAACTGTGCAAGGAAAATTTAATTTAGCTCCCTCAAGTATGGAGGCTGGACTCTTCTTATAGTGAGAGGAGTGGAAATAGTAATCATTGCTTCTAAGAAATTATTTACACCTGTAGCAGATGTTATTGCCTGTGACACCCACACTGCTCTCCCGGCACAACAACCCAGGTTTCCTGAGATTTTCACATAGCAAGGAGGTCACCAAGACCATGATGTTTTTTTCTGCATCTTGTGACAACATGCTGTCAATATAAAGGTTAAAGCGTATATCTACTTGATGTCTACAGCTAGTTCTAGCTTTGTAAAAATCACGAAGATGTCTAGAATGACCAGAATCCTTTGTCATCTGTCAGTTAACCTCTCTGCCCCGAGAAAGTGCTGTACATGTATGACAGCTTTGAAGGAGTCATTTGACTATAATAAACCAAACTGTTGACTGACAGTGTCTAAAATGATGACAGAGGTTAACAGTACTGCAATATAATGCAGTTAGTTAAACAAATGCTGTTTCTCAAGATGCGCAAGGGTTCCATACTGGCTTGCTTACTGAAGAAAGTATATCTTGATCACTATGCAAAAAGCAAGTTTCCTAATCCTGTCCTTTCAGCGATAATATGGACAAGTATACAGCTACCCATCTATCAATAGGCAGCAGACGAGTCAGAAATGGTAATCAGATTTCTGCAAAAAAAATTTGTGCTTAGTAAATCTTTGCTGACATATTCAAATACTACTGACCAGATGAGATGTAAGAAAAATTTCTTCTGTATGGATCAAGATGAAGTATTAATGCAAGATGATCCTTCTATGATAAAGCAACCCACCTAGTGGATGAAGGGAAGGTGGTGGATGTAGTTTTTCTGGATTTTAGTAAGGCTTTTCATACCATTCCTCACAGGATCCTTCTGGAGGAGTTGTCCAACTGTGGGATGAGCAGGTACATGGTATTCTGGATGAAGAACTGGCTGAAGAGCAGGGCTGAAAGGGTTGCAACGATTTGGCCTACATCTGGCTGGTAACCAGTCACCAGCGGTGTTCCTCAGGGCTCAGTTCTAGGGCCAGTCCTGTTCAATATTTTTATCAACAATCTGGATGCAGGAGTTGAATGCACCATTAACAAGTTTGCAAACGATACTAAGCTGGGGGGTGCTGTTGAGTCTCCTGGGGGACAGGAGGCACTGTAGAGGGATCTAGGGAGATCGCAGCATTGGGCTATGATTAATGGGATGAATTCAACAAGTGCAGACACCAGATCCTGCACCTAGGATGGAGTAACGCTGGACACAAGTATAAACTGGGAGAGGAGTGGCTGGAGAGCAGTCCTGAAGAAAGGGATCTGGGGGTGCTGGTCAACAGCAGGCTCAGTATGAGTCGGCAGTGTGTCCTGGCAGCCAAGGGGGCAAATCACATCCTGGGGGGCATCAAACACAGCATAAGCTGGTCAGAAGAGGTGACTGTCCCAATATATTTAGTGTTAGTGCAGCCTCACCTCCAGTACTGTGTGGTTGAGTTACCATCCCTGGAGGTATTTAAAAGTCATGCAGATGTGGTGCTCGGGGACATGGCTTAGTGGTGGACTTTACAGTGTTAGGTTTATGGTTGGACCTGGTGGTCTCAAGGGTCTTTTCCAACCTCAATGATTCTATGATTCTTAGAAGTCCTTTGTTAAATCTGCCAGCTCTTTGTGGATGTTTTGGTGTATATTCCAAGCAAGGCAATCCACAAAGTAAAATCACCACCATTTATTTCACAATTTTTTTTTTTTATTTTTCTCATAACTTTCCAAAGGGATATTGCTGTATTATAGCCAGTCCACCACTCAACCACTTCCCTGGGCAGCCTGTTCCAATACTCGACAACTTTCTCGGGGAAGAAATTTTTCCTAATGTCCAGTCTAAACCTCCCCTGGTGCAACTTGAGGCCATTTCCTCTTGATCTATTCTTTGTTACCTGGGAGAAGAGACCTACCCCCACCTGCCTACAACCTCCTTTCAGGAAGCTGTAGAGAGCAATAAGGTCTCCCCTCAGTCTCCTTTTCTCCAGGCTAAACAACGCCAGTTCCCTCAGCTGCTCCTGCTAAGATGTATTCTTCAGACCTTTCACTAACTTCATTTCTCTTTAGATGCGCTCCAGCACTTTAATGTCTCAGGAAATCCATGTGCTTCCCAAACGGGAGCTGGAAGCTGTGATTACACTAGGTATCACAAAACCTTCTGGAGACTTGTGTTTAGTTAATTAGATCACATTCTTACTCAGTGGACTTGATTCAGCTGTCTACATACACGTGTCTACTGCTGTTTGTTATCCACAGACTCATAAAAGGCTGAAGAGATCCTTTCATGGGTGGCCGATACAACACAGATAGTATGTCTGATACCTTTTTGGAAAGATCACTGTACTTGAGGGCAGTAACCAGGGATCTTTCTACTGGTACTACATGCCCATGTACAAGCAGGTGGGTCAAACCTAGTGGAGTGTAGAGACAGATCCAGATGAAAGGTCATTGATAATCTTTTCCAAGACTACAAAAACCTGGACCCCAGTGAACTCCCATGCCAAAAAGTTTGGCAGCCACCTTACATGTTGTGTGGAGAATTAAATGAATATTTACACTTTTAATGCCATTAAAACTTCTCTTTGTATTCTATCCTGAGAAATTGAAGGATAATTTATTTCTCCAACACATTATTATAATATTATTATTACTACTACTTTGCACATCCTACCTATTATAATACAAACAATCCTTAATCTTTAATTCTCTCCACATTAGAAAGTCTTTCATATCTTTGTACGTTACTTCCTTTCCTGAGCCACCTTTAATCTTACATAATCTCACTTTAAATGATCTGTAGAAAATCTCTCTAAATGGTTCTGCACAACTCATAAAGGAAGATAGAATTTTAGTAATTTTCCTAGTACCTCATTCTTTTTTTTGGTCTTTCAATCAGAGAGAAGCGCTACAGACAGGTTTTTGCTGACCTGCCAACAATAATAATACCAGGATCCTTTGTATACACCTGTATATTTTAATTCTATGATTTAAAAATGAGGTTACTTCTACCTGATTTCTGCTGCCTGAATATTAGGTGCATAGTTTTATATAGCTATTACACCTGTCTGTAACCAAAACTGAAATAGTCACATAGAAAGGACATCTTATCTCACCAAACTGTTTAAAAAAACAAAACTGAGATGAAAGAGAAGTTCCTTATAAAGATAAGTAATCACTTAAAGAGTATGAAACAGAGAATAGGAGCACATGGTGAGTTCTTTCAGTTGCGTTCCTCAGAAACAATGCAGAGACCTGTGCTTTTAACACATTTACTTATGCTTAGGAAAGCATTGAACAGGGGAAGACAATATTTTTTTAATAATACTAAATTAATCAGTATACTTAAATTGTGGACCAGCTGTGGAGAACTGCAAAAGGATTTAATGAAGCTCACCAACTGGGCAATAACTGGGCAGATTAAATTTAAGAGTGATAATTATAGAAATTCACAGGGGAAAAAATTCAAGCAAACCTAACTTCCCATGCAAAATGCTATGCTCTAAAAAAAAAAGTACTGTGTAAGATAGACCCATGAAAAATCAGCCCAATGCTCGGTAAAAAGTAATTGTTAGGAATTCTTTGAAAAATTAGCATTATATCAGTGTTCCAGCCAGGGTTTGTCTGCATCTTGAATATTGTGGGCAGTCCTTGCTGCCCCACTCCTATAAAGATTAAGTATAATCAGCAAAAGTTCAGAAAAAGGTAGCTAGGGTAATCAAAGTACAGAACATCTTCTATTTAGGGAATGAATATTTAAGATAGAACTCTTCAGCCTGGAAAAGGGACACCTGATTGGTGGTATGTAATTGTGAGCAGCATGGAGAGAATTCTCCCTGCTCCATAGGGAACTGTTCCATGCATGAACAAGGGGCATAAAATGAATCAGCTGAAGAGACATATCTGGTGTACAAAACGTTGTAGCTTGTCACACGTGATTAAACTGTGGATGCCTTTGCCAGTGGGTGTGGTAAACAATAAATGTTTTCTGCTTTTTGCTTCCAAAAGCAAAAAGACAAAAGCTAAGGGAGGAAAAAATCCAGGTTACAGTAACACCTCATTGCAACTCTAGCCACCATTTCAGATTTCCATTGCCAATCATTTAATACCTGCTCTGATAACCATCATCACTACTCCACTTTTCCTTCCTTTGCCCATGGTTGACTTGATTGACTTTGATGAGCAGCAGGAATCTGAGTATGACAATACTGGAAAACTAACTGTACAGAAAGAGGCAGCAAGAACAGTAAAATGTTGATACCATTTGGTCTTGTCTGATAAAGTAACATACCAATCAAAATCTGAAGCCAGCAAGCAGTCATGTACTGATTTTTATTTTAAAAATAATCAGCACTCCAGCCTCCAAAAAGCTGTTTGCGCAATGCCAGCCTTTCCTACAGCTGGTGATTCTGATGGTCCTGTACATGTTTCTCAGTCTTCAATGTCACATACATTGTCCTCATGTATTTAAACTAGGTGTGTTTCTGTAGTCCCTACATAAAATTCCTTTCAATTAAATTAATCTTTATGGGGAAAAAAACCCGTGCTGCTGCCTGTTAAATCATTGCCAGTTACACGTTTAGGAATGCACCCTCCATGAGTAAAAATACAACCAGCATCAAAGTTCCTGACCTAAAAAATGGAGCTTGGGAGGATGTGAGAGAGAAGTGTGTCATATGCTTTTCCCTAGTCATCCACTTCTGGACAAAGTTAGAATCAGAACGGTGGCTGGACCTTCAGAGCTCAATTCAGCAATCAATATGGAAGAGACCATTGCCATTTGATATCTTCCAAGACATCAGACACTGGTTTGTTATACGAATTGCATGGTACCCTCCATGGTCATGTAGATTTCTTGGATAATTGCAGATGTGTGACAAATGTGTGGTTATCTATGTCATGCCTTTAGGCTGATCCACTCCTAAGGTACTAACTAACCTTAAACATTTCTTAACAGGGAATAAATCACTGTGTGGAGGTGATTTTAACTGGTAAAAAAGAAAGACCCTAGGAAACTGTCTTAGACTTACATATATTTTCTTTTAAACTTTTGAAACTCTGAGGTGACACTCTCCCTAATCTATTGCCTGTATATTTAACACAAGTAATTTAATTTCCCCCTCAGTATGCATTGCTGCACACTTAGCAAAAGTCCCCTTTGTTTAACACTGCCTTATTCTGTTTTCCTTTTAATACCCCTTTGAAAATGCAGTCCTCCCTGGTCTGTCAACCTAGTTTGCAGTATCTATATCCTACCTTTTTGCTTGATCCCCTTATTAGAGGTATTATATAAATTCAGGCTACCCAGCATTAGTATTTCAAAAAGTTTTTATGATATCCTTTATTACATATGCTGCTTTACAACACCAAAGCGAAGTATACATATATCAAAAGAAGGCAAAAGTGTGGCAAAGTCATAATTTTTTTTTCCATCAGACTGTATCTAAATTAAAAATTTCCCTGTATTTTAACACCTTAAAAAATTAGTTTTCTTATGAACTTTTATGAGCTTTTCTAAGTTTTTCAACAGGAGAAGGAAAGATAAGGTTGGTTTGATGAATTTACTCTGTCCTGTATGAGCGCACAGGTTCATGGCCAAATCTCCACCTGGAGTATTGGCATTGCTCCATTGACTCTGTTAGGCTGTGGGGGTTTTAAGATGTTAACATTGTAAATAACAACAGCACTGATGTCTTGGTGGGTGCATGCAGGCTTAAAGTAGTACATTGCTGGGTTGCTGAGAGCAAAATGAGTTGACAGAAGAGCTTGTCCTCTTTTCCTCCTTGTATCTGTCACAAGGCAGGCCAGGTGCTACTAGGTAATATCAAGGGTGTGTGGCACTGGCACATTTACTTTCTCCACCACCATCACCACTTCATTAACTGTAAGAGTCATACTGGCTTTGTGTGGCTTCATTGTCTGTTAATGAACTCCTTGTTATCGTTGAGTTTGAAGGTCTAGCTGACTCTACAATGTAGTTGCCTACTTGTAAGCTAATTAATGTGTCTCTCTTTAAAGCCATTTCAAAGAGAGGGTCACTTCAAAATACTTTATCGCTTTAAAATCACTTTAAAAGGTAGACAAGGAGACCAGATCAGATGAAGATCTCCTCTAGACACTAACAGGACTACCTTTAAAGTGGATAAGTACATTATGAACATCTCAAGTCAGCTGTCTAGCTGTTAGTCTACTCCTGCCATAACTGTCTAATTACCCAAGAGCAAAAGAACACTGGAGGTTTATTCTCCACTCAGTTTTGAAAGTATTCCTTGAAATTACTTTACACCCCCAAACATGACACAGTAACTTCACAGCACTGAACAGCACTGCCACGCCAAAGCTATACCACCATTCAGACAAGGGGAGCTATCTAGTGACAAGATATTTGCTTAGAAATTATAGATATACATTTTATCACTATGCTGAGTTTTTTAAAATACAGCTGCCAATGAAGAAAAATAGAGAAAGTAAAATACAACCAACTTTCCTTTAAAAAGAGACAGAATTTGTTTATTTTTTATTTTTGTTTTTTAAAGGTGATGAAAGGACAACATTGCAGCCAAAAAAGCAATGATTTCACCTGTCCTACTTTTTTCAGGCACATTTGGTTGTTGTTCTAGTGCAAAGTCAGTCTGTTGTGTGAATGCAGAAATGCAGCAAATATTACACTGGAGACTGCTCATAAATTCAGGTTTTTTTTAAGGAATTAGATTAACATTTTAAAAGCTGTGATTCTAGACTTTTTGGTTTTTTTCTTGTGACAGCATGATATCATTAATGTCAGGATACATTAAATGCATGACTTCCAGATTTAGTTTGATAGCTATTGATTTTAAAAATTAAGGGTGTTATTTATTCCCTCTCAGAACAAACAAGGACTCAATATATTAAATTAATCTTTGAAAGAAATGTAATATATACATAGGAATTCCTACCAGTATTACACACATACTTGCTACAAAATTAATGTGCATTCTACAGAATTAAATCTTTTTAAACAAGGAGCAATGACTTTAAAATATTTTGGTTTCAATTGCCTTCTGCTAAAATAGATTTATAGTACATAACTGGTTGTTCTTAGGTATATTAGCTTTTTCAGTTACACAGAGGTTTTAGGAGTTGTATTAAAATAATTAGCATTAGTGGCAAGGAAGGGTACACTGGTAAGACAGTGAAGTCAGAACACATTTCATACAGTTCTATGTTTCTCAGAGAATGTCTGCCTAATTTGAAAAGTTATTCTGCTTCTGCTTTTAAACTAGTCATTTTTATCTGTTTGAGTTATGAGCTTTAGCTTTTCCGTAGGTTGTGCACTCCTTAGCACAATGGGCTTGAAATACAGATGGAGATTCTCTGTGTAAATATGACATTAATATTATAAAAATAATAACATTTAAAAACTGCAAAAGAATATTTTTTTGTTCATTTTCCCCCACTGTCTAGATGAAGAAGAAAGCAGGCTGAATAGGGGGATAAACATACATGGAAATGTTTTATGATCAAGACCTGGTCTCTTTTTTAATGTTGTTATTTTTTTTTTTCCAACAACCCCTTTATCCAAATTGTGCAGCTCCCAACAGAAAACCCAGGACTTCCTTCCACCTGCCTCAGACTTCCAAGGAGAATCTGTGTCACCAAACAGTGCCGCAGGTGCCTGGTTCCCCTTTCTACATCAAACTTTGCCTTCCTTCCTACATGCTGGCATAGCGTCAACTACAGGGCTAGAAAATACTGCATACTGCTTAGGCAGTGAGAGCTCCCATAAGGAGGTAAATACATTATTAACCCACCTTAAATGGAATAAATCAGGGAGCTCAAATGCCCTTCCTCCTGTGCAACCACCTTGACATCTCTGGTGTAATTTTGCTGACTCGTTGATGGAAGTAGCTCTGACTAGTGAATCTGGTGCTGTCTCCTAGAATGGGGAGGTTCAGCTGAAATTTTGCTGTTTTGTACATCTCATTTGTCAATAGATATGAGACAAGAACTGAGAGACTTCACTTGGCAGCACTACTGCCTGGTAATGGGATTGCAAAGATGTGAGTAACATCACCAGCAAAAACAGAGATATCTTCAGAGTCTTAGAATTCCTGCTGGCAGCTTGTGGGGGTCATCCTGCCATGTTTGGAGAACACAGCTCTAATTTCTAACTGCAACTATACCTCTATGAGTAAGGGGAAAAAAATATAAAATCCCTTATCTTCCAGCAAAAGATTCTTTGAAGAGATTTGCAGGTCTCCAGCAGGACCAATCCATATAATGTCTTTTTGCAGTGTTGATTTAAAGGTAAGAACTGTCATTCTATCACCCGTGCATCCCTAGATATTTTCTTAACAGTGGTTTCCTTATGTAAAACTTCGTAACCTTTTTTATGGCAGCTATGGCCTTCTACAGTACTGGTTTAAAGCAGAGGAAAGAGACAAGAAATTGTAAGGAAGTAAAAAATAATCAAATCAGGAAAGAATGGAGACCAAAAAGAACAACATAGAAAGCTGATGAGACAAAAATCAATAAAAAATACTGGAGAGAGAAACTGTGCAACTGTAGGGGACAAAGGGAAAAGACAGGAAGAAGAAAGACGATGAAAAAATTTGAAGTGAAAAATTAATTTTCATCCATTCATTTTCATCCCACACTTCTGCTGTTAATTCTGAAAGAAGAAATTATACAGCTTTATGCAAGCACCTCAGGATTTGGTCTGTTAATTCTAGCA